>NC_050467.1:0-362500 GCF_013373865.1 Monomorium pharaonis
TCGTCAATTAAATGACAAATATAATAGATTGACAGAAAAAAAAAACACTTGTGAAAAACTTAAGGCAAAAGTGTGGTGAAGAAGATAAAGAGTAGCATTTCGTTCTTGAAAGGATATATAATAACAAAAAGATCACATAGCATCAGACATGTAGCACGTGAATTTAACCTGTTTTAATTTACCAGAGAACCAGGGCGATTAGAGTAAGTCAACCATGTAATTTATAAAATGACAAAAAGAAAATTTAAAACACTTGGAATTATATAAACATTCATAAGAAAATCAGGTGCTTAATAATTTCGAAAGAATCCAAGTCTAAATTCCAACAAGAAAGTTTAGTTAAATGTGTTAATAACTTTGATAAAGATATTCCTTATTTTTAAGAAAACAGCACTATACCAAACACCATGAATATTCTTACACGATGTCCTGGACTATATTGTGGTAGAGAATTATTGCCAGATGGAAATTGGAGCGATTGCGGTGCTTGCCCACGTGGTTTTCGTACAAATGCTTCATCAGCATGCGAACCCTGCGAGGATGCACCGATATTTTACGACTGGCTCTATCTGGGTTTTATGGCCCTGTTAGCCTTAGTGTTACACTGGTTTTGTATCGACATGGTGGCCATGCGTCGTAACATACCCAAGGAGGTGATAGCTCTTCACCTGTCTGCATTGTTCGAGGTGGTCCTAGCATCACTCATAGTTCTGCAGCTGACAAATCCCATTGGAACGTTCAGCATAAAGTCATGTAAAGTGAAAAAATTGTCGGACTGGTACACTTTGCTGCACAATCCAAATCCCAATTATGAAACAACTTTACACTGCACACAGGAGGCAGTTTACCCATTGTTAGTATTATATTAGAATAGAATTACTTTTTCATTAAGATTGGAAATATAATGCATTTATGTGCCTGAAGTCTTATAACAGTAAATTCTCCAATATTTTTAATATTTGATCAAATAGAGTATCAGATTTAATAGTCTTATAAATTTATAATTTATTACAAAATCTTGGATATTAAAAATCATTTTTATTAGATTGTTTTTAGCATTTACATTATATATTTCTAATTTATATATATTTTGCAGGTACACTATGGTTTTTGTCTTCTATGCTCTAGGAATAGTTCTCATGCTATTAATAAGACCACTAATAGCTACAAAATTTTTGCCAAAACAGGGCAAGTTCTCTATTTATGCAGCTTTGTATTTTTATCCAATCCTCGCATTGCTTCACGCCGTCGGAGGAGGCCTAATATGTAATGTCGTGGTGTACATTCTATAGAATATCGTGAAATTATGTACTTATTAATAATTATGTATTTTTCTTGCAGATTACTCTTTCCCTTATATTACTATTATTCTATCGGTGCTTTCGAATGCAGCGCATTTCGCATTTAAACTGAATCAGACGGTAAAATCATTACTGTTAAGTTCCGTTTCGGATATAAAGAATGTGATTGTCATTTTGGGTCACTGGCTGTTACATGGATATGGCGTGATCGCAGTTGCGACTCTTCGTGGAATCAGCATTCATCCCGCGATGTTAATCCTTGTTGTATTACCAGCTTTGTTTTACATCATAACAGCGAGATTCACTGATCCACACAAGCTCCATATCGAATGAATCTTCCAAGCAAATATCTCTTGTACATATTATCCCTTGCATAAATAACATATTTAGGCTGTGTATTTGTTATGTAATAGAAACAAAATCTTTTGAACATACGTGTGAGAATTGTGGAATTTTTTTGAATAAAAATTTTCAATAATTGATGTAATTTCGGGTAAATGTCCCCTTAGAAGAAGTTACAAATCTTTGTATTTGATGCTTGGTACATATGTGTATATTTCATTACACGAACATTAAGATACATTTCTTTTTGTTGCTAATATAATAAATGCACACAGGTATACATTATTCACAAAAAATATTTTTTCACACTATGCTTCAACATACAGATACATCAACCAAGAAGCCTTATTGCATATAGATTCAAAAAAATTCACAGTTTTATAGTCTTAAGAGGATCCTGGAGTGCTTTTGAAATTTGATCGAGGTCGATAATGTGGTCATTCATGCACATCATTAATAAGGATTTCATATGTATTTCTTGTAGATTTAGAAAATTTTTTCCAGAATTAAAGTACATATTAATATCAATCTCTATGAATTGAATTTTATATTGAGAACGAAAAAATGTTTTCTCATATTGCTCTATATATCGATTTTTTATGCGTACATAACCTAAATTTTCGTTTTTTTATTTTCCAATTTGTGGAATGCGAATCTTTTTTTCTAGGCTTCTAATCTTTTCTAATTGCCCGATATTATTCCTGAGAGTTTTCTAGGAAGCGACGTGATTATTTTATACAGTGTAGTATATATAAAGTGTAGATTTTTCGTATGAAGCAAATATTGTCGTTAGGTGACTAATAACAATTTTTTTATTTATTAGAACAAATGATACGTCGCCCCCTTTATTTTTGTGCGGACTTTAATCCTGTAAAAGGATTTTATTATTCTGTTGTTCTAATTCAAAAATCCAAGTAACCAAAAAAATGTTGGTAATTCTGTCACTCCCGGATCCCCTTAAGCTTTTAGTTAGTTATTTAAAATTTTAATGCAATTCATCTTTTTGGTATAAATTAGTATCTATTTTTTTAGTCGTATATATTAAAGCAAAAACGTAATCCAAAATATATAGCGGATTACGTTTGAATAATCTTGTGGCTCAATTATGATTCCTCCTTTGGTACAAATGTTAAAACCAGTGTGCTTTTCGATGATATCGGCACAGCATTCGCCGGCAATTTTGTTCTACAAAATCGATAAAATTTCGGTATTAAATTATGACATAATAAAAGATGAAGATTTACAGATCGTAAAGATTCTTACTTCATAACTTCCATATTTTGAGCATAATTAGGACTATGCGCAACTATATTGAGTTCTTCCGATATTCGCGGTATTGTAGATAGATTTATAGTGGCTGATTCTTCTCCTGTCTGATACGCTACGAGATATCCAGGATTGCCGCTTTTTAGCCTATAAATTTAATTTACATAATTATTGATACTTATGAACTTTATTTAAGCGTGTATAGCAAAATATTTCGAAGTGCGTATGTACGATGCAAAATGTAAGTTCACGTAACATGCGTAGTTATAAATTGATTTTATTGTATTCTTGCATGCAGTTAAATTTTTAAAACATAATCACGGTATGTTAATGGACTCACCAACTCCTGTGTCACGTATAAGAAAGCATTGCAAAACAAAGAAAATTAATCTTTAATTATTATATTTATTACATATGCACACAAAGCATTTTAGTTAGTATTTTCAGATCTATTCTCAATGTCACATTTAACTTTAAAAAATACTTGGGAATTTTGTCCGCACTTCCCAATACGAGATACTTCTCAATGCAAATTAAGCGATAAATGTATCGCTAAAAGCGCTGCAAGAATACGGGCAAAAATATTGGACAGAAATTTAATGTAAAATCAATTGTATGCAAAAAAACAATTAAAATCTACCTTTTGTATTCATGCGTATATAAAGAACACATTTTGTTAATATTTTCTTGTATGTAAATCAAATAAAAAGACTCAGATAAAAAAATTGAGGAACATTTGTCTAAACGACTAGTTTTCAAAGATAGTTTAACAATCTATAGTTAATTGTTAACATAGAAACGACCACTTTAAGAAAGTAATCACTTTTAGGAAGTAAATGCATATTTATGCAATTTTTTCAAGTATATAATTTTTTAATAAATTATTACGACTTACCTCGTGTATACGAAAACAGTCCCATTTACTACTCTAAGCGTCGTATTTCCGTGAAGAAACGTTAACGTGTTTCGAGCACATGACAAGGTTGCAAACGCATCTTTCGCGGACATAACGTCTTCTAGTTGAAGAATTGGCGTACCTGGTAGTAGCATAGTCATTAACACGATACTATCAGCGACTTCTTTAGGCATGCGTCGCCTCAAGGAAAGCTGTTTGCCATTTATCTGCAATTAATATACATGTATATTTATACATAAAATTTATACAAAAATTTAAAATTACATAATAAACATTACAAACATTTTTGAAATTATATAATAAAATTAATTTTGTTATACTTACATTCCATGCAGGCCACGGCGTAACTGAAAGCCATTGTGATATACTTTTACGCAAGTCCGTTGCGTTTAAGTTCACATTGGCAGTGGTGAGGAAATGCGAACTCTGCGGTAGATCAATCGTTGTCTTTTCATTATAAACTTGCAAAATATCTGCACCAATGTCATCTTGCAACGCAAATAATCTGTAAAAATAACAATGCGCGTTAGTTGATACCGATATGTGCAATCGCAAAATTACAATACAAAAGAACAAACTACCCTTTGCCAGCAGTTTCGTTGCGAACTATTTCTTGCCATTTCGATAAAACTGCAGCGTTTTCTGAACGATCGCGCGTATGAACATGTACCAACGACTGATAATTGTTTGGATCTACAGGAAGAATGCTTCTAGACTCGTCGTGCAGTTTCGGATCTTCCGTTAGATATTGAGTATTGGCTAAACGAAAACCGCTAATGCCCAATTTCAACCAATGAGTCAAGATATCCTTAAATGATAGATAAGACATAAATCAAGGTGGACTAAATTGTTATAATCTCGAAATAAATAAAATATATGAAATAAAAATAAGATATGAGACCTACTCCAAACTCAGTCACCACTGCTGGGTTGTTGTAGTTCAAATCAGGTTGCGATTTATTAAATTGATGAAGATAATATTGGCCTCTTTGTTCGTTCCATTCCCACGCGGATCCACCATATACACTCAACTGCGAAAGAATTTTTGAAATTGATATGCGTCATTCTCCTTCTGTATTAGAGAATTACTTGTCAGAAAGAAGCATAACTGACCCAATTATTCGGAGGACTTCGTCTTTCTCTTCCACCATCGGAGCTGATTATTCCATCAGCCCAGACATAATAAGACGTGAATGGATCCTGCCTTTCTACAGATCGTTTAAACCATGGATGTTCCATGGAGGAATGATTGGGATCCAATTCCAAAAAGATCTGTTGATCCTTCTCCTTTGCTATTTTGATGAGATTTTCCAAATCACTAATGTTTCCTAATTTTGGTTTAATGGCTTTAAAATCTATGATTCCTTCTGTCCCAAAAAGATAATATTTATATAATTAAAACTATAATATAATGTATTCTAAGAAAATAAACATGCAAGGCTCTTAAGTCCATACGCACCATTTATTCTTTCGTTCACCACAGATGAGAGAGATATAGCCCTGATATTTTGATCTTTCAAATCTTTCAGTGTAAGGTCCAATGCTGTCAAGTCATCATTAAAAACATCTGCAGCATCTAACTCAACAATGGCACTTTCCTCCCATATTTTCTTCGGTTCGGGAGCGGAACATTTTGGTGCCATCACAATGATAGCTATAGCACCAGCCAACATGGCAAGCCATAATAGCCAAAAAAAGATAAACAAAGCCCATCGCAATCTTACCCAGAATGGGTCGTTTGCAAATTTCATCAATTCTTCCTTTCCCATTCCAGAGAGCACCGCCTTTACCATCTCGATATCAATTTTGGCGTCGCCATTCTCCGAGATAAATTTTACCTATTGGAGAAGTATATACTTTGGAGTAATTCAAGTAAGAGAATTAAAAAGAATAATTCTGATATATTAATTTTAAAGATATCAAGTAAACGTGATGGATTGGTTGGTTCTCAAAATAATAAATATTCTAATATATATTACAATACAAAATAAATATTATTGCCGAATGTTCTTAAAGATAACTGATATTTTTTACAAGTTTATTACTTCTTTTTGCAACAAACAAAGAATACATATTGCTATAAATAGCTAAAAAAAATTGAATTAACTTAAGGAATAACTATCTGCTCATTAAAATTAACCAAGTTTAAACATGCAATCTAAAAGTTTGCATTTCCCTGTTGTATACCTATTTTATAAGATAAAGCCTCGTTATCAAGTATGATGCAACTTTCATGAGGCTTGCATACTTTCCAAATTTAATTGACGAATCTTTTTTTATTATTCATAATATTGCGATATAATACGATACGTTTTGCTCAGATTACGATACAATAAATTTGAATAATAGAAAATGATGATTTCGTTACTTATATTAAAATAATCTCATTTACTGTTCCACAATCCGCAAGGGCGCATGATATGAGAAACCTCGTTTTCAATAGCCAAAGGCTCAATCGATCGCTCGTGCAATAGGCGATAATAGGCGAGATAGGCGTGTCCATTGACGAGATATAAAGAGCTAACAATGAAAAGATAAGATGTTCTGCCATATCTGGGTCCGCTTTCAAGAATGACGAGTCTGCGTGATGGATTGAGGTTACAAGATTCGATTCAGCTAGATTCAAAACAGATCGAGTAAAAGAGTTTCGCGTGTCCGCGATAAAATAAAGGTTCATCGCGCGCGAATCCATGATTTCTCAGATATCGAAAAGCTTCCCCAAGGAAGCGAGAACGGTCCATAAGGAAAGCCTTACCTCTGTGGTCTTCTCATCTTTCTCGTCCTTCTCGATCGCGATCTTCGCGGTGCTGTCTTCCTTGAGCATCCGCTCTTGCGCATCCTGATCCAAATCCTCGCCATTCTGCTTGCCCATGATGACGGTGTTGCTCTGCTCCTGTTCTTCCTGCTGATGCAGCTGCTGGGCCAAATCTTCCCTCTCCGACTTAAACGTAGCAACGATTGGCGACAATGGCGACAGCATCCCCTCCGCGGGCTCCGCGGCGTCGTTCAACCCGCTATCTCTCCCACTTTTCATGCTCTGCGCGAATTACGCGATGACGGGAAACGTTAATTATCTTTCTTTTTTCAGCAATCCTTCGACTCGCAAGAAGATTCATGCGTTTTCGCCGTGTGAGAAAAAAATTATATAGAGAGTGGCAAAGACACAAGGGAAGCAAAGTCAGCAAAATCCATTATGACATTTGTTGATAAATGTCGTAAGACGGATCGTCTTTGTCCTCGTTTCGGTTATTCGTTCGCGATCGATGAAGCGGTAAATCGTATTGACACAGGAAAAGACCTCAACCTTTTGATCGATAGCTCATAAACAAGCAGGAAATTATCAAGAACGACACGCGTTAACGTCTTTTATTTTAAAATATGTAATTAATAAAATTGCAAGAGACATAATTGTAAATAAGAAATTATAATTAATTGTCGGAGATAAAACAGAAAATATATTTATAGTGAGTGGCAAATGACATGTAAGCTTTGGAAATGGTAGCGCTATACTTGGGATCACCGTGATTAAACTGAATCATACAATTCGTATGGATCAAGACAGAAAAATTAACACACATAAATTTGTTGAATTTAATAAATTCAATTTTTAATTCAAATTTAAAATTTTTAATTGTTATGTTCCAATTACTCTCTCATTGGTCGATGTAATGATGAAGATACATGTGATTTGGTAGGAGAGTAAACGAATCAAAAGATTTAGCGCAAATTTTTGAAACATGAATATCTTCGCGCGTTAGAAATCTCCCTAATCTAATAATCACGTGGAACTATATCCTCAATCGCTTTTTTCATCCTTGTCTACATTTTTAAATATGAACATATTCTAATTATTATTACAAATGTGTAATAATAATAATTTTTTATTTTATAATATGTGATTGCACTTTAAGAGCCTAAACACAAATGCCAGGCAACAGAAATAATGAAAGAGAGAAAGGATCTCTCTTTCTCTCTTTCTTTATTGTTTTTTATTTCCTATTCCTATTCCTATTGCCTGTTGCCTGGCTGGCATTTTGTGATTGCCTTATAAGCTACACCAGCTACACGCAAACGCATGATATGCAACGATATGTCACATAATACCCGCACACCTTGAACAAGAAAACACGTGGCTTTTCTGTTTTTCTGTTCGCCACATAGGTATACGTCAAATGATTGAAATGACCAGGCTGGAAATCAACATTAAACGACTTTTAACGCGCTGCGAATTAATAGCGAAGGATAATCCGTACAAAGACTGGAAACTCGAGAAAGTGCGCGAACTGTTTCTAACCTCAACGTTTCTGTCATGTTTTTATTTAATATATATATCAAACAACTAATATTTAATTTGATAACTTTATGCAATTGATTAATTTAAAGTAAAACGCAATATTGAGATATCTCAAATAATTATATATAACAGATTAATAACGTATATAATTATAAATATTGTATTTATTAGAGTATATATTAGTAATTATAATAATTATATCTATAATTATAATTGTAATTAGCATTCTTTTGCTTGTATACAAATGTCAAATTTTTTGTAATTAGTATTTTTTGAAAAGATATTACTGATTAAATCATAATTTATTCTACGAGTATTTACAGATTGTATATGTTTTAATTATATCAACAATTAATAGATAAATTCTTTGTTTCAGTATATACTTTCCTTGGATGACATGATGAACAAACTGCAAACTTTACCTAAGTAATATTTTTAAATATATATATATTGTGTGTGTGTGTGTGTGTGTGTGTGTGTGTGTGTGTGTATGTGTGTGCTAAAGTAGATTGTGTGACAATAATTAACGAATAAACTTTTATTTCTAGTAAACCATCCAAGGATACTATGATGGGCTATACTAAACGAATAGATTTCTTAAAAGGAGTTATAAATGCAATGAAACTATCAAATCCAGTAGAGAGAGTGGTTGCTGCACAATTGCTGTCAAAAAATTCTGCTACCAACAATTCTGCTAGTACAAACATCACAACGCAAATACATCAGAAGACTGTCGCCAAATACAATCAAGAATTACGGGAGGAATTATTCCACAGCAATAAAGGTCAATTGTTTATTTTAATGTAATACCAAAATAGATTTTTACATATTTGACATTAAATTTTCATTTTGTGTTGCAGACTCAAATAAGGATGGTGTACGACAAAGATTATTCAGCTCTAATATTCAGGACGAAGATTTGAATACTATTTTAAAACACAATCGTAATATCCAGGAGAAGATCGCAGAAAATATGCTCTCCATAACTGGTACTATGAAGGAACATGCATTAGCGGCGAGCGCTATCATAAGAAAGGATATTGGGATGTTGGAAAAGTCTGACAAATTGACTGATGTAAATGCTGCTAAATTAAAAAAGGAATCCTTAAAGTTGGAAGAGCACACTAACTCAAAATGGAGATGTTGGGTATGGCTCATGATAGCTGTTGTTGTGCTTGTATTTTTTAGTAAGTATTAATTCATGTATCAGTTGTACAAATGTTTTCTAGAGAATATAATTAAAATTTATTTATTCAATATAAATGTCTACTTTGGGTGAAGTTATACTATTGTCAGTAATCTATTAAAATATCAGCAATTAAATTACCACTAGCAATTAAATTAAGTTTTATTTTCTATATTCTTATTTATATATTTCAGAGATGGTGTTATTTATGAAGGTGGCAAAGAAGAAGCTTTAGATAATTTCTACATTGGGGCGTGTCGACTATAAATTAAAATATGTAGTTGCGCATTACTGTGTGAACCTGACTATGTGAGTCATTAAATTGATATTATGATGATAGAATTGTAGAGCCATGAGTGTACTTGTAAAAACACCTCCTAAAACCACTTGGAAACCTGGTAAATATGTATAAAATAGTGATATGTCGGTTTATAACTTTATGCGGCATTGCAATATATAATTTAGAATGTTATTATGCACAATTTGATAACAATATCTAAGTATTGTGTAATTAATGGAGCATGTATTGTTTTTATTAAGTGATTGTATAAGAGGAGAAACTTAATCATTTATATATGTATATATGTATTGACTATATATATATATAGGGCATTTATTTATGTTATAATAACTATAAAATATTTTTGTTACAAACTTAATAAAATTCTATTGTATATAAATTTAAGGTTATGTTATATATCTTAACCCAATGTCTGTCTTTTTGAAAAAAATCAAGTACGAATACTCATACACTTGAAAATAAAGAAATCAACAGCTCAAAAGAATTATAGTTTCGCTGTGATTAGTGAAAGGGAACATTATTTTGAATATCTCTTTGTTAATACATATAACCATTATACAGTATAGAGGTTAGAACAAAACCATCTATTTTATTTTTGCAAACAAGAAAAATTTTATTATTTAAATATAATAATGTATTTTGATATAAATATGTTAACATATGTTATATTTAAGGTAAGGTGAAAGTGGTCAGAACATTATGCAAGTATATTGCACAACGTGTAAGTATGTCTATAGTGATCTATTAACAAAATTTATATTTCTTATATACATGTATATAATATACATATATTTCTTAATATATTTTTTATATATAAAGATATGATATTAATTCTTTTTACAGGCAGATGAGTTATCGTTCGACGAAGGTGATTTACTTTACGTTTATGACAGAGATACTGATCCAAATTGGTGGAGAGCTAAGTGCGGAGATCAAAAAGGACTTATACCTGCTGCTTATGGTAAGAAAAAATGCATGTTATTTATTAATGTTCATAATTTATTATTTATGTTCGTAATCTATTTTAGTCGAAGAACAAACACAAGAAATTGAGTTGCCACTTCATGATGCTGCAAGACGTGGCAATGTTTCCTTCCTGAGAGAATATTTGAAGCAGGGCATATCGGGAACAGGTTTGGACGCTGCTGGAAACACGCCGTTGTACTGGGCAGCGCGTACTGGTCATTTGGAATGTGCGAGAGAGCTTTTGAATTTGCCAAATCCAATAGTAAATGCTCAAGTAAGAAAATGAACCTACATTAGAAAATTGAACTTGTTTTCTTATTTAATATTAAACATAGTAGTTTTAAACTCAAATAATATTTTAATCTTTCATGAGATAAGCAAAACTCATGTCAGAGTTAGACGGTCACATTTGGTGTTGAATGTAAGATAAGAAGAAATGTGAACGCTTCTTTTTGCAGTATTACAATTATGTCTTCATTTGTTTATGTTGTGTCATTTTAAACAATTTCTTAAATGTTTTCATTTTATTTCAATCATAGAATAAAATGGGTGACACACCACTGCATGTAGCCGCGAGTCATGGACATTTGGAGATGGTAAATTTATTGTTGGAACATGATGCCAATGCAACATTGAAGAATAATGACGGTGTCACTGCGGAAGAATTAGCTTCCGATGTGTCTATCAAGAATGCGATACAATTGCATCAATGCAAATATAATAGTACATATGGATATGGTGATGAAGACTATGATGACGATAGCGATTAAAAATTTCACAATTTATAATAAAATAAAAATTCCACATATTGTAAACAAGATAAGCAATTCACATATTACGTAAAGTATGATCATTTTATATATTAATAATTAAAAATTCTATCTACTAACCCTTTGTGGCCCAAATTATTTCTCGCAAACGAGCAAAATAACTGTGTATTTCAATTTTATTGTATTAGATCTAATATAAATCAAAGAAATTTTCTTACTTAAAATTTACAGACATCTCTATAGAATCGAATATTTTAAATTTATACAAAAGAATTATTGCAAAACATGTCAAATGTACGTCTAAAAAATTTAAAAGATCACAAAGGGTTAAATGATAATGTTAATATTTCAAAGATCTCATATAATGCTCGCCTTTTACATTAAAAATTCTTATTTCCTATAGAACGCAAACAACAGTCCATAAAATTAATTTATTTTGATAATACAAAAAAGAAGTTCACATAATTTCAGAAGTCAATACGTTTGTAATAAAGAAATAAGAGTCTTAAGAACTGTTCTTTCATATTTGTGATATATTATAGAACATAATATATATATGTACTGTTATGAAGTATAAGTTGCATTTTAAAGTTTACTGTCAGTACTGAAAATTTATAGTATACGTAACGTGAATTATATTTTTTTAGTACTGACTACTGACAATATACATTGGAATGCAACATAAGATAATAGATTATTCCTCAATTAAAAGAGACCAATGATTCTTTTATTAAAACATGTATAACATATACAACATAACAAAGTCTTTATTGAACTGCCACATCATCAATCAAATTCAGAATAAATATTCAAGTGATTCGTAGAGTATTATTATAATTAAATAAAAACATTAGCGATTATTGTATTGATTGTATGATTTGTACATGATACAGGAAAGTAAATTTAAGAAAATATTATGGAAACCAAATATACAAAATAATTAATACAAAAAGGATAACAGACCAATCCTATTATTTAAAGTTCTCTTTTTTTTTAAATTTTATATCATAAAGCATATTAGTTTTAAGCGTCTTAGTTTTAATTAATAAAAATAATGTTATTTAGTTTATATTGCATACGTATTCTTAATTAAACATTATATGTATTGAATTTCAATAAAATAATATTTACAAAAAAGATATATTACATCCTTTTTAGCAGTTATGTATTGTGATGTATTATAACTTGCTCCATGATTTTTTTATCTTTTTTAAACTTTTTTACTGAACCATCTGTTAAAATCTAATCTCAGTAGCAATCGAGCCAGGTGTTCCCCACTAGGTTGTGCACGCACTCTATTTAAAGTCTTTGTCAACCAGTCCATTACGCTGTCGAGCGTTTCGCATAATGTTTTAAGCTCTTCTTTTTCCGTTAAAAGCAAATTACCAACTTCCCACATAGATGCTTGCAGAATGAAATCGTCGCACAGCCGTAACAAGAGATGTATCAATTTATTTACCTGTTAAAAATATTTATGAATATTAAAAATAACAGAGTATTTCAAACAGATTTACAAAGTTATTTTTTAAATCTGCGGATTAAAGAATTAATATAAAGAACTAATTTAAGAAAAATGACTCGTTAATCTGTGACATTTCGCATAATCTGTACAAGTAATTCTGATATTTACGGGATTCTTTTTTCCTGTTCCACTATCCAGTAAAAAGGTTTGCGACAGAACGTTAGCCAAAAACACAGAATGCGCCTTTTGTATATCTTCAAAATTTCGTGTGTTTTTCATACTCGCTTCCATAACAGTATATTGACTTTCTACTACATCTACTTGCAGATAATACTGCAAATTGTCGACGATAAAGATCAAATTATTTCTCAACTGTATCACACCAATGTCACTGTAAATTACACATATTTTGTTATAGTAATTATGGGTAACAAAACGATACTTGTTAGAATTGTTATTAATATATAATTTACATGTTTTTGTGATGCATGTGCTCACTCCAAAGATTCCACAAGTCTATCTGAGTCTTTTTAACTCTCAACAGAAAGCGAAACAAAGTGTTATAATCATTTAATGCGGCTGGACTAAACAATAAATGCAATGGCCAAACAACTTTGTATTTCAACGTGATCATGCCCCACCCGCGTTTTTCTAAAATAAATTCATTTAACATTTTATCTTTAAATATTTCAGAAAAAACCGCGATTATAACACAACGTAAATATGCACCATTAGGATCTTGTCTTTCATTATCGGGAAGATCAGTGACATCCACGTCGATGTCTTCATTTTCAGAAGATAGCGCGGGTACCACGAAATTAAAACTGTCGATAGCGCTTTCGTCATTTAAGTGCATCTTTCTCAGCGCCATTTGAAACGCGAGATTAATGTCTCTAGAAGTATGACTTGTGGGTGCCTTATTCAAAATGTGCGCCGTGAGCTTGATAAATTCTAAGAAAAGATCGCCACGTCCCATCAAAAAAAATTCTTTCACGAGCCTAAGCTGTTGTATCAACTGCGCCTCTTCCACAGCAACGTGCCATAAAAGTTCAGTCACACACTGTTTCAATTCATTGATAGTGCGATCAAACTCAACGATGTTAAAAACAGATTTTGCCTGGAGATTCTGAAGTTTCCTGAAGTATTCATATTCCTTGTCGCCCCATACGGAATTTTCCGTCTTGGATATCATGCTGAAATCTAAAACAGACTTTTCATTATTATCTTTTATCAAGTTTCGCTTATTTGTTGAGGCATGTTATAACATTTGTAACTTAGTTTCCTCTTTTAACCAATAGAAATCGTATTTTTTTACCTTTTTTCTGTCTAGGATCATTTCCAAACATAATGACAGTCTGACCAATGGTCAAGATTTTATTAGCCAGTGATGGTCTAATATAAGATGGTAACATGTCCATTTGGACAGTATAGTCCCACATATCGACATCAATCCTTTTGCCACTTATTGATTTGCGTGCATCAATGTCGTTTTTTCCGTCTTCGCTCATCAAAGCTTTTTTACAATCCGACGTTTTTTGTATGAAAAATTCCTTGTGAACATCTTCTAAATGCCCATACAAGAGCCAACTCGTTAGATGCTTGTAGAAAACAATGTGAACAGAATGAGCCATTCTAAAAACAAGTAAATAATCATCATAAAGCTAATAATACTGCATTTTATTATAAATCTCTCTTACAGTTCTAAAGTGGAGTTGATCTCGGGTATGCCAGTATGCATACGCTGATGTAAACATTGTAACAATTTACAACCATAAAGTTTTTGCGTACGAATCTAAAACAAAAAAATATTGATATTTCTTTTGCACATTATAATGAATAATTTCTCATTAAACTGTACAAATAGATAGTTGGCAAATAGCAAAAAAAAAACATATAATAGAAAGAGAAAAAGCAATCATATATTATAACAAAATTAATATGAAATATTCTTCTATTGAAAAGAGAAACATATGATTACCTCACGAATGATAGAATGCAATAACGAAAACAAACAAGTATATTTTTCAACATTGCAGAGAATTAATGACAGTGGAGTATATTTGTCATTTAAGACTGTAGTTTCTAATTCAACTATTTCTTCACGAAAAGAATCCAGTGCTTGATCCATTCCATCACAAAGAGCGCGTATATATAGACCAGGACCTGTACATTCTATAAATGGCAAAATAAACATGAAACAATTATGCCAATTGTATAAATACAGTTCATCAAATTTCCCATCAAACCTTTTGTATCCTCGCTGCTTACTGTATGTATAAAGTTACGTACAACATTGCACTCCTTCACAATATCCAATATTTTATTGAGTAGCGCCCGTTCTCCGGGATGTAAGTATTTATCAAGATCTACAGACTAAAAAAAAAATTGATGAGAAATACATAAAAAAGGTAATAAATAATTTAGATTATATATTGTTATAATTTACAATATGTACTTACATCTGTCTCTATTATCTGTGATACACTGGTTGAACATCCCCAAAGTGACAGTAAAATTTCGTGCAACATTTTAAATATCACGAATCCAGTAAATGGTAAAAATTTATCAATTTTATATTTACTTAACAAAAACGCCACTTAATATTATAATATATAAAAAAGATATTTTTTCACTCACAAACAAGAATATTTAAATTATGTGAATAAAACAATAATAAAGTTGCTCATTAAATCAAAATAATGAACAATCATCAATTTATTCATTAGCTTCATAAATAATACATCATAAAAATATATGCACTTTAATTAACTGCGGTTGCTCATTCTCTTTTTGTTTCAATTCTTATTTCGTTATTATAATTTATATAGTATTGAATTCTCAAAATTATGATTTGTCAATATACTCGGTTTTTAAAGAGTTATGACATAGCTGGTGGAGCAATTCACAAACTGACATCGATCCTATTGGTAACTTAGAACGCTGTTACATCGGTCTTTTATTATCAACCGAATTTTGGTCGATTAAAATGTCGGTGAGTCAGAAATCACAGATCGAGGTGTACGTATATTATTTAGTCCGTGTCAGGTATCCAATCGGATGTAAATTATAGATTGTGGATTGTGAGAAAGCAAAAAAATTTGTCATCGTGTATTTAAGCTTTATTTAAATCGGTAAAAACGTGAGTAAATGCACAGTACTGGCAAAATACTGGGCATTATCATTGTCACTCAGAATACGTGGGAAAAAGAGAAAAATAGGTTCGCTAATCAAATGGCGACGGAGGAGCACAAACGCTTAGCTGACATCGTGAAGGGAACTCATGCCTTGTTACGCGTCGAGTGTCAACAATATGGCGCCGAGATGGCATGGAAGCGCCATTTGGCGCGAAATGACGTTCTACAGGTTTGCTTTAAACCCGCGTTGTTCAAAGTTCAATTTTATCGATCGGGAGAAATGCAAATTAATGTACATATATTTAATTGCATAAATTAATATTTTATTTAAATATTATAGGAATATGCAGCATCTATGCGAAAATTGGCTGTTAAGTGCTGGACGAATAACAATTCAAATTTAAGAAATGGAACATATTGTAGAATCGAATGGATAAAAACTCAGTGCAAGGAATACTTTCTCTATGGTGGTAGAAAGAAATACGATAGAAGAGAACAAGATATAAACTATAAAATAACTCTTTCATCGGTGAAGTCGAGCAATGACAATCGAATGTGCGGAAGCAACTCGAGTTGTGTGGAGAATGGATTACAAAATTTTCATGAACAAAAAATAACGGTACTAGATGTAGGTAGTTGCTACAATCCTTTAAACGTTGACAGTGCGTTTGATGTCACCGCAATAGATTTAACTCCTGCGGTAGAAGGAGTATATCGGTGCGACTTTTTGAACGTCACGATCGAAAGGGAGAGAACTCTTTCACGAGACACGCGAGAGATTCGTCGACTGCCTGCTAATTTCTTTGACACTGTCGTGTTCTCTCTACTATTGGAATATCTACCGTGCCCGGAACAGAGATACGTCTGTTGTAGAAATGCATATGACGTATTAAAGAGCGGTGGGATTTTGATTATTGTGAGTCCAGATTCGAAACACGTTGGCGCGAACGCAAAATTAATGAAGTCCTGGAGATACGCGCTGAGCGGAATGGGATTCATGAGAATCAAATACGAGAAACTACGTCACATCCACTGCTTGGTGTTCAGGAAGTGCGTATGCAAAGACGTAGCAATACGTTGGTCCAAGCTACAGCATTTTTCCGAAGCTAACAAAATATACATGTCCGACACGAAGATTTTTATTCCACAGGATTTTCAGATCTTCTATTCTAAGGAAAAACAAGAAAAGATTGAATACGAGGAAATTGATTTAGCGAGCTCTTTCTCCGAATTACCGTTCAACGATGAAGCACCAACATGACAATTTTATTCTTGTATTGATGTTAAATAAAATATTTTATAAAAAATTTAACTCAAAACTTTAACTGTCACATTTATTTTATCTATAAATTTATTATTTAAGTAAATTATAAAATATGATTTTACAATTGCAAATAAAAAAAGAAGTTTGACATTTTAAAATTTGCGGTTAATCTTATATTATCTTCGGATCGTGTCGCTGAGTTCGGTATACTGTATCTCTTCTATGTTGTACTATACTCATCGGAAATGTTCTCCTCGCCATCTTGTAAAATCCTTTCTTGTCGTCTTTTCTGGTAGGTGCACGTGGTACGTATAATTTTGCTTTTATTATCAGATTCTTAAAAATAATTTATTGCATTGGAATATGTACATTTCGATTATGATATATTTTGAGTCCACGAACATCTCCGTACTACGGTAATTGCAAAAAATCTTTACGATGCGCGTATGCGTGTATATAACCTATCAACAAACTTGACTAATTAAATAGTTAATATAATTAAATAAATTTATCTCGTTTAGAATATATAATTATAATAAAAAATGTGATAAAATTCTATAAGACAGGTGTAATTTTAATAAAAAATGAGATAAACGTGATTGTCCCAGGAAATCCAAGATGTCGTCACACTTGAATTGGATGATAATCCGCGACAATAATGCCTTCCTTCTCAAAAAGCGCAATATCAACAAGCCGTTTTCTACGGTTTGTAATTTACTGATTTATAAGTCATTATTAATATTATTAACTTTAAAAAAAAAAGGCTTAAACAATATTTCTTGTACATAAATGTTTAGGAAGCTAATAACTTGACGAATCTGAGTAGTTACCGCTACTCTGGTTTGGTTCACCGTAAGAGCGTCGGCATAGTTGATACTCCTGACAAAAAGGGATTCACAGTTGTCTACAAGAAAGCTAAGGCAGTCAATAAGCCTGCCAAAGCTACTGTGAAGAGTACAATGAAGGCAGGAGCTCGTCGTTCTCTTCACAAGTTGAAAATTCTGCTTAGAAAAAATAAATATCGTGTAGATCTTACCAAGGTATGCAAGTAATATAATTAAAATAGTTCATTAATTCTTTCTCATTGTTGTATGCATTTCAAATAAAAACTTTAGAAGTCAATCATATTATAAGATCAAATAGTAACTAATATATGATTTGAAATATAAATAGATTTCACAAGCAAGTAAGAATAAGCTTTACTTGATCAGAGTCTTGATAATAATGGAACTATGTCAGTCTATGTCATGATTTGAAAAGTTTTTTGTGACTTGTTAAATATTATGAATTAAAAATTCTGTCTATATGAGATATGTGGGTGCAAACTCATGACTTGTCACTTATTAATTCATTACTCTCATTGTGTTCTAATTATGTTATTAGTTGTAAACTTGAATTTTATTAATTCAAGAATTAATATTACATTTTCTATCTAATGTTATTATGTATAATATATATAATTTGATTTCTAATAATCAAAAAAGTAAAAAGTCTATGAATTGATATAAATTCATTATAAATTTTTTTTTACATTTTGGTACATATATATGCATTCATAAATCATATAATTATTGATTTGTAAAGGTATATTTTACCTTTGGTAGTTAAAAGATTAATATTGTTTTAAAAAAATGAGAAATTTAATCGAAATGTTTTTGTTTCTATTTCTACATGATAATGTAATTTTGATTTTAATTTGATTATATAATATAATGCTTGACATTAGTACAGTCTTAATGTTACAACACAATGTGTTTTGTAGGCTGCACTGAGACGAGCCAGCGCTGTACTGCGATCGCAGAAACCTCTTCCTGCTAAGAAGACACGAACCACTAAAAAGACCGATTAATTTGTACACTTTATTAAATATACATTATAAATTCAAATATTTGTTATGAGCGATGTATTCTGTAAAGTAAATGTGCTCTAGCTTTTTAAGTTTATTTTTTGATACATTATTTGTACTTGTTGATATAGAAGAAATTTAGCGCATTTTTACTTTGCAGATATGTCATATCTTAATTAACAAAATATGCATATCAGTTAAATAAGTTATGTATTTTTTTTTAGGTAAGCATTTATATTGGTACAAAGTAGATAATACTTCTTTTATAATGTTCCAATATTTAACTTTTCTATTAAATAATTTTTATTTTTAGATTTAAAGGAGAATTCAGAAAATGTATGCCATTATCGATGGAATTATTAATTAGGTAAATTTTATTTATTAAGTTATATACAAGTTATTTATTTTATTACATGAGTGTGAAGAGTGATAATGGATTATCGAAATTTATAAGTCTAATTATTTACATGACATTTGTTAATTATCAGTATGACATTTAAATAGAAAAATTGCAGTTAACAAATACAGTTATTTTATTATTTAGTTTGCAAGTTTGAAGATGAGCAGCATTATAATATTCCTCAATAACGAATACAGAATTTGTCGTCTTTCAGGTTTGTTAAATCTCTGGAAATCACAATCGGTGGACAAAGCCGCAGGTAATATTTATTTATTATAATTTTTTTCTAAATGATAAATTATAGTACATTAGTATATAAAAATGATGATAATTATCCACCAAGATTTATGAGTGTTATGATTTTAGTATTTACTGATTATTTGAAGTTACATTAGTTTGAATTTTAAATAAAGTATTATTTTTGATTAATATAATTTCATTATTTCGTTTGCTTGTAGCTCTTTAGTAAAACAGCGTTTTGGGATTGTGTATGAAGGTTTTTTTTTTCTATAGTACATTATGTTTCGAATTATCTTCTAAACAAAGTGATGTTCTTATAATTACCAAGATCTTTGAATGCCATGATATTTCAATTTGCTACTTCTGATTTTATAAAATCTCATTAAAATCTCATTAAAAATATCTTAATAATAATAATTTTCAATAACCGATATAGAATTTTTTGTTTATTAGGTTTGCTAAATCCTGGGAAATCATAAATTCAGTCAACAAAGCTGCAGGTAATTTTTATTTATTATATTTTTCTAAAATTATGTAACAAATTACCAATATATAAAAATGATGATAATTATCCACCAAGATTTATGAGTGCTATGATTTGTATTGTATTTGCTAACTGATTACTATTTACATTAGTTTGAATCAATAAAAAGATTCAATTTTAATTAATATAATTATTTTATTATTTTGTTTGCTTGCAGATTTTAAATAAAACGGCGTTTTGAAATTATGTATGAAGGTATCTATTCATTTTTTTCTATATTATTTTATGTTTCAAATTTTTTTCCAAATGATGGTCCTATAATCACCAAGATCTTTGAATGCTATGATATTTCAATTTGTTGCTTCTGATTTCGTAAATCTCACCGAAATACCTTAATAATAATAATTCTCAATAACAGAATTTTTTGTTTATTTATTAGGTTTGCTAAATCCTTGGAAATCGTAATCAGTCGACAAAGCCGCAGGTAATTTTTATTTATTATATTTTTCTAAAATCATGTAACAAATTACCAATATATAAAAATGATGATAATTATTCACCAAGATTTATGAATGCTATGATTTGCATCGTATTTGCTAACTGATTATTATTTACATCAGTTTGAAGTTCCAATAAAAAGATTCAATTTTAATTAATATAATTATTTTATTATTTTGTTTGCTTGCAGATTTTAAATAAAACGGCGTTTTGAAATTATGTATGAAGGTATCTATTCATTTTTTTCTATATTATTTTATGTTTCAAATTTTTTTCCAAGTGATGTTCCTATAATCACCAAGATCTTTGAATGCTATGATATTTCAATTTGTTGCTTCTGATTTCGTAAATCTCACCGAAATACCTTAATAATAATAATAATTCTCAATAACAGAATTTTTTGTTTATTTATCAGGTTTGCTAAATCCCTGGAAATTGTAATCAGTCGACAAAGCCGCAGGTAATTTTTATTATATTTTTCTAAAATCATGTAACAAATTACCAATATATAAAAATGATGATAATTATTCACCAAGATTTATGAATGCTATGATTTGTATCGTATTTGCTAACTGATTATTATTTACATTAGTTTAAAGTTTCAATAAAAAGATTCAATTTTAATTAATATAATTATTTTATTATTTTGTTTGCTTGCAGATTTTAAGTAAAACGGCGTTTTGAGATTGTGTATGAAGGTATCTATTTTTCTGTATTTTTTAAAAATAAAACAAAATAGTAATATGAAGAAGTTACTTTTATTTTTTTTTTAATTTTATTGAAATTTTATTTCAAGCGAATTTAAATATTGTCTAACTTCTTAATTACATATTTTTTTCACATAGTACTACATGCTTTTTGAAATTTACAAAAATGGTACGTGACATCCATATTTATCTATCCTCGTCCAAAGATTGCAAGAGAAAGAAATAGGACATAGCGGTGTTTACAATCTAATAATGAAGACGACGAATTAGTTATTATCAGTATAAAATACTGATTAAATACAATAAATATTTTATTTAAAGTCATTTTAATTATTTTCAAATTAGTTTTTAAAAATTTCTTACAATTAGCTTAAAATTTTAAAAGTATGTATTTTTTTCTAATTTTCAAATTTATATTGAGACTTGTATCCTCGCAGGAAAGTAAAATTTCGCTAAAATTGATCGCACAATAAAAATCGAAAAATTCGCACGAGATGACAAGCTGATGATCCATATGACAAATTGTTATTTTGACACTTACGGTAGTGAACATGTTGACATTCACGGAAGACAATTTTAATGCTTTTATAATTATCGGTTTTTGCATCATCGTCAAAATAACATTTGTCCTGATATTACGATCAAGGCTGGATTCGGGCCATTCACTAAAATATATTCCATCACGAAAGTGTTCACTCTAGACATACACGTACGTAAAATAGTTAATTTTGGATTACGATAATTTGTTTTAAAACGTTCGTTTTATCGAAACTTACCGCACTTGTAATGAGACTGCCATACCAAGCGTAGATGAACGTTTGTAGCAATTTCAATGCCATGTAAGAGATGAACAAGAAGATCTTGCTGATTGTCAAGTGGGTGAACTATTATAATTTTATCAGAATAACATTAAAATAAAAACTTTGACATTATATTAACAAAATCAAAGTCAAATTTTACCAATAGAAATATAATAGAATCTGCTAGCAACTCGACATTACTGGCAAAATGCCAACATACTGTTAATATATATCTTATTAGAATATTTTCAATCACGTTCTAGGACGTACCGGGCTCGCTTCGAAAATTAATGCGCATATAAGTAAAGCGTTCATGACCACCATCCGTATGATTATTAGACCCCAGATATCGCTCAGTATGTGGCCACATTGCAGTAATCGGTGATGCGTTTGTATACATGTAGCCAAGCTCTCCGTGAATACCTCTCGAATACGTGGATTTGCTAGTCTAGCAGACATAGCTCGTAGTATCGAGGAGATCTGAAATGCATAATAGCCAAAGAGGCTGTCGACGCTGCCGACGGTGATGACCACCCACCAAAGAGTGAATATCTGATACAGGAGATGCAGGTAAAAAGAGACACCACCGTCGACCGGCACAGGCCACGGGAACTTATTTGGGAGCGGAAGTCTGTATCTCTTGGGTTCTTCGCGACGAATGATCTGGTGAACTATAGAGATCAGCGATGGGTAGAGAACCAGCAGTGCCGTTGATCCTAAGGTGAAGCATAATACATAAGACGGTCTGTCAAACGCGCAAACGGCGGCGAGCACGGTCGTCTTGGTTTCCTGATCTCGAGCTAGTTCCCGTTCGAAAAGTTCGTTTAGCGTTTCGTGAAGTTCCATCAGTTTCTTACGTTTTACCAAGAAGCAAGCCGACTGAAAGAAGATAGCAAACATGCTTGTTTTCCCGTACGAATACTGGTTATTACTGTGTATAAAAGTAAATAATGTTGAAGATTTTTTTCGTAATTTACTTCTGCCAAAATTCTTGAACAAATGTTTTTGCGAATTGTTCTAATCTTGCTAAGATGAGTTTATCAAAGAAAAGAAAATAACAAAATAGCAATTTAGAAATTGCTTACATTTGACTGAATAGAATAACGCACGATAAAACTTGTTAGTTGGGTTTTTTATATGCATATTTTTTACAATGGACATGAAATACCATTAAGACGGGTGCGATGAAACTGCAAGTCATGCCGAAACATTTTAAGATTAGCACTAGATTGTCGGTATGATCTCGACAGAAGTTTATCAAGAAAACACATTGACTGAAGCACATGAGAATCACCAAAAAACCTGTGATATATGACCAAGTTGCTGAACGTGTTCTATCTTGCAAGACGCACCCAAGGTAGAGCATCCTGCGTACGCGACGAGTATACATGCGATAGCGAAGCAACGATGCCTCGATCGTTGTTCGCTTCCGCAAGTTCCTTGTTAGAATGCTCATGGATATGTAAAAATAACAGTGCTTGCCGAACGACTACGCGTAATATTGCTGAAAATTGCTGGTAAAATGAATGACGGATGTGCATTCGGTTAAAGGAGTTTACGTAATGACGCAGGGACTTGCGTTCTTTTGAAACTCGGAAAGCTCACCGTTTATCAAATTAAGGGTCGTGGGACGGAATATTACATGTTGCATCGCTATATAGTTTGCTACTTGAAGCATCGAGAATAAATTGATAGCGTAATCAAAGTTTATTTCCGGAAAATACTTCCTTTATTACCCTCCGTAAGCGTTTCGCTTTAGTTATGAAAGATTGATTAACGTCGATTTATCAGAAGCGCAGTCTCGAGCATATAGTTAAGTATATATCAGTGCGAGTAACTCCTCGCTGCGAAATGGATGATGAAAAAATTATTGGAAGGGATTGAAAGTTCTTTGTACCAAAGAAAAGAAAAAATGATTTTGTCGTGTCGATATATTTCGATATATATTCAATATTAAACATTGTAAATTGCATGATATTTATATTAAGAATAAATCAAAAGATTTATCCAAGAATTTATAAGATTTTATTTTGTTTTTTAAGTTTTAATTTGATCGAA
Source organism: Monomorium pharaonis (assembly GCF_013373865.1). Taxonomy (NCBI): domain Eukaryota; kingdom Metazoa; phylum Arthropoda; class Insecta; order Hymenoptera; family Formicidae; genus Monomorium; species Monomorium pharaonis. The sequence goes on from NC_050467.1 coordinate 24,236, forward strand.
ACTAGATTTCTTTAATGTGTTCTAAGAATAATTAATAAATTCTTTATTGTCTAAACTTTTTTGAAAAAAATTAATGCTATTGATATATATCAAAGATTTTTTAAATTCAAAGTTTGATAATTAATAGTTTAAACGAGTGGCGATATTTCGATAGAAATTCAATAGCAATTCGAGTCAGCCAATCAAACAACAGGATACTGAAATTATTGGAGTTGCACCTTGCACCAGTTGCACCTTGCACCCAAGTGCACTTTCAGGGATGTGTGATTGATTTCGATTTTGTTGTTTGAACGCAGATCAACGCAGATCGAGGGTACGCATAGTAGATGTTTTCAGCATTTTCCTGTGTTTTTATCGGTGAGAGAAACAAATTTTGAGAAATGATCTTATTGCAGGGCAGTGATAAGAGCCGAGTGATGAAAAGATAATGAGGTTCAGCCTGTCGCAGTGAAGTCGGGACTGCTAATATAACCTGTACAACCTCGTCTGTGTGCGAAATCGTGATAGATTTCAGCCGATAGAATGGCGGTCGGCTCGACGAAGGTTGTCCAGGTTACGAATATCGCGCCTCAGGCGACTAAAGACCAAATGCAGACGCTTTTTGGATATCTTGGCAAAATCGAGGACATTAGGTTATATCCAACGATCAGGGATGTTGCCGTACCCGTACAGTCGCGCATATGCTATATCAAGTTTCATGATCAGGGTTGCGTTGCTGTAGCTCAGCACATGACCAATACTGTCTTCATCGACCGTGCGCTGATAGTGATCCCGTACCAGAATGGAGACATTCCGGATGAGCAGCGTGCTTTGGAGCTGACCAACAATGGTACAGTTGTTCCAGGTAAGAGTGTAGCTTACAAATCGCTTGCTACATTTTTGATATGTTAATAATATTAACATTAATTTTCAATCTGTCGTTTGTAGTTTGAATAAAATGTAAGTGAATATATATGGTTTTATAAAAAAAAGGTTCTTACTTTCCATAAAATGTTTGATCTAATTTTGGGATAAATATAATCTTTTTTGACATTTTTTCAGGTCTCTATCCATCAGAACCAAAGCTGCCACCAAACGTAGTGAATTCCGTTGAAGGTATCCCTCCAAATCATGTCATCAGCACGATGGATCCCAAGTTAGAGGAAAATGGCCTGCCATCCTATCCACATCTACCAGGTCATCTGGATAGCAGACGTATCGAAGAGATCCGTCGCACACTCGTAGTGGCAAATTTGGATGCATTGGTGAGCCCTGAGCAGCTACTGGACTTCTTTGGCAACAACAATGTGGAGATCAAGTACCTGCGTATGTGCAGCAGGGACTCGGACTCCGAGCATTATGCACTGGTAGAGCTGTCAGAACAGGCCGCTGTGATTGCAGCGTTGTTACTGAACGGAAGGCAGCTGGCTGAACGACCGATCAAATTGTACCACTCCACGCAGGCAATCGCTAAACCAGAAGCAAAGAGCAACGAGGCTGCACAGAAAGAGATCGAAGAGGCAATGTCGCGGGTGAAGGAGGCACACAATCTCATCTCCGCGGCAATCGATCCGATGATTGGCATGCTTTCTAAGGATAAGCGAAGCAGAAGTGGCTCGCGCAGCCGTAAGTCTCGTTCGCGATCCCGCGGACGCAGTCGGCGTTCGAGATCGCGTAAACGCTCGCGATCACGCCATCGACGCTCGCGCTCGCGTCACCGGCGCCGATCACGCTCGCGTTCCAAACGTTCCAGATCCAAAGATCGCAGGCGTGGCTCACCATCAAGACGACGCAGCAGTTCGCGCGGTCGCCATCGCTCGCGTAGCAGATCGAGAAGATCGAGGTATAACTGAATGGTCTTTTAGCATTTTTTTTCAGCCTTCAGAGTCAATTGACTCATATATTGCAAATTCTGCTTATATTTGGCACAATAATACTAGAAAAATGTGAAATATATCGTAAAAAAATTTTTCCAGATGTGAGTAAAGATTTCGTATATAAAATATTACATTTATATATACATATATTTTTTATACTGAAGGTCACGTCGATCACCATCTAGATCAAAGGAACGGAAGAAGAGATCACCACGTCGTCGTAGTCGTTCACGTTCACGAAGCAAAGGTTCTACATCCAGATCTAGGCGTTCGCGTTCCAAATCCAAGTCTAGATCGTCCAAGTCCAAATATTCCTCGGATAAATCTAAGGATAAAGATCGGGAAAGACGTAGTAAGGACAAATCGGACAACGGTAAGAGAAGCGATAGCGATCGAGAGAGACCCGAGAAGGAGAGCAGTAGAAGCGAGAAGAAATCCAGCAAGGAGAAGCGGTCCAGCGATAAATCAGAAACCAAACAATCGGACGACAAAGGTAGATCGACATCTGAAAACAATGACAGCAAGGAGAAAACGACGGAATCGGAAAGCTAAACGAAGACTTTATTCACAACTGACATAATTTTTCAAGCTTGTCAAAAAATTCAAGCTACCTGTCTATCGCTATGTATTGATACAGTAAGAAATACATGGATACACGATATTTACATTGATTTTTTTTCCAGAATAATCCATGTTAAAATTTGAATTTTCAAATTTGTCGTAGACTATCAGCTGGCGTTTAAGAACGGATCTTCATTTTCTTCTTTTTCGGAATTGGTGGTGGCTTGATATTTTCTTCTTTCTTTTCCTTCTTTTCGTTGCATATTTCCATTTCAGGCGCGGCCTTAGACGACCTAGGCAATGCGAACAATACTTTGTGATCTGTCGTTTATTCGAGAAGCCTTGATCAAGAGCATGTTTAACCGTGGATTATATTAAGCTAAACAATTTATGAGATAAAGGTAATAACAATTTTAAGTAATTTACTAATAATTATGCTTCAATAACTATTGTAATCAATTATCCAGAAGTTCAGTGTGCTTATTAATTTAAATACTAGTTGGTTTGATTTATTACAATATATTAAAAATATTTCACATTCTTTTTGCTTAGAATTGTATAAATAATCAATAGGCAATAAAAAATACGGATAAACAAGTATACCCTGCGATATCCTGGTTTTCGTAAATGGTCACATCGTCATAGATTTCCATTTTCATAGGAATTGGTGCGCGGAAGAGTGATTTTTGCGCGTTTTTTATGGTTGATCGTCTTTTTAATACCATCTACAATCGTTATATTCCCTTATTAATATATTAATTTTTATAATATAAGATTCTTTAAATATCGAAACATTTTTAATAGTATTTCTCACCATTCTCATGTTTTTATTTTGCAAAGACGGGGGAGAAGTCATTTCCATCGAATCGTTTTTACGAATTTTTTTACGCAACATGTCTACTTGACAGTTTCCTGTCGATTAAAACAAATGTTATTTTCATTTTCTTAACGAACGTCCTAGAAATGAAACACTTCTGAGACATTTTGTAAGAGTTTTTAATTATGTACATAAAACCTGTAAAAGTATAATTGCTTACGCATTACACATTCGTCGTACTGGCCGAGAGGATCTATTTGTAAAAACGTGGACAACATATTAGGATGACGCAGATCCATAAATATCATTATAATCGACAAAAAAATACAAAGCAGACCTAAAAATAAATACGCGGAAGATAACGGATATTAAATATAGAAATAATATTATCACAATGTATTAAATCAATGAGTCTTGCTAAAAAATAGCAAATGTGTACGTATTTCTATTAAGATTAATAATTTGAAGTTAATATGTGTTTAAAATTAATTAAAAACTCTTTAATAAGAGCAATCTAAAATTCGAGAATATGAAGATTGTAATGGATAAATTAAAAAAAAAGTCTTTGAAAGTTTGTGCATGTTTGATTTTCGTCAAATTAAAAATGTTAAATAAGATCGCGAATTTAGTTAAGTAATAATTAGTAATCACCGCATCCGAAAGTCATCCAGAAATGCCGGCCTAATGTCATCTTAATGACATTATCCTCGAAGGGAATTACAAGCGGAATTGGATTGTGCACGATGACCCATACGAAACAAGTTAACAATTGTAAGCCACCGATCAAGCCGGTTAAATAAGCGGCGTACCGACTCACTGACTCTAGGAATATATTAGTCAGTATCCAGCAGGCAAAAGCGGTCCTGCAAATGTTTCAGGATTTTTACAGTAGAATATTATAAGAAAATTTATACTTATTTTTATTTGCATGGCAAGATTACTCGTATAGTTGAGAATTTGATCTTGATTTTCCAAAAATAAATGTAATAATCTTTGTACAAAGAATATGAAATTCTATTTTTATCTTGTGCATTTATATATTTTCATCCTGTGCATTTTATACTGACCACAACAAGATATGACAATACCATCCGGCGGTTCGATAAAATCTCCCAAATCGAATACCTTCTCCATCGATGACGAAATACTCAGCAATCCATAAGATGGGAATGGGCAAGCCTTTTCGTTGGCCTTCACGGAAAGTCCTCTGCAGCAGTCCAGCTGTGGAAAATTTATTGACATATTATTTAATATTATTTAAACGCTCTAAAATAAAGCGTAATAAATTATTAAATATTACATCAACAACATTTACCATAAGGTCCAAAACCGATTATGCCTTGGTCCCATGTCCAGGGAAATCTCTCATTGTAATCAATCGTTTCTTTTGCTAGCAGCGTATTTTCTTCCGGTTTGGCTGGAAAATAATTTTTTTAATTAAAACCATTCCAAATTATCATAAGACCTGCATCACACTAAATCGGCGAATTGAAGAAAAAAAAAAACATTCTACGGAATCATAGATTGTATTTATCGTTGAAAAAGAAGTTAAAAAACGGAAAAGAAAATTCTAAGATAAGATTATAAAATAACTTTTCCCAAAATTTAATTTCAAAAATATATTAAAATAAGAAATTTTTTTTGTATTTTTGTATTTTTTTGTAGTGTCCATATATTTTAAGTTTCAGTGTTCCATTTCAATTTAATCTCGAAACGAGTTAAACTTTTTTATTACCTTTCAGTGTGATGTTAACTGATCTTAATCCTATCTTGACTGCCATTTGAGCATCGATCTCTTGCCCTATGCCGGCTCGATAAGGTGTCTTGCTCTTCGTGCTGCCATATTCCCATTCTTGACCAAAGTTTTCTACTGCAAATAACATTTAACATAGAGATGATTTTAATATATTTGAAAATATAGATTAAATACAGAAAATGTTTTTATTTTAAAACATTTACCTATTAACAAACACCCAATAGCAATGCTGAAGCCGATCTTTATAGCTATATAGATACTCTGTGTGATAGAAAATTACTTTATTAGTATTGCTTTGTTAGGAAAAATTTGGATACGTATATTAAAGAATTTTTTAGGAAATTATTTCTATTATTTTATAACTCTTAGCAATAATGCATAACATGGAAGGTAAATTATTGAAGCATCTGAAATATATATTCTAAGTAATCTAAGTGATTCATAAGAGCTAGGTTCCTTATTGGAATGTAGTGTTATTATAGAAGTGTCTAATATTAGAGTTTTTACTTACTTGTCTCTTCCGATAGCCTGGTATGATGCTAATATAAGTAATCGAGATAATCACGAAAACGATAATTAGAATGGTCTCAGTCACATCTACTGTTACTGGAGTGTGATGCGCAGCATATTGCGAGGGAAAACCCTCCGAACGTCCAAACTGAAACTCCATGAATGTGCTAATTTTTTTCGCGACGTATACAAATAATTTAAGTTTATTATTTTAGGTCCAGAAAAAAATCACGACGGGGATTCATTTAACGATATTTGGTCCTCGTATTCGTGTGAGAAATCCAACGATATTGTGGTTTTATCTGAGTTCCTTTTCCGGTTATCCTTATATATGCTTGAGATTGGATGACTAAAGCGTCAGCTTTATCGTCTAATTTCCGCATTGTGGTGCGAGTCATCATTTTATAATTACATAAAAATGTTAAATAAAATCACTTTCAAAGGTCTCGAGAGATTCATGAATTTTATTTTGTATTAATCATTATCTGCAGCTTAATAATTATTTTTATATTAATCTTAATCGTAAAAATGTTAAAGAACATTTGCATTTGCAGATCTCTTCTCTTCATATTTATAATTGTATACTTCATAACTTTTAACGTATTTACTGTACCTACATATTCACGTATATATGTATGTATGCACGTATATATACGTTTTGTATTAACAAAGAAAGATAGCAAAAGAAACAATCTATAGATAGAAGTACGAGATGATTCTGTAGTTAAAAGCATTCTATGAAAAAAAATGATAACAAAAAATAATTAAAAAAGATGGTAATAAAAGAAAATTTGAGAGAACTTAAAAGAGTTAAAGGTAAATTTAAGCCTTAAAAATTTTTCGCGCGCTATCGCTATTGTTACAAATCGATGATCGATCTAAAGGATCGAAAGTGCGATAATTACTCACGTGTATACGGTGTATACGACACACTGCGACACACTGCACAGGAGTAGGATAGGAGGTAGGTTAGCAGGCTTCAGGGCCGTCAGGTTAGCCGTTTATCATCAGTCATTCCTAATGTCTCATTTACACGTTGAACTAAAGTAACTCTTGATAGAAAACGAGCAAGATGACGGTGAGTCTAATGAGTTCATCTATCCTACCTTTACCTCGCAATGTATGTTTATTCTTAATTAATTTACGTTTCCATAAGGAACACTTCTGATGTTCAGACTATTTACTAGATTATTGTGAATTTATTTAAAAATAACTCTCTCGTGCACATACTATTATTCTCCTATAAATTGGTAAACTATATATTTTATATTTGAATATCTGATTTTATATTCTGTGCAGATGAAAAAAGGTAAAGTATTAACTAAGGGAGCAAAGCAGATAAAGGAGGAGAATGTTTCTACGCTGAGCTTTTACATGTATATGGCCTTAGGCTCAATGGGAATTCACTTCGCCGTAACGATAATGCTGTTTGAATTCACCACACTAACGATAGTGAGTTTTGTGTCTTATGGATAACAATCGCTGTAACCAAGAAATCTTGTAATAGTACACATTGAATTATGGTTACAGAGTCTAACAGCATTTTCTGCAATTGTATATATAGGAAGTTACCAATTTATGTTGTACATGGCTCGTGCCACATATTCGGAATCTGGTCAGCTGCTGGATCCTGGTGTTGACCTTAATATGGAAGGTGGTATAGCAGAGTGAGTTTGCTGCAACATAGAAAATCTTTCCATTGCTGTTACTTTTTTTGTTGTCTATTGATCAAAGTATCATTCTATTTACAGACATGTCAAAGATTTAATTATATTGACATCAGGAGTGCAAATCCTGGCCCTTATTTCAAACTACTTCTGGTTATTGTGGTTTCTGGTAGGCATTTTGACAACTCTTATTTGTATCATTATTCTCTTTACTCAACTTTTATAGGAAGGGTTGGTATACAAAGCATTTGTCACTGTGTATTTTGAAAATATACAGGTACCATTGAGAGGAAGTTGGATGCTTTGGAAGCAGATTTTGGCTCCATGGTTTTTCGCCCAGCCACAAGAACAATCTGAGATGAGTGAAAAGAAGATGCGAAAGTTAGAAAGGAAAATGGCGAAAAGATATCAATGAGAATTCATTGCTGTGCAATAGGAAAATTCTATTGAATGATAATTGATTTAATCAGGGGTAGTAAATTTAAGAAACAATGGTAAGAGGAAGATTAAGTTTTTTTGTATATATTCAAGACATCAAGATGGTGGGATGGATTTGACATCTACATAGATAAATATTAATTAAAAAAGAACTTTAAAGGTTTTATGAAAATGTACGCAAAACAGGGAAGTAATTTTAGAATTAGGAGACATCGCAAATTGGAGAACAGATTTCATTTTTACCTTTACTATTTCAAACAACTGATTGTCGGCAGCCTGCAATCCTGTAGAAGAAGCGGGAATATTTTTCTTATTTAATGTTTATAAATTTATTCTTATATAAATCGAAGGCAACGCAAAATTATTAATAGTTAATTGTAAGTATATTTAAAATAAGGTACATTACATTACTATAATTATTGTTTTTATCAGCTTATAAAGGAATAAAAGTTCCTGAATAAGAAGTTCCTTGACACATTTCTTTTTCATCTATCTTTGTTAATTATGCTAATGTAAATTTTTTTTATAATACTAGTATAATACAGTAATGCTCAATTTTTTATGTTTCACTATGCAGAAAATTTAAATAATAAAGTTGAACAGATGCCTTAGTGGAAACATAAAATGAATGATGTCAAAACATGTGTTCAAGTGATGGATAAAATCGAATAATAAAAATGCAATACAATACTTGTTATATATTTGAAAGTTCAGTTCTCCTAGTTCAAATGGATTCTAAACAGATTGAATTTAATTGATATTATCATATTATTTAACGATATAAATAATTTATTATTTATTAAATTGTGGAAGTTGATGAACGCATCACAGTTATATTTAAGATCTAACGTACGGTTATCTTACAATTACATCTTTGTTTGGGAATGAAAAGTTTAGCGATTGGTTTTATGTAAACAGTAATATACTTATTTATAATAATCATTGGGCTCTATTTTCTATATATTGGCCGCGGAATGTTTCTGTATAAGTAATGTGCAATGAATTTTAATCGTCTTTAAAATTAGGCCAACGCTTGTACTTTAACATCTCTAAAGTTAAACATGTCCATTTAATTCACAGCTTTTGTTTTGGCTTTTACGTATGCATAGTCTTCAACTGTCCAGTGAAATTCACAATTCGTTTGTATAAATAAACATTATTTAATAATTAGAATCGATTAATATTACAGTAGCTATTCTAAATGATCTGACAAATTGTTCTGAAAGAAAATTTCTGGGAAGGAAAATTCAATTCAAATGTGAATTTAATGATCGATTTCACTGAACAGTAACGTTCGGCATTGATTCAAATTATAGAATCTAGGCATTTTACGGAATGCAATTTAAATTCTACATTTGGCTACTAATTGATTTTTTACAATTGGAACAACAACGTCACTTTGTAGTTGGGTGATAGGATAAATATTTCAAGAAAAAATTTTAAATGAAAAAATCTATTCTGTTTTACTTGATTATGTAATTAGTAAAGATATTAATTAAAATTCAAATTGAAGATAATAGAATATAAATTTTTATCTCTCATCACAGGTTTTATTACAAATGTTCTATTGTTATATGATGGAAGATGTTGTATTGGATACAATTATATGACACCAGAAAACTGCGCATGCTTTAGCTTTTTCTAAGCGTATTGGTTGTTCCAATTGCTGGATATCTATAGATACACGAAAAGAATTTTCTTTTAGAGTTTACTTTCAAAATCATTGCAATCTAAATCACGGAAAACTCATAAACATATCCGAACCTAAATACAAAACATCTTCAAATGCATCATGGAATAATTCTTAAACATTATTGATGTCTAGGCTTTTCTTCTTCTTGTAATCATATTCAGATTGATAACTCGGTGGATGATTGTGCTCGTGCACCCCCGTTGGCATGAATCTTTCGGCGATCACCGAACATTTGCCACGACATCCGCGATGTTGTTCCACACAACGATAATGCGAGCTGTTGTATACTTTGGAACGAGAAGTCATGTTATACACATATCCTTCATGGACCAATTGTGGTTTACCTCTGACAGACAGTCTATAGATTACTGGTTCCACAGCTGTAAATTTGCATCAATTTTCTTTTAATCGAGATTTATTTCATACATAATAATCAAATTGAATCGATACAAATCTTGCAACCAATAAATTAAGATCTAATGAATAATATAATAAAATACCTGTTTGTAAAAATGAATTTCCTTGCAAGGCATTATTACAATTTCCTTGTTCATCAGGCAACTCAATTATTTCATCACTATCATTAATAGCCTCATTGATCTCATTATATCTGAGATTCATTTCACTATTGGAAGCATTCACATCTTTTACTACATTATTATCCGATAAGAGACAAATATCGTCCTTGTTATTAACATTTGATTCATTTGTTAACTTCATCATTGAATAATCATCCTCGACTACACGATTCTTTTTTGTTTTAACATTTTTCTTGGTTATCTTGTGAGAGAGCACAGAAGTTCCATTGGAAGTTTTGTTTTTGCTCTGTTGCTCACATGGAACATCAGTTATATTCTTTGACTCTTGTGGATCTGATACATTAATGTAATCATTTAATAATGGTATGATTTGTGCTTCGCCACCCTCTAAACCTTTTATCTGCAGCATTTGTGCTATCTTTAAGAAGGTAGACAGGTCCTCCTGTTTTATATTTACTTCGCCTTGGTACATGAACTTCAGTAGAGACATTACCTCTGCGTGTTTTACATCTTTTAATATTATTACTGGATGCTGACAGGGATTCTCCTATGAAACAACTCTGAGTGATTACTCTTTCATTTAAGTACAATTTTATTTACAGGGGATATTATTAATCATTATAAAGTCATACCTTGAATATGTTTTTAAAGTAAGGACTACACACAGAGAGAACTAGCTTGTGAGCAGCTAACAACCGTCCTTCAACTGCAATTGTTACGTCAACCAAATCATTCTCACTCAAATGAGAAAGGAAGCCACAAGTTAAATTATTGGAAAAGTTATTCCATTTCAAGGAAAATTCATTCGGTGAAACTAATGTAGCCATATTTCTCTGCATCAAAGTGATTAACTTTTAATAAAATAAACATTTTAATTTATGATTAAAAGAATTTCTTATGATTTATACGATTGTAAGAATTTTTTTAAATGATATCATTAAATACTGTGTAAAAATGTGTACAAAAATGTAACGTTTTTAATTGTATTAAAATATTAAAATTTGTATAAGTTTGTCAATATACGCATGTAAAGATGATTATTACTATAATATAGATTTTAACATTTAACATATATTAATATTCTTATAAAAATATAAACAAGCTAAAAAATTAGGTATTAGTAGATACGATAAAAAATATGTACTGTTACCTCTATCTTAACTCAGTTATTATTTCATTATTTAATATATTCAAATATATTTAGTAATTTCAAACGTCGTCAAATATTTCAATGACATCTAAAGTCTAAGTATATCTTAATTATTTAGGGAATTGCGATAGCAATTCATTATTGAACTCGAAAAATTAAAAAATTTGTTACCTGTTTAGTAAAACCAAACAACGTGACTCCGTAACGAGGACGCACCTATTGTATAGTAGCTGTCAAACATTTTTTGTGTGAGGAAAGAGGGATATACAACTAACATCGCACCATCTAGATACTTCATAATTTCGAGCAACTTTATAGTCGAGCAGTCTGACTTATCGGCTTTAATTTTAGGCCGATAAAGCAGGCTGCTATTTTTATGAATTTCACTGCCCGACATTTTGCGAGTTTCAAAATGCTGTAACCATGGCGACTAAAACAAGTCTTTTTCCGTTTCACACTCTACACAATCTGCAAATGTACGCTTAATATGTATGTATATGTTTAAAAATAATGTTAGTCTATTCTATTCAAAGTTAAATTCTAAGATTACGTCTACGTGAATTATTTATGCCCGTATATACGTTTATATTGTTTATGTTGTGTTTATACAAATCTTTTTCATGTAGAATACTGCCAATGTAAATTATATAAATTATTATAAATTTAATAGCACAGTATAGAAAAAAAGTAATTAAAAAAATTTTATATGATTGCTATATTACATCTAACTTTAAAATTAATAAAATAAAAATATATTAAGAATAAAAAAGTGGAATATAATTTTTACTATTTCTCATAAAATATGAATCTTCCCTGATTCATGAATCATTGTTTACATAGATCATATGTAAAACAGTTTACATATATTAGTTTACATTAAATTTTATGTACAATGTAGACGATTTATATTTTTACATAAACATCTAAGCCTGATTCTACTCATTTTTATTTATTTTGTTTCATTTTTGTAGTTTGGAATTTACCAGTTTATTAAAGGGAAAGAATTATAAACGGATCATATACCGTGGTTGTAAAGCAATACTCAAGATTCATTATACTTGCATGTATGAACACAGATTTGAAACTAAAGCATGAAACAAGATGCATAAGACAGATACAATCAGAGCATTACGTGAAGCTATGGAGCCTGGTGTGATAACACGGAGCATGCTTGTTTCTCTAGCGATTGACCAAGGACCGAAAAAAGAAGGCGGTCGATTATTTCTTCAAGATGGAATCCAGCTAGACAAATTAGAAGAGATTCGTATTGAGTTTCTCAGTAAGCAGTAGCTCTGAGCATACATATGATTAATGTTTATTCTGTATTATCATATTACCATTTTTATTTGTAAAATTGATTTTAATATTATAATTTTAACATATATATATTGTTTTGTAGAGATATTAAACATTGATTACCTCTGGATTTTGAAAAATCTAGTCAAACTGTCGCTATCTCATAATATTATCGAAAAAATTGAAAATCTGTATGAGCTGTGCCACTTAAAAGAATTAGACCTCTCATTTAATCGTATTAAAATTATGGAAAATTTGAATAATCTACATCAACTAGAAATTTTGCTTCTATACAGTAATGAGATCTCAATTGTACAGGGTATAAGCAATTTGAAGAAGTTGACTATTTTGAACATTGGTAAAAATAAGATTGATGACTGGAAGCATGTGTGTATAATTAAATTTTATGAGTCTTCTTATACTTCTTTGATGTTTATAATCCTATGTTAAAATCATTTTAGGTCTTTTTAAGTGAATATCATTTAATCAAAGAAACAATTATATATTTCGAAATCGTACTGACAATAATTTTAAAGATATAATTGATTAATTAATAAGATTGGAGATTATAAACATTGCTTTCTTTGTCATTTATATTTTTATAAAATTCCGTTAATGTAGGTTGTATATCTACGTGAGTTCAAATTGCTCAAAAGTTTAAACATGCGCGACAATCCTTGCACAGAGATGGATGGATACTTAGACTATTTATTCGCATTTGTGCCTCAATTAATTTATTATCAATATAGAATGATATCCGAAAACGAGCGTCAATCCGCTATCGATAAGCATTAGTAATTATTAACTTTTATACAGTAAAATTAAAAATCTTTTAAATATTTTATATCATAAATGAATAATTATGACATTTTATTTCTGTAGTCGTATAATCAGCAGTCTTGAAGAAAACGAGGCAAAGATGCAAATGGAATTGGCAATGCAACGGGAACGTGAAGACAAAATTACATTACTATCCGCATCATATGTGGAATTCCTTGATGATGATTATTTATTTCAACAAATGTTTTCTTCTGATGAAGGTAGATTTATATTTCATTTCTTATTACTGTCTATATACACACTTATTTATAATTTATTGATGAAAACAGCAGGCAGAACGTTATCCACAATAAACGAAAATACACAGAACGCATTTGAAGAGTACAAAAAGTCTTTCCTTGCAATATGCTATGAATTATATGAACTAGGTTTACGAGAGAGTGATAGAAGAACAGAAGAAATAAGATTATTTGAAATTGCTATTAATGAGAGTAAAGAAAATACACAAAATAAAGCAAGAAGGTAAAATAAATAATTTTTACTTAAATAAAAATCTACTTAAAAATTGAGATTATTTATTTGATTATTATATAATGTTTTAATTATTAGTATTTAACAATTATGTGACTTATATCATTTTTTTCTTTACTGTATAAGGATTGTAGATGAAGTACTTGAAAAAAAAGTCAAGATATTTACAGATATAAAAAATGTAATGGAAGCTTTGATAGAGAAACAAGAGGAAGATGCCGAGAACACCGCCGCAAAAGCAAGGGAATTGTTTAATGAATTTAATGATTTATTATCTAAGGCACAAAATCGGTTAATATCTATAGAAGTAATATTGCATGATCAAATGGAGGTACATTAATATATAAAACAGACAGAGAAGCATAAGAATATTAATTACATATTTAAGAGGGCAATTTGTTTTTTTGTTAAAAAAGGATATAAACGAAGTATTCAGGATTGATATATCAGACATGGTCAACTCATTCCTAAAAGACACACAAGGATACTTTTCTCTATTACGAAATGCAGAGATTGAATATAACAATATTATAAATGGATTAATTGTACATTATCTAAGCGGTTTTGGCGATAAAGTATATATACCATTTCATCTTAAGAATTTGTGTTGCGACAAAGATACTTTGGCCACAACACTTGCCACTTCACATGATATACATTTACAAGTAAACGTTACAAATTTGAAAATTATTAAGATAATTAGTAACTGATAATTGAAAAATATAATTTATAGGTGATAGACAATCGAGAGAAGCATATGATAAGTCGACTGAACAATTGGCTCAAAGATTATATCGATCAGTTAATCATGTGAGTGATTATAATTTTTACAAAGTTTAACTTATTTATATTTTACATGTAAATAAAAAAATTTTGTGAATAGGAATGAAGACAAAAGAAACCGCCAGCAAATATTGGAAATGTCGAATTTTATTGAATTTCAACAGCAACAACTTAATTTGTTAAGTTTACCACAACACTTAGATTTGGCAGATATTGATCTACATGACGACGGCATATTGGAAAATTAACAATTAATATGTTTTGTCTTTTTTTGGAATAAAATTCAGGAAATAAATGTAAGTGACATACTTGTTAATACATAGCATACAAATATATATTTCAATATAAAATATGTATATATAAAAGTTGATAAAACTTTGATTTATAAGAGTATAAAATAGAAATGTTTCTTACCAAAATACCTATTGAATACCTTACCAAGGTTATCTATTGCTTTTGTTTCAAAGATTCTATATAAAGTTTAAGGCCAGCTTGTACTTTTGGTAATTGTACATAGGATACGAATTTGTCGATATCAGCTTCCTTATTTTTTTTCAACCATTCTATCAAGTCGTTTCGCAAATCTAACTTGGTGACGGACCTTCCCAAACCTTTAGCGATATGTGATTAATATATTTTATATAACAATATATATATACACACATACACGCGCGCGTGCGTGTGTGTGTATATTGTATGATATATACTATATATCAATACTTATAACATATGGTAGTGATACAATATTTTTACCTGGTATATTTTTATAAGATAGTATGTAATTTTTGCATTTTTCTATTGCATTCGTTTTATCTTTAGCAAGCTCGTCTACAAGTCCAAGCTGCAATGCTTTCTCAGACTTAAATAGAGACCCCCTAAAATGTATCATATAAGATTTCGTTAAGTATTCATGTTATATACATATTCATTAAAAATTTTACATACCTTAAAAGTGCTAGCTCAGCTTGTCGATAGCCTATCACATCAATATATACGTCTTTGAACCATTTCGGCGCGACAATACCTAATTGTGTTTCGTTTAATCCTATAGTATGCTTGCCTTCAACCATAACTCTGTATTCTGAAGATATTGCCATCAGACAACCTCCGGCAGGACTGGAGCCCTGTGTAAAAAGAAACATTTCACTAAATTGTTGGAGAGAGAGAAAGAAGGGGGAGAGAGGGAGGGAGGGAGGGAGGGAGGGAGAGAGAGAGAGAGAGAGAGAGAGAGAGAGAGAGAGAGAGAGAGAGAGAGAGAGAGAGAGAGAGAGAGAGAGAGAGAGAGAGAGAGAGAGAGAGAGAGAGAGAGAGAGAGAGAGAGAGAGACAGAATATTAATATCTCTTAGTAACATTTAAAAGATTCTGTACATTGATAGCAGTAGCAATTGGTATGTTTAGACTGTAAATAGTCAACCAAGTGTCTTGTAATGTTTGCCAGAAGTTAGTAAGTTTCTGTTTATCCGTTGTACACATTTCCATGATGTCTAAACCTGCTGAGAATATAGTTGGCAAGGACGACGTTAATACAATCCCTTTACTACGATTGTTTTGAGCCTCCAATAAAGATGTCTTTAGTTCACCTAACAGCTCTGTATTTAAACTGTTGACAGGTTTTCTTGCCATAGATATAATCTCTATTCCTATTTGATCAAAGAGTAAAATAAAATTTGAGAGATATGATATTATATATAGAAATTTTGATGGAAACAGCAGTATTGGTACCTGTATCATTGTCTCGAGTAATTTCTATGAACTTTAAACCCGTAGAATAAGATCTTCTGAGACACACTTGTCCTCCAGCAATTAGAGCAATCTTTAAAAGACTCATGATGGAGAGTTAATCTTCTTCGCAATTGAGTGCAATAAACGGATTCTACAATAAGTAAAATAAATAAAATATTTATATTTATTACCTTTGTAATAAGCTTAAATGTCAATATAATCACGAACCTAAAATAAATTAAAGTGAATAAGCAATTATGCGAAAATCAGCAAAATAAGCTGAGTTATTAATTGTTTCTTATTTACGATTAATAAAAGAGTAATGAAATAAGAACGTATACACGTACACATACACGTCATAAAGAAGATGGAATGCAGGACAATGCAGAGTTTGGGTAAATTCTCATAATAAATGGCAAGTGGATTTGGAGATAATTGAAGAGTTTTGACATTATCGACATTTGAGTGATAGGCGCAAACATTTAGTATAATTTTTTTTATTTTCTGCGCAAAAAGTAATTGCCGTTTATTTACAGTGAACAATTTTGCAAGTAATTTATATTGGGTGTACATCGCTAACGTGTATTTTGCGTAATCATTTGGTTTACATATAAATTTGGACTTTGGACTACCGTCAACTACCGTTACTTACTCCGCCTATAGAATATTATCCGAGAGGGCGTAATGCGACGCGGAGAAGTTTTCAAGTCCGGCGGCGACGGCGATCTGTACTGTACTATTCTGTACTACAGAAGTACAGAATCTGTAGCAGCATCTCGCTCCGGTGTCCGGAGCGTAATCGCGGCCATCGTCACCGATCATCGGTGACCATCGTAGACCAATGCCTAATACAGGTACAGGTGCCAACATGGCTGCTACTGTACTGCTTGCTCGTCTTCTCGTGACATCGCCCTTTGTCCTGACAGTACATTCCTAATCGGTGAGGAGTGAGGAAAGCGACCAAGGAAGGAGACAAAGAGAAAAAGAGACGACGACACATTAGATGGAACGGCGAACTTCAATGGAAGACTCCAGCTAGCAAAATGTCAACCCGGTCGCAGCTCACGAAAGATTTGAACGGTTTGTCACCGTTTCATCACAAGTGTTTACGTCGCTTGTCGTAGCAACTCCGAGCGAACTGTCATCCGTAAACAATCTTTCTCGTCGTCATTAAACATTGATTTTGTCATCTGTTTATACTTTTGTGTCTCACGCGAGTTTTATAAATTAGTCCGTCGTTGAATCCTTTTATATTAAAAAGGAGCAAGTGGTTAACAGGGTCTTTGTGCTACTTTTTATTAGGCGTGTTATCCTAGAGTAAAAGTACAGTTGTGTAAATTATTTATTACTTGCAGAATCGGTGAAAGCACTACTTGGTAAGCATGTGAAGATACTATTAAAGAACGTGGTGAAATTGGAAACAAAACAGGATAAGCAGGAAAATCGTGTTCTTGTGAGTAATCACTTTCTCTGTCTGTCTTCCTCTTTACAATAGTTAGTCATTTTTAAGCTAAATTAGTTTTCCTTGTTCTTAACTTTTCTTATCTTGTTCTTAAGGTATTTTCGCCATGTCGCCTCTTCCTCTTATCGGCCAAAGTACCTACAAGAGTAAGTTTAGTTTGTCTGTGCTTTCTGTTAATTTTATATTTTATCATTAAATGAGGTATTTAAATTTATTCCTTTGTAGATCGACTGCCATTTTCATTACCTAGAAGTAACGGCCATAGAGTCAAGGAGAGCAAATCAGCTATGTTTGACTGTCGGAGAACGATATTACAATTTTACTACAAACAGCATCGGTGGGGATACCACAGAGGTGGACGCTATGATAGAGGCCTTACATACGGCAATTCGAAATATCTTTCCTACTGTACCACTAAAGTACATTCCATTTTATTTCATAACCAAGGAATTCTTTTGTTTGTTAAATTTATTGATTATGTATTTTGATATGTTATTTTTAGTTACATTATACGAAAAATAGAGGTAATACCAGCTAGCAGACTGCAGAGCATACGTGGGAGCGAATTAGCCAGAAGCACAGAAGCTACGAGACATACAGGGCCCTGTGGTGGTTTTTCTACTCAGTATGCCTGCATGTGTGATTTGCATGGTGTACCATATAGAGAGGAAGTGGCCTGGGTGAGATCAATGACATCATTTCAAGTTTATTTTAATAACATTAAAACTGTCTATTACAAAAATCTTATTTAGAGAGATACAAATTTTAGGACGTCGACACAATATATCTTTCACACGACACCAGAGAGCTGAATTTGAGAGATTTCGATCATTTAGATCAGAAGGACTTAGTGCCAATTATTTCAGCCTTGGAGTATAATACCTGGTTTACAAAATTAAGGGCGTCCCATCTTAAATTGACTCATGAGCCTCTGGAGAGATTGTTACATATTATGCGAAGATCTTTATCCATTCAAGAGCTTTATTTGGATAATCTTGGAATTAAGTGGTAATGGTTTAAGTTTTTTATTAACTTTAACACAGGAAAAATATTTAATATATAGTTATAATGTATGAATATTCGGTTTTAAAGGGATTTCGCTCACAAGTTGTCATTGGCTTTGATTTCTAATGCTAACACGATGCTGCAAACGATAGATCTGTCGCACAATATGATCGAAGACAAAGGTATTAATTAATCTCAATGACTTATTCAATGTCCCTTTTGTATTTAAAATCTTCATCTGCACTACACCTATTGAACAATCTCCATTTTCTAGTTGTTAATCATAATTTCGAAAGTGTCCTGAATAGATTTTTTTAAATTTTTTGTAGGAGCCTCTAGCTTGTGTGGAATAATAGCCAAGTTAATGCAAGGTGTGCCAATAATTAATGATTTTAATTATTCCTAGTAATTATACTAATGTGTAATATGCTTTTCCTTCTCTAAAAATGCACTTTTAATTTATATTTTTTATGTTAAAGACTGTGTTATATTTGTATATCCCTTTATTTTATATAATATTTCAGAGTTTATTCTGTCACGTTGATATACTATTGAATGCTATTGAACTCTGCGAGTAAAAAAAGCTATTATTTTGATTATTTATGCACTACTCAAAATTTGTTATATATTTTTAAGGTGGTACTCATCTAAGCGGTCCTATTGGCAAGTTGCCTAAAGGTTTACAAAAATTGAATTTGGCTCATTGTGGATTAACTGGGAAAGGTATAAGCCAAATAGCACATGCATTAA
This sequence comes from Monomorium pharaonis, assembly GCF_013373865.1. Classification (NCBI taxonomy): domain Eukaryota; kingdom Metazoa; phylum Arthropoda; class Insecta; order Hymenoptera; family Formicidae; genus Monomorium; species Monomorium pharaonis. Next base: position 43,553 of record NC_050467.1, read on the forward strand.
GCTTGAACAGAAGCATGCCGACTAGTTTGCGATATCTTAATCTTTCGGAGAACACCTTAAAAGATGATGTTAATGTGAGTTCATAATTAGCAAATTGAACTCTGCGATAAGCTATAATTGCGATTAAAATCCTATTTTATATATGTTTAATGATTACAGAATTTGTGTAATTTTTTGGCGCAACCTAATAGTTTAACACATCTAGATCTTAGCGGTACGGATACTACTTTAGAATGTGTAAGTAGCTAATTATGCACTTGAAAAAAATAATAATTTCTAATTGACACTCAGTCGATATAATTTACATTATTAACATTGTTTTTTACAACTTGATTTAGTTGTTTGGTGCATTATTACGGGGTTGTGCAACTAATCTAGTCCATCTGAATGTTGCCCGGAATTCTTTTTCGAGCAAAAAGACCAAAGAAATACCTCCGAGTTTTAAGCAATTTTTCACAGCAACTCTCTCGTTGAAGTACTTAAATATATCTTCGTGCAAATTACCATTGGAGGCATTAAAACACCTACTACTCGGTCTGGCATGCAACGAAAGTACAGTTGGCCTAGAACTTGACATGAGTGGAAATAATTTGGGTTCCATGGGCGCACATGTTTTAGAATCTTGCATTCATGGAGTTCGATGTATAGCGTCATTGGATATATCAGACAGTAGTATGTATAATTGATATTTTTATCTGGGATTGAAAGAAACTGAGCTATGTAAATCATGTAATATATTTAGCCAGTTTTTCAAATATTTATTTTTAGCAACAGATTAATTTTGATCTTAATTTAATTTAATCTTTATCTTTTTATTTTTAAAACTAAAAAAAGTTAAATCGAAATTAAAGTTAATCTACATTAATAGGGAAAAATGGACATTAATTAAGTACAATAAATATAAAGTCATTTTTATTCATAGATATGGACGTCGATTTGGCACAAGTTATAACAGCAGTGGGCAAAAATAAATCGATAAAGCAGCTTTACATGGGGCGTAATACCGCCGGTATGAAGAGTAAGCACATAGCTGTCGTGATGGATGCTTTGGTGCAAATGCTTCAAGAAGACGACTGTGTTCTTCAAGCGTTGCATCTACCTGACTCTCGATTGAAGGGCGATCTCTATAATCTGATCAATGCTCTTGGTAGCAATACGTGTCTTCACACCCTCGATATTAGCGGTAACCAGATAGGTGATCCCGGCGCGAGATTGCTTGCGAAAGCGTTGCAGATTAATAATCATTTACGGACCATTATCTACGATAAGAACAATATCACGTTACAAGGCTATGCGGATATTGTTCATGCTCTAGAGAAGTATGTACATGTGTGTCGTAGATCAAAATAGAAAGAGAAACACAGTAAGTTTACCAAAAATTTATTCTTGCAGAAACTGTAGTGTACGGCACATGCCATTTCCGATTTATGATCTGCAACCTTGTATGAAAACCTCCGCGGAAAAAACAGAACAGTTATCCAAGAAGATACAAGATCTATTGCAAAGAAATGTCACGCCGTGCAAATATAGCCATGGGCAAGCTTTTAGGTTACAACAAGGATTTTTATTGAGCTCCACGCAGCAAATGGTTGACAGACTTGTCGTTCAAACGCAGGATACTATCAAGGCTCTCGCGGCAGAAAGTTGCGACGCTAATAATGATATTAATTATGCAACTGGACTTATACAAGACGCGGATAATTCTAAACAGGTTACAATTATAGTAAAATTTTAAGATCACATTGATTTCATTGAAATATTTATGCATGTTATGTCTTTTGTAGCTACTACCAAGATTACATGAAGTGCTTCAAAGACGTGACGAGAATAATCCAATCGAACTAAAGCTACATGATATGGCGAATGAACTTCACAAAGTTATAACGGTATATTTACAGGTATGTGTGTTTAAGGCATTTTTATGGATATTTTCTTATTAATTTTAGTCACAAGTTTAAAATAGTCATTATTCTCTGAGAGATGCAATTATTTATATGAGAAATTTATGACGCAGGATTCTTTGGATGCGATGTTAAAGTGCGCGAATGAGCAATGTCCTTCTATACTTTCGCAAACTGTGATTAGGGGCGATGAGAGTGAACCGATCGCGGTGCAAGATGATCTTCGTAATACATGCAAAGAGAAAAACCAAATCAATAGTGAATTTATACATACCACTGTTACTGAACAAGCTGGCGCAGATATTGTCAATAGAGTCAAGTAAGAATTTTATAATAATCTTAATAAATCGAAATTACTGATTTATTTTCATAATAACTTTAATCCTTTTTCTCTTCTTTTTTTTACATTAGCGAGCTCAATTTAGCAGTTGCAGCGCATATATCCGACAGAATCACGGATGAGGTAATCGAGTCATTGTCAAGAAGTTACAAAACTTTGGTAAGTTTGAAAAAATTTTTAATAGCATAGAATATATCGTCGATCAAAAATCTTCAATTAATATTAATGAAAAGGGAAACTTGAGAATTTAATTTTAAGTAGGAGATTAATTTTTAAACTCTTGATAATGTTCTGTATATTCATTAATTTGTCATTTCATAATATTTAGAGTTTACATTTTGGTATTCTTATAATGATACGAGCTAATGTAATAAAATATTTTTAGATTGGCGATTGTGATAGTCGAACAAGAAGCAGCACACCAGATGTTTTACGACCTAGCGCTGGCTCGATGAGCAGCGGAAGTGTGATAGGTGTGACTAGCGCGAGTGGTGTCTCCATGACTTTACCTCCTGGTAGAGCTAGTCTTGTATCCGAAGAAGACTGTCCACCGGAGACATGTTCACTGGCAGATTCCATTGGTCAATGCGTCAACGATCAATCACCGATGGTAAAAATTTTGAATTCTTTAACATCTTAATGTTAGGCAATCCTGGAACAGTATTTTAAAAATACGAAGCGCATACATTTTATGTATAAATATTTTCATTTGAATTTATATGACACGCAGTTAAAATATGTTATTTTCATTTACATGCTTACATAGAAATTGGATTATCTTAATCTGGTAGGTATTACAAAGATATAGAGATGAAAACAATGCAAAATATTTCATGATATGATACGACTGATTATCGTAAATATTCTATAACACGTAATATTTTTTTATTCAGGCAACACCACATCTATCGAATAAACGTAAAAGTCTGCATGGTAGGAAATTAAGACCTAAATCCGTCGTAGACTCGGTGGAAGGATTATCCGCCGATGATATACCGGATCTTTTGCCGTCATTGCCAAAGGGTCAAGCAGAAGGTTTGTATTCATCACTCTACCATAAGTCTGTCAAGTTGCAAAATATGATTGATGTTTTGCAGCTATCTCAGAAACCGAGCATTCGTTGACAGAGTCGTTAGATTCCGTTTCGGAATTGCCCAACACAGTAGGTCAGCAGTTGCAGCATCTGGTCAAATCTAGACCACGCAGAACAAAAACGCGAGCGCCTACGAGGCCGATGTTAAGACCGGATCAACCAATTGACGGTCTTGCTTTAGGCGAGGGTCTTGACGTGTTTTTCCGACCTACTACACCTACTACTCCTTTGATTTCGCCTACGAGCGACGACAGGTAAATGTATTCTTTCATATTAATCTTTTGTATTCTTATATGAAACATTCTATTTTTACCAAAATCTTTCCTTTCTTTACTTTTTCTATTTTTGCCAACTTGAATTGTAAAGTGATACTTATTGTAATTTACAGCTCTCTACATACTTTTCCAACGGATAGCAGTCCGAATCTATCCTTGACAAGTCACAAGAGCATTCCACCCGATATGGAGAAGAAGCACAGCTGTAATTCGCCAATGTTGAAGACGCTTTTAGAACCTACGCCACGTTCACGATCCAGCGACAATTTGGAAAAATTTTCTCCTCTTGTAGGTAGAAGATCACAAGGTGATTCTCCGCTCACCGCGTCACCGCTCGCCCGAAGAAATACCACAGACAGTGCTCAAGCCCACGAGAGATCCAAAGGCGAAGCTTTTGCAAAGGAGACTTGTAACAGCGGTTCTGCGAATGATATGAGCGATGATTCTAAACGCAGTACGTTAACAAATTTATCTAATGTGAGCCCACGTGGCTCGCACGACATTGACGACACTTTCGGAGCGAATATATTGGAGAAGGACCAAGATCGTAAAAGTGTGAAGAAGCCTGATGCAGAAAAGTCATCCTCATCTGTTAAGCTACGATCGACCGGTCACGACTTAAGAAGTCCGATAAATGGTAATAGTGGCACCAAGAATACATCCGATTCGGCTAAGTCCCCTGTACTGAAACCGTTGAAGAGTAGCGGGTCTACGAGTGACGGAAAAAGCAACGGCTCACTTATGAAAAATAAGCCTACTCCACCAGCGACGGCGCCTAAACCGCGACCATGGAGCATGGCTACTGATCGAAAATCCGGTAAGGGACAAAATTAGCTCTTGAATAGAAAATTGTGATTGAACGCGTAATTGTTTATAGAAAACTTACAAAACCTTAAGGAGATATTTAATACAAAACTATCATTATTCATAGTCAATCCAGTGTAAAGAAAATAAATGGTAGAAAATGCTTATGATGGCTGAAATCACTGACTGTAACTTAATTTTACAGGAGAATTTAGTCTATTGAGCGACGGTTCTAGTCCGAACACTTCAGCTGGCAACACGCCCGACTCTGGCGATGCTCTCGACGAGTCTACCGATAGCGGTGTCAGTGGGCCGGCTTCTTTGCCGCCAACCTTATCAGCAAGTAGCACTGCGAGTTCGTTGAGTAATACAAGCGTGGAAAAGAGATCTGTGAGAGAATTGGCAGCGAGCTTGAATAAAAGCAAGACGGAAAGGAAGGAGAATGGTAAGTACTGTTCGTTTTTACTTGTTTCTTTGTGTCGCATGATTAATTTCTTAATTAATTTGTTGTACATCTTAGTTAATTTGCCGTACATTTTTCGAACTTCGACATCATTGTTGCGCGTATCCTTATGCTCCTTAATATAGCACTAAACACGCATGTAAATCCTTTGATGTACAAGCCACGCCTGTTACCTATTATTTTAGAGCATGCCACACCTGCAGCATGGCGATCGCTACTCCAACGTTCTGTCGACCGATCAGACGCCAAGGTATTTTATGTATATTTTTTGTCATCGTTTTTGTCGAGAAATCCCTTCGTCAGTTAAAAAAATTTTTTTTTTATTGATAACTGCTCTTATTATTACTGTAGTATAGTTTTAAATGAGATAAAACGTAATTAGATTAAACGTCTCGTTATTATTTAATCAATAAAATAATTACAAAAATAATCATAAACCTCTCATATGCGTATGCTTTATTAATAATTGTTTTATTCCGTTCACATAAAATAAACTACGATTTTGACAAATGCGTTAATGTCTCGTTAAAATTTTGTTTAACAAATAAGAAATATTGTATGTGTTCGCAGGCAACGGAAGTGCCGAAAACGGTTGAAGAGAGTCGTCTCAGTTTTAAGCTTCGTCGCACGTCATTTTTGCGCGATTCAAATTTCAATTACAACAATAACGATGTGGTTGACGTTTGATCGTATTCTGATGGATGGTCAGCGTTGCATCGTAAGGAATATTTTCTTCCGTATTCCGTATTCTGTCGAGATCTGGCACACGAGATAACAGTACTTTTTGTCTTCGTGCCATAGAAAGTCTTATTGTGTATATAAATATATACGTAACCGGTTATAACATTAGAGACAGGGTACTGAAGGTTTTCACAGCAATTAAAGTACTAATTTGTTATTAAGTGGCATTAGAGAATCTTATACTAATTTTATATGACGTCGTATATTTACACGCAGTCGTAAATTTCGCCTTAGTTATGTACTCATGTATTATCCATACACTTCATTATCTATTTCATGTATCAGATCAATTATTTTTAACTGCGCGTCTCGACTTTTTTATTAAAATATTTGACACTTCCAGTGAGATTAAGTACTCATTCTGTTACTTATTCTGTCGAATCCTTGTCGAGCGATACGTTGCGATGCCACGTGAAGATATTAACGAAAGTGTTCTATTCTTTGAAGATTCGTTATGTACATATATACTTATAGATTGTTTGTCTATGCATTTCAACAGCGAGAATATCTAGAATAGAAATACAAACGAGACATCACAATTTCAGTAAAATAGGCTAAATTGTTTTTGCATAGAGTGTTAAGAGTAGCGACGACTGGGTGTGAAATAGGATAACACGTTGCGTAAAAGAAACGTAAGTGTCTTCCAAGATTGTATAACAAACTGCAGCAATGATATTTCGTACATACATATTTTTTGGTTGAAAAAAATAACGTCCATTATAATATTTTTCCATTAATATTTATCGAGTGCGACATGTCTTTAATCTGTGATTAATTCGTAAAAATGAATTGAAATGGGATTTTAGTCTAATTAAAGTTCCTGTCACACAACAATGCATTTTACTATCTATAGAAAAGTGTATTAGCAGATGCATCTTTCAGCTAAATTCTAAATGGCAGCTTTTATTGTATTTATTACGTATATCTATGCAGCTGATAATTTTTTATTGGACGGTGAAATTAATTGTATATAAAAAAGAATTTACCTTTAGTGGATAGATTAAATCCATTTGGCAAGTTTGTTTTTGGCCGAAAACCATGTGCCGAAACATTTGTATTATTTAATAAAGTATTGAAATAACAAAATTTAACTAGCTTTGGCTATATAAGCGGTTTTAAATTGTATATATCGCTATTAATTCAATATAAGAGCCTTTTCAGGTATACTTTTTAATTAATTTTTTTTTTAACTGCGTTATTGAATTTGTCTTGAATAAAGCGTTATCGATCACTTTAAACATAAAATTTACTTTAAACATGAAATATGGAAAATTTGTATAATGTGTTATGTATCATCACGGTGTTTTTTAACGACATACAATTCTAGATATATCTCGTTAAATTGAATAGAACTAACAATACAAGATTATTTATTGAGATACTTTGCGCCGGGAATTTTTGGATAAATTTTTTTTGTAAAACATTTTTTGTAGATGTAAGATTCAGTATAGAGTTATTATATAATCTCGAACTTGCCCTTTTATATAGTGATAAAGCTGTGTATATATATATGTAAAAAAAGACTTATGTATAATAATGATGAACGAAGAGAGATTCATGGAGAGTCCGCGATTCTTGTTGCTCGAAGTAAAGTAACGTGGAAAAAGGATTGAAACATTTTTTTGTGAATTTTTTATCGCTTAATTATCATCACGTAATATTGATATTGATTCTTTATATGATATATAGAACATGTGATTGTTGCATCTTATCATGATATTACCTATTAACAATGGAGAGTGTTCTCTCCCTAACATTAAGCAAACGAGTATTAAGATATGTTAATAAAAATTATTGCGCGCGCGCGCGCGTGTGTGTGTATGTGTGCGTGCGTGTGTGCGTGTGCGCACATGTACTGTAAGACATATTTAGGTTGTAAAAGTGAGAAAATGCGCATAAGAAAGGCGCGATTGTTCAATCTATATGTGCGAGATGTGCGAGATACGCGAGAAATCAGCTAAACTGATTATGAAATCATTTTGGAATGAAAATCTTAATCGAAATAATCTTAGAAGTCTGCCATTGATGGATGCCACGCGTCTGGAATACCCTGTACAATTGCGGACAAAAGATACCTTTAAAAGGTAAAAGACACCTTTAAAAAGAAAAAGATCTATAGAAGACATCTTTAAAAAGAAAAGAGACATCGGTCCTAAAGCGTACCTTTTTTTAAATTTAATATGTGGATTTTGGAAAGGACGCGCTCTCGAACTGACATGGTCTACTATATAAACATAAGAAAGTTTCGTAATATACTTAATCAATCTGATTCGAGAGATAGATTACTTGTAAGATCTTTACGATATTTACTTTTAGACAAGCGTTATTCCCGACGATTTATCGGATTTGTTCTTAGGGCGGGATATTTTTAAATGCAGTTTCAACATGTATTCGAGTAAAAACTTATATACCTGCGTCTTTTGCTGCATTACAAGTGATGTTTTGTATACGGTATGTATGCGTCGTCGTATCGTAAGATGTGTCAACCGCGAGAAATTATCATCACATCGTAAAACGACTCTGCCGATTGTTGTGCCAAAAAAGTCTATTATACAGCGATTACGCACATCTTTTGTACGATTAGAAGAACTCGCTCCATTTTCGACCGGCTCTCGTCCGTTGTGTTGTCGTTTACAATCGCGTCACTTAACTCGCTCGCAAACAGTACACAGAAAAAAAGTGATTTAACAAAATATATAGTTGCAGACTGTCAAATGCAGATATACTTAATACAATAATTTATGCTATTGCAATATCAACATCACAATTCAATCGAGACCGTTGTACTTGCATTAACAGCAAATATTATTGTATTGAGTATATTGTGTAGTTGACACGCAACTACACATTTTATTGAATCATTTACTTTTTTCTGTGTACGATTTCACGATACTGTACATAATTTGAGGATCCAGTAATCTCATTCCATAACGTTACTTACTAATTAAAGGTTCGCGTTGCTCTCATTCGTGTATTTGTGTGCTTCATTAATATGTATATGTATAATAAATATTAATGAAGCACATATACCTATAACATAAATATACAAAGAAAGTGAGAGAAGTATTTGGTATGTATGCGTGACGTGTGTGATGTAGCGTGTGATATATTGCATATTTAAATCTTCCCTGATACACACATTCCTGTATGCATTACATTTCTATATACATATGAATGCGAAAAAAAAGAAAATTACGTGAGACGCACGCCGAAATATATTGTGAATATTAATATCCTATTTGCGCCCGTTCGATCGAGCGGTCCAGCGATGTTAACATTTGCAATCTGTTTTGCCAAACAGCTTGATAGAAGCGCAATATTATCCGTTAACGAATAAAATAAAGACTCGTAACCATACATATAGAAATAAGACTTTTATTTTCCTTTTCGCTTTAATTGTAGAATCGAGAGCAAATTGGGTATAAGTACGAGGTCGAAAGTGGTAAATGTAGTAGCGGGCAGTTGCAAACTGCAGTGTGGTGCGTAGAAATAATCGCGTTCGTAAGATGCTTTTTCGCAACCTATGAGTATATACCTGTTGCGTCGCGACAATCGAAATTTTCGCGCGTTTCGTGTTTCACTCACATATCCGTGTAATATCGGGAGTGCCGCGAGTAAAGTATTGGGCGATCCTCATTGTGCGATTCGAGGTAAGCAGGAGAATGAGGTGCCGGCAGAACTTCTACGAAAAGACATCCGCAAAGCAACTCGGTAAATATTTTTTTAATTGTAAACATATTTAATTGCTTTACTTAATTGTTGTTGCGCTTGTATTTTTACAATTTGATTTAAATATAACAATACATTTTTATTTTATCGTTTGACAAAATTTATAAAATTATAATACGTACATAATATATGTGTAGCAGGAATTATATACGTACACGTAATATGAGAGAGCGATTATAAGGAATTATCATATGTGATTTTCCCATTCTCACATATGTCTAATTGTTTTTTTATTAATACTTGAAAGCCACGGATTTGCAATCGTTAGTTTGCACTTTTGGCTCTTCGATGACATACGAATATGTTAAAGTTTATTTAAAAATTTTAATGGCGTCTTAATACGAATCGATCTTGATCGTACTTTCAAGAATTTATAATGTTTGTGTTAGCATTTAAATATTTCGCATTTTTTTTTTTGACGTTTCGCATTTACTTAACATGAAATTGTGATGTCAATGCTATGAGTTTTGTAAACTCGATCGTCAGTATTAATAGATTTTTTGTCAAATTAAAATTTATTTTTTTTTAAGAAAATTTTTACTCATTGCCTATATATTTTTTAAGAGAAGATTTTAAAGCAAATTACTAACATTTTACTATTAAAAAATATCGTTGAATTATGTTAATACAGAGTTCCAAATTCTTTTATGCAAATAAAAATACGCACAAAAAATTTTTATTATTAGAATCTTTATTGAAATCTTCTTTTGAATCCTCTTCATATTTTGTATGTATTTTTAATTGTGTAAAAGAATTTGGAACTTTAATTGTCAATTAAATTAATTAAAAGATTATATTATTTTTTAATATTAAAATATCGATAATTTGCTGTAAAATCTTATAATTTTCGTAAATAATTCAGAAGTGAGGTAAATCAGATAAACAAAGGTGGACAATCAATTAGAAATGACAGATTAGTTGTTCGTTTTTGCAATGCCTATCAGTATATATATATGCCTTATACCAGAGAGGAATCTGAAAGCGGTCATCGCGTCGTTTTAGTAGAGTTCCTCTAAGGAACTCTACGTTTTAGGTGTTTTCAGCGCCTCTATATGCACAAAATGTGCATATTGAACTATGTAGCCAAATATCTATGAATATGAATCCCGTAGGTAATGTGCATGACTTTTTGGGTCTCTTCTATGCTATGTCCATGTTTATTTGGTTCTGTTTCATGCTATACCCGTAAACTTTACAATTATATGCATACATATTTTAAATCTGTTTTATGCAAATGTGCATAATCGTGTTCTATAAATGTACAATACCATATATACATGATATAAATTCAAATAATTGATTTGATAAAAATTCACTCACCGATTGCTGTCGCTGCTCCTGCTGCTGCTGCTACTGCTACATCCCTTTTCCGGAATACCGAGTCGCTCCATGGATGCCGCTTTCTGCTGACATCACCATGCTATTCTTGAACCGTACATTAATAACGATCGCCCGATACTTTATTCGGCACTCTCGATATTACGGATATTATATCACACACGAGTAAAACGTAAACCGTGCACGAGAATTTCACTTGGCGCGACCGTTACATTTGAAAAAAGACGTCACGTAACTTCGTGGAAACGCAGGCCAAATTCGTTTCGAAAATATGGAATTTAGTATGCTCGGACTAGTAGCACTTCACTTAATTCACTCGCGATATTCTACCGAACGTATCCTCCACACTTTGCTCGAATGCGTACGCGAACACTTCACTCTAAACCGAACGCACGATGCCTCGCGGGTCGTCTATTAGCGCGACGGCATTCTCGACACAGCACCGTATCTGCGCACAATGAATTCTCAACACGCGAGCACGCACGGAGTCGACAGTGCGTCCGACCGACGCTGGAGCGTAAGGGAACATGGCGGCAGCAGCGGACGTGACCGTTGGTAGGTACACTCGGCGGTACTCGGCGCTAGTCGGCGCCACTCGCCGCGCCTGCGCCGCTGCCGCCATATTGCTCCGTTGTTCCGCGCTCCAGTCGCGTACGCCACCCAGCGCCGCTTAGACGCTCTGTCGACTCCGTGCGTTTCCGTTCGTGTCTCTGCGTGTCTCGCGTATTGAGAATCGAATTGTGTGCAGGTATGGTGTTGTGCCGCCGTGCTAGCAAACATCGTATTCATGTGTAAAGCGCGGCGTCGTGCGTGCCTTCGATTTCGAGTAAGGTGTCGCGTGCGCGTTCGAGCAAAGTGTTTGTTGAATAGAATATCGCGTAGAATATCGCGAGTGCCAATGAAGTGAAGTGCTACTGGTGCTACTAGTCGAGTGCGAGTATACGAAATTCTCGAAACGAATTTGTCTCCGTTGTATCTCGGCGCGTAATTTTCATTCGAACGGTTTTCTCACCGCTTTCCTCGGCCTGCGTTTCCACAAAGTTGAGTGTGATGTCACGCCATTTTCGCAAAGTTTTCGTGTGCGCGTATTCGCTCGAGGAGTGTACGTAATCCGTTCGGCAGAATGTCGATCGTGTCAATAATTGAACTTTATTAGTTGTCGTGCAATCATACAAAGATACAAAACTCGGGGAGTGAATTACTTTATTTCTGTTCAGTGTGCCTCGACATGTGCATTTAAACAATTCTTGGCGCTTTTTTCGGGTTTTGTTTCGTGACGTCACGCATCATTACATGGCACTTTTCCGCCATATTTTCTTTTTTGATTCGCCGCCAATCAGACGAGCCGTACTTTTCACGTATTTTTTCAAATGTAACGGTCGCGCCAAGTGAAATTCTCGCGCGCGGTTTACGTTTTACTCGTGTGTGATATAATATCCGTAATATCGGGAGTGCCGAATAAAGTATCGGGCGATTGTTATTAATGTGCGATCATTATTAATGTGGTTCGAGAACAGCAGGATGATGTCAGCAGAAAGCGGCCGGCATCCATGGATGAGCGACTCGGTATTCTTGAAAAGGAATGTAGCAGTAGCAGCAGCAGCATCAGGAGCAGCGACAGCAATCGGTGAGTGAATTTTTATCAAATAAATTATTTGAATTTATGTCATCATGTATATGTGGTATTGCACATTTATAGAACACGATTATGCACATTTGCATAAAACAGATTTAAAATATGAATGCATATAATTGTAAAATTTATAGTATAGCATAAAACAGAACCAAATAAACGTAGACATAGCATAGAAGAAACCCAAAAAGTCATGCACATTACCTACGGAATTCATAGATATTTAACTACATAGTTCAATATGCACATTTTGTGCATATAGAGGCGCTGAAAACACCTAAAACGACGCGATGACCGCGCTCTCAGGTTCCTCTGCTTATACTTTTGATTATAACACGGAAGAGAACCACAAAATCGTAGATATTATCTATGGGATTTATTGGCTACGTAGTTAGCCTCAATGTCGATATTTTATGAACGTAGAGGCGCTTCAAGTCACAGCTTAAATTGCGTGATGTTTCTGAACGCAGCCCTTGACATCTCATGGTGGCGCTGGCAGCAGTGCCGGAGGTAATCGCCATTTTGCCCAGTGCTGAGAAAATGCCTTCGATGCCGTTTGTTTTACTTATTTAGTGAATAGATTATTACAGTGTGGTGCGGTGATTCGCGGCATCTCATCAGAATGACGCAATTCTTGCCACCGAATTTGTTAGCGTTATTCTCACCACGCGAGCCGATTCCATATTTGCCACCTGTCAGCAAACTTCCGCATGAGAAGAAGAACAGTGGTTACGCCGGCGTCGGGGCCTTCCTCAAGTATTTCGAGGTAATGAAAGAACATTGCATTTCTCTCAACGTAATAGCATCTGTGTATTTCTTTTGCATATATTTGTCTCCTGTTTATACATATGGATTGTTTCCTCGTATTATAAACTGACCACTTTTTTCATTACCACATGGATCATAATGAAACTCTGCCCGATGTGCATCATCGATTTCGAGTCGATGACGCCAATGTGATAAATAGATGGATAAATTGAAATCATTTTATTTTGTACATAGAAATTGATGCAGAAATTGATATACATAACACTTGCAGTTATTTTTAAGTGTATAAAATAAATTTTTATTTCTAATAACTTATAATTTCATATGATTCTGAAGGCTACTGTACATGAAGTTACTAAAAAATAAAAATATAATAAACATTTTAATCAAATTTGTAATAGCAATAGTGTTATATTGTTTAATGAAACGTGGAAAATATTTGTTAAAATGTGTTACATTATGATGGAAGAAAAATAAAATAGAAAATTCTTTTTACAGGATCCTAAAGATACTCCACCACCTGTGCGTGTAGAGACTCGAGAAGAACGTTTAGAGCGTAGACGAAGAGAACGTGCAGAGCAAGTTGCATATAAACTTGAACAAGAAATTGCTGTATGGGATCCAGCAGGCATTTCTAATGTTACAGCAGACCCTTTCAAGACTCTCTTTGTAGCTCGAATTGTAAATCTTATTTATATAATGCTAAACAAAAAAGTATATAATTAAACTATTGTATAGAATACATCTTAAATATGTTTTTCTTTTATTTGTATAGAATTATGACACCTCAGAATCCAAACTGAGAAGAGAATTTGAAGTATATGGACCAGTAAAAAAGGTGAATATTTTTCAAAAAATTGGTATTTTCTTATTTAAAATTTCACAAAAAGTGTATTTTTTAAGTTTTGATTCATCTTACAGATTGTAGTAACACATAACACAATTAATGGCAAGCCTAGAGGATATGCTTTCATTGAGTATGAGCATGAAAGAGATATGCACTGTAAGTAGCAACAACTTAGAAAGGTAAAAAAAAAAATTTATCGCGAAGCTCAACGAGCCCCGAATAGTTTGGAATTTTCATCTTATTTAGTGTCACTTCCAGCTAGTTATTAGGGGGGCAGGGCTATAGTTAGGGCTACTCATTTTCATTGGTACTTAAACTAGACGGTACCGTTTAGGGAGGGGGGTCCCCATCATACGCACACCCATGCAGGAATACCGTTCTGTAAATGTATAAATATGGTAAAAACGAGAAACGAACAAACAAAACAAAAACGACGTGAACGTTTATTGGCTGTCTTTGATTAATGCAGTTTTTATCTTGTTCTTGGTACAGCGTGGTGGCCGCTGCCGGCAACTAGTGCCGTTCACTATTCCATGCAAAATCCCTGAACCTGCCTGATAAGATAGGTTTGTATGTGTGGTAAGATCCAACATACAACAACGTTTAGCGTCTATTTGCTTATCCTATTTATCGTGTCTGATTTCGTCGAGTAACGCGCGGTTTCAATCGAATCATAACGGGTGTTTGTCATGACACAAGGCTGTTTACGGGATTTTCTGACCCGGGATTTTGATGTGTGTGTGTGTGTATACATATAATACACACACATACATACACATATTTGAATGACGTTTTTTTCTCTTAGAACATGTCCCATTAAAACTGTTCATGGGTTCATGGATCTATGGATCCTAGAAGTCATTATGCTGTAATAGACTTGTAGAACATCTATAAGTCGTAAAATTTACGGACAGTGTCTATGGATCCAAGAATCGCATGAAAGTTAGCATTCTACATTGAAATTGATTGGTGGGCCTTTAGGATAAAGGTTCAGGGACAAACATTACCCATTTATAACTGAATTCAATGAACCTATAACTTAGAGTATTTTGCACATGTATTTCTCATTTTTCAGACACAAATAACAGAATATTTCATGATACAATTATTATTCTGTGGCTTGAAGGTAGAAAAATTAAAATTTTTGTATATCTCAGCATTTATTTCTACCTTCATGTCGTAGAATGGCAATAGGTTTTCTAGTGCCATGATGTTCATATCCTAAAATAAATTTACATATACATTCGACGGTATGTATTATTGCATTTATATAAAACTAGTGCAGGTAGCCCTACTCGCTTTTTTTGAGAATTTTATCGTAAAGTGCATTTTTAGATTTTATTTTATTAATTGTCGCGTACACATTTTGTATATTTTTGAAAATACCATCACGAAATATAGGGATTAAATTAATTTCTGAAAAACCGTGTCATGATCGATAACAATTATATATATATATATATATATATATATATATATATATATATATATATATACATACATACGTAATTTTTTCTTGATTTGTATGTATCAAAATAATCTATTAATAGTCGTAAACATAAAATTTAAAAGTCGGAAATGTGTAGGAAGAGTATAATATAAAGTATAAAAAAATAAGCGGTAAAACTATTTCTTTAAATAAGTACTATGGTTCAAGGAAATCCGATTTTTATTCGAGATCTGTTGGAAAAAATGATTTAACATTTAAAACAAGTCCTTGAACATCAATTTCGATATAGAATACTAATTTTTGTTTATTCGGCATCGGTTTCTTGTTTTATAATGTCACTTTTTGCGAAAACATAATTTCGTGTAACGTACATGTAGCACTTGCGGATTGTAGAGTCTTTGGATCCTAATTTTTTGAATCATCGAAATTGTAGATATCTGGCCTTCGTTGATTCTAAAATTTTTGAACACCAAAATATCTAGAAAATCTAAAAATACCGTAGGCTTTGATTTATAAAGTTGGATCTTCGGATCTACGATCGTGCAATATGCGACACGGGAAATAACGACCAATAAACGACACTTCCTGTTTCTTTCTCTCTCTCTCTGTCTTTCTCTTGAGTCAGGGAGATATTGAATTAGTGCAGCGAAGGCACATTTGCCTTTAACATTACGCTAAATGTAACCTACCGCTAGATCACTATAACACATAAGTATATACGAAATGCGCACGGTTTGGTCGTAAGTAAAACGAAAGAAAAGCGCACCAGGTAAATGCAATGTAAACCTCTTCGGAGATTGAACGAACGAACGAACGAACGTATGAAGACTGGGCATCTTCGCAATGAGTAGTCTCTTCGCGAGTCTCTTACGAGTTCATTTCACGTTAGACCGTACCTCTAAGCTTTGTGTTAACTTCCGTACGTAAGTAGCCGCGGTAGGTATTTTTTGTATTTGCTATACTTTTTTTGGATCATAAACAAGTAGTTTTAAGCTGCTTTAAAGTCCGGAGCATTTCTTGCTTCCGATCGTCGTTCAGTTGTAGCTACGGCTTGTGACGCATTCTCGTTTTACATTGTAAAATGCATTTTGGGTTATTGAATTTTGAGATTGTTATTCTAAAATCCTTGGAAATAATATGTTTAAAAAAGTTATTAATATGTCATTTACGATATAAACGTATTGTGATAAAATTTGTACTGTTCTTTATTTAAAAGTTTAATTCTCATGTTTATAAGAAAACGTTCGAATAATTTCGAGCGCCGATAACATTTTAATATTTAAAAAAAAAAAGTTTTAAGAATTTTACCTGATGAACTACGACGACAATCTTTTGTAATTTGGAGAAATACGTGTGTTATTTTGCTAATGCCAAACATTAAATGTTTTACTTTCATTTTACATAGTAAAACGACACACGCCGGTAAGTGGATGTACGCACGATCGGCTGCAGCTCATATGATTACTTCGTTTTCAACATCGTCTGCAATATCAACAACAATTACAATCTGATTGATTCTGTTGCAACAATTGATATTGGCGATTCAGATGGAAATATTTTCCTCGGTACTTTAACAAGTACTTCTTCTCAAGATATCCAGCGAAACAGCGTAATGTCGTAACCGACTTGAGATTTATGAATCTCTTTTAAGGTTTATCGTTCTTTCAAACGAGTGCAGTTCCCATTCCACTTTATCCTGCAACGTTGCAAGCAAATTGTCGACTCTTTTCTTCTTATTACGATTCCCTATTTGAATAGATATCTGGAATATTTCTTTGAAAATGGATCTGCGGAACCAGTGATTTTTTAAACTTAGGAATACATTTAATTTGCATATTGAGGCTTTCAATTGTATTTAGAAACTTTTTAATCCTCGGCTGAACAAAGCTAGGTTTATGATCTTTAGAATTTGCAGATTTTACGGAAATTACGGACGTAGACTAGAAATTTCTTATGTTCAGATAGTCCGCAAATCTGAGGATCTGTGTAGATTCAGATGGCTTCCTGATTTTTTTCAAGGTTCCGTAGATTCGAAAATTATTAGACTATATGACCTATAGTTTGATACTAGAAAATTCTGGAAGCTATCTCTTCGAAACTCTGTGAGTCTTGGGATATATATTCGAAGACCCATGAATTCGAGGATCAGTGACTTGGAGAATCGTGGAATGTTTGCTTGTTAATAAACGATTTTGGATTCCAGTAACGCTCGATTTCGATAATTTAGGATCTTGATATCGGCCGATTTTGGGATCCGCAATTCCAGGAATTATTCCATTGTGTTAGGTTTTTCGAAGTTTGCCCTTTCGTTGGGACATAGACTTTGTAGACATAATCATTTAGGCGCATAAATTTGTTGGCGAACAGTAATTTCTGATCGGTATCTTTTAGCTGCATATAAGCATGCTGATGGTAAGAAAATAGACGGCCGCAGAGTATTAGTTGACGTTGAGCGGGCAAGAACAGTGAAGGGTTGGTTGCCTCGAAGACTTGGCGGTGGCTTAGGTGGTACTCGTAGAGGTGGTCCTGACGTCAACATCAAACATTCAGGACGGGAAGATAACGAAAGAGAACGGGAGCGATATCGTTTGGAACGTGAGAGAGAAACCTCGGGACGTGGCCTGGATAGAGACAGGTAAGTATAAAGTGAAATAATGAGTAATAAGATTTATATATAAAATATACATTGTTTAATTTTGTGTTATAGAGATCGTGACCGTTTGGATAGGGAACGTCGCAGATCGCGCGATCGTAAGCGAAGGACCAGAAGTAGATCACGTGAACGTAGACGTAGGCGAAGTCGTGATCGATTGCCGGATCCTGACATCGAAGAGATCGAACGTCCACGTGACAGAAGGGATCGTGATCGAGATCGTGATCGGGATCGCAAAAGACGGCGGTCGCGAAGCAACGATCGCGATCGCGATAGGGATCGTAAACGAGACAAACGAGACAGAGATCGTGATCGTCGGGATAGAAAGGATCGTGGTGATCGTCAAGACGAGGATACGAAAGAGATCCGTATTAAGGAAGAACCATTGGACGGTAAATTTTTGACAAATAAATTTGGTTTTAAAAAGATTAACGTAAAATTGGATATACGAATGTTAAATTATCTTTTAGATTATCCAGACTACACTAATACATTTGCAACGTCGGGCTCATACTTCACCGCGGTCAAGTATGAAGACGATAACGATCAGGAAGTGGAGGAGAAATACCGAATTCCGGAGGGTCGTCCCGACCAGCCTCCGTATAACAATTACGATTCTGTACAAGATTATTGATCTCGGACAGTACATGTTTCATCGTATTCCCTTTTTTCTCAATAAGCCACTGTCGCTTTATTTTATTGTTGTATTATCTTTACTGCTAGCACAATACAAATTAGCTCTTTTAAGAACAAACTAAATCGAACGCTATTCAATTATATATAAACTTTGGACAATTAATATATATATGAATGTCGCAGAAGAATTACATAAGTTTTTGAAAAATTCCAATTTCCATAGAATTTTAAAAATAATTTATATTAATGATTAATAAGATTAATGATTAATGAGCAAAGATATGAATTTACAAAACATTTAGTAAAATTTTGACATAAAAAGTCATAAAAGTTGAACATATTGGTATTAATGTTATCCTATGTTAAAACATGATAAATGATGTACAAATCGCTTTATTATCTCAAAAAAGTGAATGACATTGATCAAACATTTACTAGGAATTCATGAGAATTATATATAAATGCAACCACATTTATGCTAATTTAAAGTCTTTCTGCCTTTTTTCTCTTCCTATCATTGATAAGATTATATTTACAATAAAAAAATTTAACATTTTTTTTAATGAATGAAAGAACAATTAATAATTGTAGCAGATCATATAAAACTCTATGATATGAAAAGTACGAACTCATTGATTGAATGTTACGTTGTTCAATAAACCAACATGATTTAAATATCGGCCATGTACATGTACGTAACCGTGCGCATGTAAATCCATATATACAAAATTTGACTTGTGACTGCTACATGTATATTTATATGTGGAGTAAAATAAAAAATGAAATTAACTCTTGTTACACATATACTGTTTCTTGTTCTACACATTAGAAATTAAATCCGGGTATATTAATATTTTAATTCGAAAGATTTGATTTTTAAGTATGTATAACGTAGAGCAAAGGATAATGTCTGTTCACAAAATGAAATGTAATCTTGATTTTATACATTGCTCTACAATTCTGCTAATCGATTCGCATGAGCTTGATTGCTTGATATGACAGAACGCCACGCAAGCGTCAAACGATTTCACAAGCGAAACAAAAATGCGGTCGATTAGCGCGGTTTAGTAAACGAATAAAATAGTAATGAAGAAATAAAAATATTTCTTTTCATTTTTCTTTAAATATGATTTCTCGTCGAAAATCATTAATCATATATTGCCAACGTATAATTATCTAATAATATATTTTAATTAAATTAAAAAAAAAAAAATAAAAAATTCACGTAAAATAAATGTTTTTTTTTCCAGTTTGTTCATGTTTGATATCTTGTATATTTCTTAGTTTATTGATTCCTGATATTTAATACCAATCTCTAAAGTTTTACAGATTACAATAGTTATAAGCAACAGTTTTTTTTATTATTAATTGAAACATCATACACTGTTTTTTCAATTAATAGCCATTAGGAATTATCACATGTGCGATATTTCTGCTAAATACTCGACATGTACATTAGCGATTACCTTCCGGAAATTGCAATCTTCCCTTCCTATCTTTTCATTCCTGCTTCTCCATACACCTGTCGAAACTCTGATCGCATTCGTCATTTTTAAAAATTAGTAACAGTAAATTGTTCTCGTATCTGTATAAAATGTAAAAAAAATTTTTCTTGATAATTCCTATAATATTGATCTTCTAGTTTAATAAATCTTTTTTATGAAGTAGATACTTTTTTAAATCTTTCTCTTTGCGAGAAAAATCTGTAAAAGGAAATTTAGGAACTATATAATAGCACATAAAATATGAAAAATTTACATTACTTTTATAAATTGTTATATTTTATAAATTATTATATTATACTTAAAAGTAAAAAAAAATTTGCCATAATTAAATCCAATTTATTAAAAAAACTTTAATAAGTACTATTGAAAATAAGTTGTTTTGTAAATATTTTTGATATGGATATCCAATTTTTCTATAAAATATCTGATTTTGTATACTGATGGAATGTGTTTCAGAGAGTAGCGTGAGAATCCCGATGATCCCTAGAGATTCGGCAAAATGGGTTGATGTTTAGTATTCTGGCGGCGGAAGCGATACATACGGAGCAACGTGTAAGTTGATATAGTGCATCACGTTGATAGAGTTAGTCGAATGGACAAATGGATAGCAAGATAAAAGGATAGTAGATATATAGTGAATATATTATGTAGAAGGTTTATAAAGTCTATACTTTCGTGGTTTCTATTTTCTTGAAATTTGTATTTATAATGTATAAAGTAAAGTAAAAATCGATATTAAGCATGGGGGATATTTATAAGTTCTTTATCTAACATGTTATCCGGGGAAATCTTCTAAGATATATGTTCACCATATAACACATGAAATTGTTGAGAATGAAATGAATGAATTTATTCATTACTGTTCTCGGATATGAAATTATGAATTGAAGTAAAACGCATGATTATTTATGATTTTTGCAATTAATTATAATTTATTGATTAATAGATAATGATTAAATGTTCAATACATGGCTATTTAATAAGCAAATGTATTTGTAAAAATAGATTGAACGAATAGTATTGAAAATTGGTAAAGGCACAAATTTAGCTAACATTTCTAAAACCTCTTACTTCCGATTTATAATAATAATTTAATGTACATTTTATAAATATTATAATACATATATGTATATATTAACATAATAATTTTTAATTAATTTGCAACTATTGATAATTGTTACTGTAAGATTCAAGATTTAGTTGTTACAAATTTTGAAGACTATATATTAATACGTATACATAAGGTTTTACCTTAACTATTGAATTGATTTAATTTTACCTCAACTACTAAATTGGTTTTTTAAATTAAAAAACAATTTAGTGTCCTAAAATTATCTGACTTTTTAAAATTGCGATTAAAAAAGTAATTTTTTTCTCAAAATTCATCTATTTCTCAAAATTAGTTTTTGCTTGTAAGCTTTTAACAAAAGTACGATAAATACGAGTTAGGATTAGCAATATTGAATCATGCTGTAGGTGATTATGTGAAGTATTAACTAAAAGAATGACGTAAGTCTGAAGTGTTACCCAAATTGTCATAGAATCAAGTTTAATGAGATTTAGCCTGAAGAAAGAAAATGATAAATATAATTTTTTGACATTTTCCTTGTATTTATTCGAGTCTTTCGGAACTCCTTTTTCTTATATTTTACATACAATCTGTGTGTCACAACCTGCTGATCGGTCCATCTTTTTTCAATTTTTTCTCGTAGCGAAGAATGGCAGGGTCATGAGGGCATATAACGGAGGGTGTACGACAAGCAGCGGCGGTTGACGATGGCGTTGCGTCGGGGGGTTAGGAAAGGGAGGTTTCACCGGGAAGGGATGACGAGAGGTAAGCGCGATGGGAAGCTGGAGTATAGGGAAAGCAGGGAAAGAGGGTGAGCCGGTAGACCGGCAGGTAGTAGCTATAGGGTGGAGGGCGGAATGGGTAGGCGGCTGGCGCGCTCTCGACCAGGGGGTGGCGCGCACAGGAGGTGGCAGGCTCTGCTCTGGTGCGTCAGAGCCTGCAGTGAGCCCGGCAGTGAGGCGAAACGTTGGGCTCCGCGCGGGAGTCTCGTGGCCGCCCGTTTCTCTCGAGAGTCGGGGTGCCTTTTCCCACGAACCATAATTTACGCACGACGCCACGATACCCCCTGCCACCACCACCACCACCATCACCCTTCCCCCATCCCGTTTCCTATTCGCCCGAGTCCACTTTCGCCAGCATCCCTCATCAGTTCGTCGTATCGGGAAATTTCACGCACTTTCGGCTAATTTGTGGTAAAAAGCGCGCCGGCACGCACGCACGACTTTCGGTAGGCAGCCCTTCTCAAGTAGTTTCGGTATAGAAAACTTTGTGGTTAGACCGCGCGATAGTCATGGGGCAATACGCCACTCTTTCAGTGTTCTTCCACGATGAAAGGGATTGTCTCGCGGGGATGCGGATACCCCGTGGATGGCACGCGGTAGATGCTGCGAAACCGGCCGGAAGACTTTAACGCTTCGATCGAGCGTCGAACGATGCCGGTCATCGTTCGAGATCGTCGATGATTATGAAATCTTTTTTTTTTTGGTGTCAGGATGTCATTAATTCGCGGATTGAAAGCCGCAAGAGTGTGTAATTTCCTATGGTAAATGTTTTCAGATCTCTATGTGTTAATATTGAGGAGTGCAAAGCTTTTAATTTATTTAAGATCTATTATGTTAGATTGAGGTATTGCATTTTCGAAAACGATTTTACGCGTGAATCCTATCAATTTGATAATATATAACTTGTGAAGTTAAATATTAGGATCGAGGGATGTGTGAGAGATATTATCACTTACATACACAATGCATATATACATACATGCACGGTAATAAATTAAATACTTTTCTTGAACTACTTATCAGGATATCGCTAGATTACGCGAGGCTGAATAAGAAATATCATAAATAAATTTCTTTAATTTTTCATAATATTTAGGATTTGCTCTAAACAGATCAAATATTCGAGTGATTTAATATTTTTAACTGCGGGGATATTCAATGCTAATGTTTTTGAAGAACTTTTTGAAAAAGAAATTGAAAGTCTGCTAGAGGAGCGTAGTGTCTTTAAGGTCGAAAGTTCACGAGGACTCCGATTGCGGCTGCTCGTACGCGTGACTGATTTCGATGATCTCTGTGGCGTTAACGATCTATTTAATTTTAATTACTCAATTTAAAAGTTTACATTAAAAACTACATTTTCTTACTTTTATGCTAAATTAACTTAACTATTCGTTTTGCCTTTATATTCGGTTACATGATTAATTACGTTGTGTTTTAATACAAAATTATATTCTATTACTTTCTATAGAATGATCATTGTTTGAAATTTATTAAGAACATTTAAAATTTACCTGAAAATTATAATTTTATTTAAATTTTATGATTCAATCATTATTAAATGTATTGAGTTAAGTGACAGGAATGCGTAGTATCTACTATAAGCGAGTAATATGTTTAAACAGATTAATTTTGGCCTGACATCGCTGTTGATAGTACGAGTTTCTCATAAGATCTCGCCGAATAAGAATGAGCTCATAAGTCTGGGTTAGAGGTCATAGGTCTGTCGCAAATAACTGCTACTTCATTGAGAATTTATAAGAGATTTAATTTTAGATTTTTAATTGTCCCAATTCACACAGTTTTATCAACGTTCGTTTCAATTCACTTAATCGGGTCCAATAACGTATCGACGAGGGTATCGATCGATCGCGATAGGGGATGAAATTGGTCTACCAGACCTTATAGGATAACATGGATTCGATGCGGAGGGATGCCGCGTGTGTTTCCCTTGTCCGCGAGCTCTCTCACGCACCGCCAATGCGGCTGAGATCGCGCGATCCCATTGGCTGCTCCCGTGCCGTGGTGTCGGCGATGGGTACGTCCAGGTTCGACGCTCGTGCTCGACCGAGGTGTGCGCGCGTAGATTCTCGCATTTCCCTGCGAGTAGCGTTCAACCAGTTAGGCCAGGCAGGTGATCGCGGGAAGAGGACGCGTGGGATTTCTTCAGGACGCTTATCGAAAGTCAGCCCGAATAACTGTCGGTTGTATGAATTATCGCGGTATCGATGATGTCGACAGTTCGTTGACTTGCGTATAGTTATTTTTATTTCAAGTTTGCGCGAGTGCGAGACTGTGTAACTAGTGGGTTTAGCGAAGAGGACAAGCATTTAGGACTTGCAAATTTGTAAAATTTCAAGAACCGTGGAAACAGCTTATAAATAAAAATAATCTTTGATTTAAAATGTTTGAGAAAAGATGAAAATTATCGTTATTAGGAATTCAAGAGACAGTATCTGGAAAATTTAAAAATTTGAGAATTTAATACTTGAAAAATTTACACTTCCTTGTATACTAATAAAACGGTACTATAGCAATAATATAATGGTTCCTGGATCTGTAAACAATTGTGATATAGTATATATATATATTGATATGAATCTTCTTCAGGTCCATGAATCAGTATAATTATCAACGAAATCGAGTTGTTTAGATGATATTCGAAGCAAGATTAAATTTGTTATTTTAATAAGTTACTGGTAATTGCAACAAATAAGACCATTATTAGTCTATAAAAGTCATTATCAGCTTTGTACCAATTTATTGACCAATCAAAGCCACTTTTTTTTCAAAATTAGTGAAACTATATTTCACAAGTCGTGCGTACGTGCCGGTCTCGTGTTGCTTTTGGCTCTTGGCCAATAAACGAAGGAATGTGCGAATTCGAGAAAAGCAATTGGAAAAGACAGGGATGGATTAGAGAGTGAAAATGGTGTTTCATCAGTTAGAGAAAAGAAGAAAGCGCGATCTGTGGCTAATATATCATGTGACGTGATTATTTTGTGATTGTGTGTAGCGAGAGGCGATTTAATATCGGGCGTTATCACGTCGGCTGAGGGAAAAGCGAATTCTTCAGCTGTTCGTGTTGTGAGGACGACGAGTCCTTGGGCCCTTTAGCCACGTTCTGAAAACGAGCGAAAGTGCAGTGTGCAATACTCCTTCGAACGCCGTCGCCGACTGCACCTGCAGGGGTGCATTGATCCGACGGTGAGGTGAGAAAGGGGCGGTAAAGGACGGGGGAGAGAAGGGCGATCGAGTCGCAGCGGTATCCTGGAATTTGCGCAGGACGATCGGGAAATACAGATCGTGTCGGATTTATTCTAATTTTTTGGGATTGGTTCGCTTGATAAATAACTTTTGTGCTATTTTTATAATAGCACATAATAAATACTCTTATGATATTCTTATTAGATAATACTAACATGACTTTGACAAATAGCACGTAATGCATTTTGCAACAGTTTGTACAGACAAATGTTTGAAATTTCTCAAACAAAGAATCTCAGTTAACATGTTGTATAATTTTGAAAAATAATATTCTCTCATTGACCAAATCATTGCAATTGCATTGACTGTAAATTTAAATTAATTATCTTTTTGAAATGTACTTTAGTTGGATATTTACTCAAGAATCTTTTCAATACAAGCAAGGTCGCGATAAACTTCTACCCTTTAAATCATCAAACACATTACTTCCGCATTATATCTCAATGGTCAATTTATCGTACTTCTTACGCTAGAATTCTCCCATACTTCCCTCCCATGTGTGCGCGCGCGCGTGTGTGTATGTGTATGTGGTTAGCTTTATCTTTTCTTTGTACAGAAAAGTCTCACCATCCCAGACGTGAAAGTTTGCCACAGCCGCGTCGTTGGTTGGTGAGTTGGCGAAAAATATGTCTCCAGTAACAAAAGCGCGTTTAGCAGCGCGACTTATCTCTAACAGAGCCTCGGCCATTACCACGCCAATTTCCAGATATTTTTAAGGGGATCAATAGTGGACTGTTTGCGGTTCTTATGCATCTGGCACACGCGCGCCGACCAACATGCAAGCGCCATGGGCATTTTTTTTCACTTTTCTGCCTCTTTGAAGCGTTTGATCCTTTGAAGCACGCCTCTTTAATTGCTTAGTCTATGAAAAATATGTTACTACCATGTCCATTAGAAGTCGCGTGTATTTGAACTCTCAGAGGTTGTGATTAGCCATAGATCTTTACTTTTTTCTCTTTTATAGTATGGAATAATTTTTCACTGAAAAATTTTGCCATTATTGATCGAATTTTCTTTTGTTCAGAAATGTGTATCAAGATCCTTTCAGACTAATTTTCTAAGCTCGTTCTAAAATATTTAACATTCATTATGTATACGCGCATAATCAGCATTAGGCTCTTTCATTTGTATCTGCGTAATGTAATTATGATTACAAGCAATTTGCAAAGTAATCTCGGAAATCGTCGCATGAATCTTTTTTGCATCGAATGGCTGGCGCGTGATGTTTCTTGAGAGGGTGGAAGTTCCTACGTTTTTCCCTCCGTTGCAACCGTTTTTTCCGGCTTAGCCTCGTTCTTCCGCGATAGCACCTTTATTAATAGCGCGTCGCAACAGAAACTAAGTATCTCCTGTCGTTGAATAAATATTCATTTTTCGCACTTTCCACAGCCTTCTAACAAGTGGCTGATAAACCTGCTTAGTTATTGCTCGAATTATTTTCAAGAAAACTTATTTACTAAGTATTATACCTTTCGGTAATAACAGCTTTACATTAAAAATTACACTTAAAAATGAAAAATCGAAAATTGCTTTAGAATATTATACTTAATATTTATTTGTTAAACACAATTACCGAAAATATTTATTAATCAGATCGTTTTATCATAAACGCTGTGTAGTAGAATAAGTTTTAACAAACATGTGTAATTATGAGGCTTTGCTAGAAAGTAATTCTAAGTTTTCCCTCGTTCTTTCGCAATTCTCTCTTTAGTATTAAAATGATGGGAAAAATTTTCTTGTGTGAATAAAGAAAAAAAATTCGAACAATCTATATTCTTTTCGAGGTTGAATTGTTACTTTTACGATGCTCTCATTTAATCTTCAAGTGAACGGTTTAAAAATAAAATTCTACAGTTAGAGTTAGACCTTTATTTCAATTTAAAATTAGTCAAGAAGCAAAATGTAAATGTATCATCCATGTTTTTTAATAGTTACTATAAAAATAACAATTAAAAAATATTTTATTGACTTGTAACCAATACAGTAACAATTTTCAACGTTAAAAATCTATGAACGATGATCACATCGTTTAAAAATCTAGAAAGAAATAAAATTTAACGTAAAATTTTTTGAACAATTTTATTGAAAACTTCATTATACTTATGCATTACTAGCACATGAAGTTGATCGAGACTCGATTGATGTGCTTAATCTCTAAAGAGAACCAATCCCATGAGTACGCGAAAGAATTTAAAAGAAAATGTAAACTTTTTTCGCAAAGTTCGACGTATCTTGACCCGCCAACTTAAGTTTGCCAACTTCCTTCGTTCAGCCAATGGTTTAACATTCATCGTAAAAGGAAGAAAAAAACGTCGAAGAATAACTCGTCAAGAAATTCCGCAGACGACAGTGATGTTTTAAACGTCGCTGTAAAATCTAGCGTGAGGAGAGAAGAACGCGAGTGCAGGTGCACAAACGGAACGGTGGTGGTGGTGGTGGTGGTGGTGGTGTTCAGGCGGGGAGTGCGGGGCCAACAAAGCCTTGTAACGAAACGAAGGATTAGATGCTGGAGGTGCTCGGGGGCCGGGCTAGGGAGCCTACGGGGCCGCGCAGGGCACCTCGCACCTACCCAGGGCCAGTGCAGCTGCAGGTGCGCCGTGTGGGCCCCCGCGAGGACGTAAAGATCATCTCTGTGAACCAGCTTTGGGAAGACTGGAAGGATTACGGAATTTGTATCCTTGAGACGCTTGAGAGCTCTGAAAGGAGCCAGGCACGTCCCAAGCTCTTCGCGTGGTACTCCCAAGGCGCGAAGAGCGAGAAATTCCCGTCGGAAAGGATTGATCCGACGGGACAGGACGAAACGGAGAAGGAGGAGGACGTTAGTCCGAGTAGACGGCCGTTCGCGGCCAGATTCGAGTACAAGTCGGAGCCCAGATCGGGCTCCTGCGTAAGAAGCGAGGCTGGCGAGCGCAATGTGGCAGAGCGGCGGCATGGGCACCCATGCGGCCAACAACCCGTGGATGAAGTTGATGGGCATCGTCCACAAGGAACGGAGACATCACGACTCGGGGTCCACCGCCGCCGCTGCCACTTCTGGGGTGCAGGGTTCCGCGACCACCGGCAGCAACGATCGGACGCTCAATCAGTGAGTGCATTCAACTCTATTAGAAAATCTCCTCTCTTATTATTTTTATTTTTATTTTATATATATATATATATATATATATATATATATATATATATAAGTAAAATAAAAACAATATCCGTAAGTGCGGGCACACATATATGTATTTCAAATTAAATACAGACGAAACGTTTATTGAGCATCGTGTGCATGAAGCTGAAATTATGTATAAAAGAATACTTATTGAGATGATTTGCTGTCAAAAGTTTTCGTTTGTCGAAATGACGAAGCGTGAAATGATTGAAACTCGACGAGTTTGATTTGCTCATTGAAGGGTCGACAAAAGCAAATACGGCGCACCGTCGAGAAAGAAGGAAGCAGTCGATCTGCGCAGGGAGATCGAGTTATAGACACGCTCATTTCCTGTCATCCTCCTTGAGATACTTGATCGTCTTACTAAATCCTCGCAAGTGTTCAGATCTTACGAGAAGAGTGACTTTCAATTCGACGAGTCAGCTATCGAGTAGATCTAGTAGATATTGGTATTCGCTGTACGTCGATATGTTACGTATCTATTTTTGCTTTGTAGTTTTATTTGTGTTTTGCAGCTCGAATTTTTTAATTCTTCACTTTTGCATCTTCCTTGAATTCTTTTACTTATATATTGCGAAGTTATTTCAGATTGTAAGTTCTAGTCCTATAGATTAGTTTATAATTGTTAGAAAACCTATAGATTCAGTCTTGTTTTAGAAATGTAGTCAGTGTGTGATAATCTCGATAGCGCGAAGTAGGCCCGATGTGATGTTAACAATAGAGAAGCAGTCTCCATTTCGTTTCTCCATTGCTTCCATTGTTCTTCCGTTATTGTTTCAGTTACTCTGAATAAGTTTGTTGTTCAGAGCAACCATCAGTGTATTGCGTTTGTACACTATCATCTATCTTCGCGATTCGTAAGTTTCTCTGGTTTTCACTCACTCTTTGTTGACGCTCTCATCAAATAGACTTGTTAGTCACAGTACGTCGGGTAATGTTCCCTTTTGCAATAATACAAATAATATGGACGAGATAGACATGATTATATCAGCTTATTAAAAAAACATTTCTGTAAGCAATTTTAACTCGCCGCGAGGAATTTCAACGATGGCGGAAAGACGTTGAGAAATGCCCTTATGCCTAGGGATTCTTGAGAACACACAGTCGTGTTTTAGATGAGTATTTGAGGATATTGTATACATATTTTCATTTATTGTCGAAGAATGTCATTTATTTTTTTATGACAATGACAACGTAAAAAAACGTTAGTTTTATATTGAGTAATAAAAATGATAAAACATTTTGAGAAATATTATTTAATAGAAATAAAATGTGAAAATGGGATATGGTGATTTGACTATTAGGATAACGATTAGGGTAAATTAGAGTATGTTGGCCATATAGAGAAGATGGCCAATAGCTATAATTTCTCCAATAATCGCTAAACAATGTGCTCTTGCAATTATTTTCAAAGATAATCGATATTTATTGTAGTTTATGTGCGTACTAATTGAAACAACAATATGTATTATGGATATTGTATCATGTTTTTACTTTTGACTGCCTGCAAAGTTTTTCATGTGTTTATTAAAAATTGTAACAATGTCGGATAAATATGTTTTAAATATAAAAAAAAGACTTTTTTAAAGATGATTTGTTCTTAAAATAACTTCAACTTGAACGCTCGAACTGAGATTGAATTTATTATAATTATGATTTAGTAATAGCTGGAAGTGATACGTAATGTATCGTAATATTCCGTTTTTTTTTCGCGCCTTTAACGATTGATACATGATGCGCGGGTGGACATTAATATCGTATATCATAGAGAAAGCAAAAGAGACTACAAGAGGAAATTGTACGCTTTTTCTTTAAAAAGCAAGTTGATCGGCATATCATGTGATATGAAATGTCGTGAAAGCGTTTACTGTTTTACAATCTTACTTTTACAAAGTGTATTAAAAATTCTGCAAACCTTTGGATTTGATTTTATTAAGACTTTGGATTAAATTTTACTAATTTTATTTGATTTATTTATTACTAGAATTTATAATTATTTTAGCATTACTAAAAGAGTGCTAAGATAAAAGAGAAAGATTGTTAGATTGTTCTTGCCGTTGGCTGTAAGTTAGTGCGATAGATGTGAATGCTAGATACGCTTAAAATGTCCGACAACCGATAAATTTGTCACATTTTGCGGTCGGAAAGTGACAGAAGCTGGAAAATCACATTTACCTACCCATACTGGCAAAATTAAATCGAAGCGCAAATCTCTCGTTTCACATTTGTCTCTCATTAGATCTTGGTGAAAATGTATGCACTTGTCCACACTACCCTCGGCTCCGACATTGTCTATTATTTTCTCACAAACGCGGTTTCGCGCTCATTGCTGTAAAATTGCAATTATTTAACGTCCATTCATTTATATACAAACGACAATAACAGTATTCGTGATATTAATGAAATATAAATGAGAAATTTAAAATATTAAATATTGACGTAAAAGGATCGTACCGTTCTTGAAGTGAATCGTTCAATTCCAATCAAGTTTTATGTTATAATTGATTTAATATGATTTTTTATTAAAATTTAGACTGCAAATTTAAGAAAAAAGGTTTTTTGAATTTTGAATCTTCTTGCTTGGCATGCATATAATCAAATGAAAAGTCGCAGACATCAATATATGCCGTATTAAATAATTCAAAAAATTTATGATAGTTAAGACTTACGCTATCTAGAATTTGTCTTTAAAATATTCTTTTGCTGTAAATAAATTTTATTCAATTTTACTTTGTCTTGAGAATTTTTCTTTTTATTATGACGTTCCAAGATTCGTCGCTCGGCGACGGCCCTTATGGGGGAGAATTTGTTTTCTTTCCGGCATTTTTCATGTAAATTCCTCGAAGCGAATTCTTTTTTACGAACACCGCTTGATATACATACATACTAACTCGGAAAGATCACAGATTTTTAAGACAAAACCTCATTTACGTTCCTATAATGCTTTTCTAGCGAATTGCACTTTTGAAATTTGAGATCTGATTTAAGCATTTTTTTACGGATGTGTGGCCAGAATAAAATGATAAATGGGCCATGTAATTGATATATGGTTAATAATAGCACGATTGCATTTTGTTACTATTATATATTCTGTTATCGCGATCAATACATCCTTGCAATGCGAGGAGAGTAATAAACGCGCTATTAAAGGTGTAGCACACGCACAACGAAATTGAAAATAGTCGAGATACACGCGAAAAATAAGAGAGAGAACCATATCAATATATTCATCCTGAATTTCTTTTCTTACGAAATCTTCTAATCGCATTTAGTAATAACCGCGTAAAGCAACGTATGATACGCTCTTTCTTATACAATAATTAAACATATGTTCTGAGCTCACTTGCTTGAAATGTATTGACCTATGTTGGAAATTAAGTATATTCGAAAGTATAAATTCTAAGCAATAAACGAAGAAATAACTTTGCATAATATATAACATTTATTTTCACGAACTATTACTTTATATATAATCTTTATAAAATCCGAAAAAATTGCTTCACCATTTGACATTTCGTAAGATAATCCGTTTATTCACACAGCTTATCGCCTATGCCTATGTGTAAACGTAATTATTATCTTCTAAACGCAATTATATACTTTTCTACATGAATTCATCAAATGACAAATCGACTTGCAGAATAAAATGTATGGTCATTGTTATGTCATATCATCATCAAATGTTTTTTTTTCTCTTTATTTTTATTATCAACATTAAAAATGATGATTGTATCGTATTAGTAAGATTATCAGACAAGATTGAAGATATTGTAACATACCCCAGGCAGGTTATCTCAGTCACATTTTTCTTTCTTTAAAATGTTCCTTGCTCTCACAAATATATCTCTTCTCCCTGTATGTACATTGTACAATTTAAGAAGAACATTTCTCAAACAAACGTAAACCTGACAGTGTCAATAAACATATTTCTTCTTGATCACTCACCTTTCACGGTTTGCGGAAGCCTGTCGCGTGGTATTTCGCAGCAGTCTAGCGGTGGCTTCTGTCCGTTCTTATTTAGAAATGACAGAGGTTTCTAGTACAATTTTTAGTGACGCCGAAATAATTTGTCCCGACTAAATGGCCGAAATAGTAGACAAAAGCGCGTCTTGAAGGCGGGTACTTAGCGTTTCTGGCGTAAGAAGCGGTAGCCGGATCCTCATTACGTCCATCATCGAAACGAAAGTTGGTCGGCTGAGCGCGATGAAGCTTTTCTGAATCCGACCCGCACTGGCTAGACCGTATCTTTTGTCTAAGCACCTGTTGCGATCCACTCGGGACTATGCGAGAGCGAAATTGCGCTACGTTATTCGCTCTCCGGCACCGGATTTAGCCATTTCGAATGCATATGCTTCAGCGCGTATTCTTTTACACGTTTAGCGCAAAATGCAAACTAATGTAACTTAACATCATTTCACGCCGAGATCTTTGTGTGTGATCTTCATGTAGAGAAACATGGATGAACATGTTCACTCTAAATTTTAGAGCTAATAAATGTTGATTGCCGTCTGCGAATAAATTACGATTTGCTTCTCTTGAGTGGATTTAATACTCATGTAAACTTTAACTTCAATGTATACGATATTCTTATTGCATCTAAATGAGATGTCCTCGTATTTCCTGGCGTAATAGCGCGTGCATGTAACGATTTCTGTAGATAGGTGCGATCTACATATACGTGCATATATGTAGAGTATGCGTGAGTATAACAGGAAATGTAAATCACGGGGCGTGATACTTCGGTAACCGACACGAGAGAAACAATGCTGACAAGCGTTACCATTCGCAATCGATAAAATGATTTTCCAAACGGCATTTTGTACACGAAGAAAACATATACTTATACTTTGAAACGCTGAGGGTGAAAATAATTCTTTAAAAAAAGAAAGAAAGAAAGAAAAAGAAACGAGAAAGAATCGTTTCGGCATTTATAGAATTGCATTTTTCTAACGCGATGTTATAACACGTATGGTCGCCTTCAGAAAGAGATACACGTTCGCAGTTTCTTTAAAAGGGAAGAAGCGAAGAAATGTATCGTGAATGCGAAATTGCGACGAATGGATAACAGAAAGGGTGAAATACTGGTGGAAGCATTCCGATGCCGAGGTGATGCGCATAGGCAAGCGTGAAGGCGAAGGTGGGCTTTGTGGTGGTGGTAGCCGGTGGTAGAGACACGCACATAGATTTGACTGCGGCCGCGATGACGTTAAGAATAACGAACGAGGCCGAGGGCAAGAGCGAGGCTGTGACCCGACACTGACTCGTAAGCTTCGTTACTATCATTATATACCGTAGCTATATAGCATGCCCGATATAGTTTGTAGAAATCCGGTATAGTTTCTACGTAAAGTCTGTGCGAGTCTGTCCGCATGGTCGTTTTGTGCTCTTTAGCGGTTCTCAAGAAACCAAGTAATATCTTTTATCTGCTGTTAATCTTAACGATTGTCTATCTATATAAGCAAAATATTATTCACTCAATGTTATGATATTTGATAACGAGTAACAATCTTGAAACACAGTATTTGGTATTATATCATAATTAAGGTAACATCAATCAACTTTTATATAGTTTATTGATATAATATTTTAAAAATATTTTTGTAATATTTGAAGACCATACTATTATTATAAGTTCTACATTTTTTTAATATTTATATATGGGAAGGAGAATATTTAGAAAATACAAATAAAACCAATATTGATAAAATATTTCCTGTTTATCAAATAAATATACTGTCCAGGTATTTCATAGTTTATATAAAAAAATTGCAATAATAAAAGTAACCAAATATCAATTTTAATAATAATTTCCAAATATATTCCATATATTTAATATACGTTTAAAATATAGACATGCTTAGTTAGTTTTTTGTTACTTTGTTTAAAATACAAGTTGTCAATAGAATAACATGCTGTAGAGGCGATAACGATGTGTCTAACATTCGAGTCTTTGTAATCAAAGTGCTTATATAAGAGCATTTATTTTAAACAATAATGAGAATCGGAATTTTGTTTGCGGTGACTCTTGGAGAACCCCTGATGTGCAGGAAGAAACCGGGCGCAGCAAACCTTTAGCACTACCTCGCGCCGATTCACGGCAATGCGGTATTCCTATCTATGTTTAATAGACTGCATAGGCGGCGGTTACAACGTCGCTCGTGACTGCGTGTCTTCCATAAATCCTACAAAAAGCAAAGAGTAGGATAAAAGTGATCCCTATAGTTTACATGCCTATGTTAGGTTACAAAATGTGTTTGTACGATACGTCATTGAATCAATCTGAATGAATGTGATAACGCGACACTTCAGTAAAACATCGATATTATTAAAAAATAATATTATCTCTCTCTCTCTCTCTCTCGCTCTCTCGCTCTGCTCTGCTCTGCTCTTGTCTTCATTCTTTATCTTAGCGCAGAAAATGTTTCGTATACTTGCACGTGCTTTAAATATTAAGTTTTACAAGACTTCTTAGTGCAGGTCTGGAATACGTGACGAGTTCTTCGACTGTTCCTTTCGTGTCCTCCTCGCATTCACATTTTTGATTTAAGGTTTCGTGAATTTTTATGTCCTACACGTTCTATGTTTCTACACGTTCACATTGAATGCTTAGGAGAATATGTATTATCTATACAGCAAATATACTTTTTTTTATTAGTTTTATAAATCATGGCAGTATGATAAATGCATATTAGTTTTTTTCAAACCCATGAAACTTTTATGAGTAGAGCTGTTTTCAAAAGTTTTTTAGGTCGCTGTGCAGCTGTTTTATTTCAATCAAATAGAACACATCGTTGCTACGTAATATAATACTGAAGTAGATATCGAGGAATATATAGGATTTATCGAGGATTGGATCAGTTAAAAAAATTTTTTGTTTCTTTTGTTTTTCTTTCCTTGAAAATGTTTTATATTTATAAAATTAAGGTAAAAGTTAAATTTTTATATTAATGAATTAAATATAATATAGAAAAGTTGCCGCTTTTAATGATAATAAAATAAATATTATCTTGAAAAATAAACAAATCACATATGTTGCTCTAATATAATACCCACAAAGTCGTTTCAAATAATTGCGCACGCACGTATGTATGTATGCATGTAACGTGTTCAACACTGTATATAGTAATATAATACTGTGGATATTCAATAGCCTCTTTCTATTCTTTCCCGTGGGAAGTAGGCTATGCACAAAGCAAAGTGTTGTGGCAAACTAATATTGACACATCGTCACGGATCATATAGCATAATCCTCGGTTTCAGCAGCTTGAGAATCCTAGCGTATTCAAAGCCACTATTCCTCCACTAATAGCAGCAAAAAGAATAAAGTAATAAAGATAGTCTGTTAGAAATGATTTAATCAAGATAATCGACTATTCTGTGTTTAAAAACAAAGTATTAAATAACCAGTTATAATTTATAATAAATAAGCAAATTAAATAAATGTTTTAACACATAATTGATTAATCAAAAATAATGTGAATAGTTAAGGAAAGCGTAGTAATATAGAGTAATCTTATTATACTCTAGCTCCTAAATATTCTTTAGGACACATTGCTCTCTTGAGTTTTAATGGTACTTGAGAACAGTTACCTAAATGCTTCTTCTGTCACACGAGGGACTAAAATTTTCGATTAGCCTGCTACGGGCCTCAGTGCGGAAATCTTTGCTGACACTTCCGAATGCGGTCACCACTTAACTTAAGTTCCCCGGTTTCAAGACTTGAGAGATCGGTAAAAGGGTTGGGCGAGGTTAATCCAATTACCCTTCTCTCTCGTCTATTCTTCGGCCTTTGCTATCGCAGACATCAGGAAGCAGCTTGCCAAATCACTCACTAGTAGAGTCTGAAAATCGTAGAGACGCGATTATTATAACGTGCCACGTGTTGCTGCGTCGCGTGTAACATTATTACGAGGCGATTATGTACCGAGTACGGAAAAGATAAAAACTGCTAATGATTGCCGCGTGAATCGTGTAACTATTTCACGCATGCCGTGTAGCGACTGTGCAGGGATGTATTGTGAAAAAGTCATAGATTTGTTGAAAGGAACATATCAGAAGACGATCTGTATTTTAAATAACATAAATGTTTACATTTTTGAGAAGAAAAAGAAATAAAGCCACGTTATTTTTTATATTAAAAAAGCAAAAATAGTGTAATTACATTACACACTTTTCATCTGTTATTTT
This sequence comes from Monomorium pharaonis, assembly GCF_013373865.1. Lineage (NCBI taxonomy): Eukaryota > Metazoa > Arthropoda > Insecta > Hymenoptera > Formicidae > Monomorium > Monomorium pharaonis. The sequence continues at coordinate 80,188 of NC_050467.1, forward strand.
ATATCTGTAGTTAAAATTAAATATTCAAATGTCAGTAATATGTTCTTTTATTATTACTGTGATAAATTCTTTACATATATTTTAACTTGGCGCATTCTGTTATTACGAAATTTTTCGCGTAATTAAGGACGAGAGGAAACTGTTTGGTAAGAAAAAAAGGGAGTTTGTGACGAGAATGTATTGATCGCGCTTGAAAAATTAATTACTGTTTTTATGCAAAATTCTTCAAAAAAGATCACAAATTTTTTAATTTACCTGTAATTGATATTTTTAACAAAAATTTAAAATTTATGGGAGCAATAATGTTAAATTTGAAGTTATAGATCTTAGAGATTTTCTAATTGAAAATTTATTAAGAGAAATGTATAGCAAAATATCATTAATGAGATTTAATTGTAATATTCATAATCATAATAAGAGAATTCGCGATATTTTTGCATTTTATAAATTGAATATATTTATCTATGTTGTTCGTTTTGCTGGTGATTCTGCATCTTTATATAACACATTAAATAATGCAATTGCGTGCGTTTAATATAAAATAAAATTTGATAAAAATATACGAAAGCACAAGAATATTTTATGAATCGCGCTATTTATCTTAAAATTGCAATTTTCACAGCGTTTGCACGTTTTATTATCGGATGTTTGTTATTTCCTTCCGTTAGCGATTGCTGGAAATACTTAATACTTAATACTCGTTTACCGAATATTGTTCGTTCAACTGCTTCCATCAAATTTCGCGTTGTGTAAGATATTCACGTTGTGTAAGAAAATTTAAAATATATTAATTTTGATCAACGCGTGCACGATATTTCATAATACAAACATAGAATATGATAAGTACGAATAATAATAATAATGAATAATTTGTTATTAACTTTTGTAGTCACTGATGCGTGACGTTTTTGACGTAAGAACTTTTATTTTATTTATTTAAGTAATGATAAACTAAAATGTGTTTTAAGCATAAAATATAATTTTTTTATATTAGAAATGACAAGAAATCCATATTTTTGAAAATATTTTATTACATATCCAATCAAATTAACAATTTCGACTAAGTCAGTTTAATCCCCACGCGAGTACTTTATATAGATTAATAGAAATTAAAGTTTGCAGTGAATCTTATTCTTTTACAATTGTAGCATGCAAATAGTGTTTAACTTAAGATATAATGAATCAATATAATGAACATCACTCTAAATTTGTATGAATTGATTGAATTTGTTGCTACAAGGCACATAAAATAAATATTTTAAATATTTTTGAACTATTTATCGTGTATGAAGTAGATCAAAGTCACGTGTGAAGGCGAGAGTAAAAGAAATTGCAAATACGTAGGTATTTACATTATATTTATAAGACTAGATGTGAGACTTTTAAGCGTGAGACATAAAAATTTGTTGCGGTAAAAAAGTTTCACCGTTCGATAGATGAAGGAAAAGTTGTAGAAAGTTGAAGGGAAACAGATAAAAACGAGAAAAAAACAAGTTGTAATAAAAAAGCTGTTTGTGGTTCAAGTCCTCTATTGATCGTTTTATAGAACGATTGAATTTGGCAGTTTTCCTTGCCATATAACTTCAGATTGGCACCGGTTCAGCACATTGTTTCCCCTTGTATTCATTGTTAAATGCGCATCTAATCTGTTGATCAATGTTGGCATTTGTTACGTTCTCTTTTTGGTTCTATCGTTAATTTGACTAAATTTTTCAACTTGATTAAATATCTTCAATTCAACTATTTATGTATTTCAGTCAAATATATAAATAATTAAATTAAAGTTTAAGTATTCTATGTATTTTAAGTGTGTATGTTAAGTTAAATGCATAAATACTTGAAATGAAGAAATTTAATCAAGTTGAAAAATTTAGTCAAATTAACAACATTTTTTCTCAGTGTATATAAACATGAAATGCTTTATATTGATGGATCTATAAAAGGTCTATGGAAGGATTAATTGAACACGGAAACGCAGCAAGTAAAGTATATAAGAAAGAAACGATTTATCTGACCGCGCGATAAGATAGCACAAATTACTGTTAATTAATCTATTTCTTTGTCCTTCCCGCATTTGCTGCGGCAGGTATTTATCAGTAATTTCCTATCGTATTTAATAGTTCAAATTAGAGCAACAATGTGACGATATTCCTCAGACTCCATTGTGACTTGAGATTTGCTTTCGACGAATTGGCAGCAATTACTGCGAATTGTATATAAGAACTCCGATAGTGAAAGAAACATTAGCTTAATACAGAATAAGATAATAAATAAAAAAGATATAGGATAACGTTTTTAATACCCATTATTCTTGAATATAAATTAATTATCAGTAATTATAGATTTAACAATATTTTTATACAGTATTTAAAAGTAAAACATAAAAATTATTCCAAGCAAATGTTCAATAATTTTTTATGTAAATTCCTCGAAATTTTAATTTACCTGCAGTGAAAAGTCCGTGAGACTTCAATTGGTTGATACGTGATCGCGTGTGCAAAACTTCCGACGAGGATCGAGCACGAACAATCGACACGACACGCTCGCAATCAATGTGTCGTGATGATTTGCATGATGGACGATGTGACGTGACGATATAGACGATACTTCTATCGTTTAAAATATATTCTACCGCACGTTATATTTTTTCCACGTTATAAAAATAATGTTGAGTTTCATTTTTCAAAAGTAATAAAAATTATCTCTTACACTTCAGTGATATTTAGAATAGATATAACATTTCAGAAGTATCAAAAACTTCCATTTTAAACTGTTAATATAACTAAGTTGGTAATAACTGCATTAATGTCAAATTTTAAAGAGTTTTGAATTGTTTAAATAAAAATTGTGTAGAAATGTAAAAAAGATCTCTTCTTAAAAGCGATTTATTATTAGATTGCGCTTTAATTGTTTCCGAATTTTGTAGCCTTTCTTGGATATTATCATCTCATTGTATACAGCGTCGTTGACATCATCTTTGCTGTTGTTGTCGCAAGAAGTTCCTGAGGGAGGTTTACCTCTATTAACTCAATTTCATTGTGCATGCTATACGAGGTTGAGCCTTCTAATGGATAGTGATGGCTCTTAACACCGAGATCGACAATTTTCAAACAAACTAAATGTAGACAAATCAAGTACGTTCCTTCGGGATATCAGTAATGCGCGTTTCAAGCATTATATTATAATATCAACGCTCCTCAGTCTTGTAGGGAACACTAGACAGATATTGATGTGTCAAACGAACGAACGACAATCAACTAATGGCAATTTTTCTCTCTTTTCGTTATCAAGATGTATCTTAACTTTTCAGAAAACAATATCTATTTATTGTGAAGAGTCAAATCAAGATAATACTTTTTGATAACAAATTTCTTTATCTCTTGCGACTATCAAACAAAATATTTTATCGTTCATTAAGATTAATTTCCCTGTTATCAATTATTTGCGACGCCGATTCTCATTCGTTTACTCATGAGAAAGCACTGCGAGTGTTCAGATATTGAAGAAATTACGTTCATTCATGATTTTCACGATGAATCAATACGACATGTGGCACCAGTGAGGTTCCACGCGCGCGCGCACAAAGCCACACGCATACGCGTGTGGCAGTGCACTGTGAGAGGATGCAAAGGTTGTTGATCGTATGTGTGGTTTGGTCAATTGCTATTGTTCCTTCGATGCCGCAAGTGTTTTTAACGTGAAATTCCTCAAGATCAGCTTGAGATACTTCAAGTTTTGTTACAAGATAAATTTTTGTCTTGTGCTAAATGTATTAGATAATTGGGTACAAGCGTATTATACAAGAGTATTATAAGAAATTTAATATAAATAATGGAACGACGTGAAAAAAGAGAAGATTTAAAGGAAAAAATAGGAAATTCAATAACTATTTGTTAATTGTTATATAAAATTTAAATTAAAAAATGTAGTTGATGAAATAAATCAAAATTTAAGTTAACGATTACGTTAAATTGAATATAATATTAAAAAGCTTTTGATATTTTAAACGAACGTAGAAATTCTGTTCCCATCGACAGAATTACCACCTACATCTTGAACGAGAATGTAACACACGTGTACCCTCGATACGAGACGTGGGTGGAGCCATCTACTCGTTTTAGTGTGAAACAAACTGTTTTACATGTATTTTCGATGTATGCTTGGTTATTAAATTTTATTTGCTTTTCGCCAGAGAATCCATATTATCTGTGTGCATCAATGATATCTAAAATATTAACGTATTAGCGAGGATTATACATATATGTACATACAAGCATGTTGCATGCAAACAGAGAAGATTTCAGTTTTAATTATTTAATTTAATTTTTTCATTAAGAGGAGAAAATCTCATACCAACCATACCATTAGTTGAGAAGTATATTGGAACTTTTTTCCATAGAAAGTCAATTGCGAGACTTATCGTGATGAAGTATTTGCGAAACGCGCGCTATGGCAACGAGGTGATAATTAATCATGCACCGTTTTCACGTATTATTGTACGTCATCTGTTCTCGCGGCTCATATAGCTATATGAGTTCTAGAATAGCGTTGAAAACCGAGTTCGCCGTTCGCAGTGAGGACTTGAGGAGCGGAGAGAGGACGGGACCAAAATAGCATCGTCCTTTACGGTGGCGACGCGGCCGACCCTCAACCCTTTTGAATTCTCGTTAAGCGCCGGCATTCGCGGAAGTTCCTAAACGAGCAAGATCATCGATCTTTCCCGAGGTTGCACGCTATTATCCTCGTGAACTTTGCCGCTGTAATTCCACAGGATAACGTCTCGAATGCTTCTCGATATAGGGCGATAATAATTCATTCTGTCTGTTTCTTCTTTCGATCTTTTGAAGCGCGGCGATTTTGCGGGAATATTAAGACAGCGATGAGACATTAACGAAATATGTGTCAAATTAGTCACTTGTGAAACCTTTCACCAAGAATTTGATTGCGCATTATCAGTAAATTATTAAAGTAATAATATCTCGGGTATAATATACAAAGGCAAAAATAGGATTTTACGTTTAATTAGAGGAAAGAGTGAAAGTTATCAAGATTTTAAATGATTTCAAAAAACTAAAAGATCTTGGAATGACATTGGATAGAGATTTATTATTTAAAAAATTTTTTAATATAAACATTTATATTGTTATACTGAAATAGTGATATTAAAAATTTTTTCTACAAAGTTTTACATTGAAAAATAAAAGAATTATATTTATTTAATGCAAATCGAAATAATTTTCACAGTGCAGATGCGTATGCTGCACGTTGCCTCTCAAAAGATCGATTCAATTATTTCGATTGGCTCTGTGCTTCGTGACGAGGAGGATTGAATTACCAGTGCTGGATGTGCTTTCGGTGCCACTTTGTCGCGATGGCCGACAGATGGCTCGTTGCAGTGGCTTGTCGGCAATATGCACGTGCATCCGCATGGTCCTCATCTGGACTCCCCACTCTTTGCCTATCAACCCTCGAATCCCACCAGCGACGTTGGTGACGTCAAGACGCATTGCGACATATCGCGCTGTCCCGTTTTGCGCTCTCTTTCGTTTTTACGATAAAGGCGGGCTTTTTAGCTGCACCTATCTTGAACCTATCTTGTATCCATCTGAAAAACCATCTGATGAACGGGCATTATATGTATAGACATACAGATTCAGCAGACAGTTTGATTAGTTTTTTTAGATCTATACGGAATCAGTTATTGATTATTCAAAATGAAATTATTCAAAAGAAAAACATGTTTTTATTTATTGGAAGCGAAAGACTAACAGAAATTATTATACATATGTAATCTATATTATTTTTATTAATTGTTCCTATAATAAATATAAAAAATTAAATAAATATAAAATATATTAAGATATATAGAATAAAATGTAAGCATAAAATATAAAATGTAATTAATCTTTTGTTTTAATTTTAATTGATTAAAGCTAATGTATTTTTATTTTTTGTTGCAGGTAAGTGTGCTGCTACTAAATCTTATTCGTATATTAAGGGTGAGTTGCATCCTTTTTAATTGTTATAATAGGAGTAAATTTTTCGAAATTCTCTCATAATTTTTTTACAATACGATTAGTTTACGTAAAAGCATTTTTATAAACAACGAAATTTATATAATTAATTTACACAAATGGTACTTGCTGCATTTCTATCAAGTAACAAACATTGTTTGCGAAAATTTAAAATTAAGAAATCACTTATGATTTAATCTGAATTCTAAGAATCGTAATTGAAAAATCACATATTTTTTGGTTAAATATAATAAAAAGTATCGGTATATAACTCGGAGAAGCTTTTACCACCTCGAACTACGATCGATTACGCGCCGACTGCATCCGGCTAACGTCATCATCGCGTACACGTGACCAAATTCCGAGTTTCCTGATCTCGATGGAAATTGCGGCGGCAATTTCATGCTTACGCGTGCGTATCGCGTGGGTTTTCTTACAGTCTGCATTGCGCCAATGCGTAAAGTGGACGGTTGATCTTTATTACCCACACATCGAGATAGAATTCCTTTTCATCGATTTTTCATGTTTCAGTCTCTTTGAGTTGGACAAATTCTGCTAACCTAATGGTTATTATAAAATTTGCTGAAGTTTCTTTTTCTTTTAGTAACACAATCTCAACTCGTAAACAACCCTATTTATTCAGTATTGATAAAAATATAATTCCGTCTCTTTTCATCTTATGCATAATGTGCTTCAGTACAGTCGACAATGAATGAAAAATGAAGCGAAAATGTTACACAATTACGAAATTGTGTAAATGAAGATGTTTAAGAACTAACTCGAAGGGTCTATAGACGCTTCAATTAGCTTGGAATTTACTGTGTCAGAAATGTATGGAACATGTCATACTTTGGAAAGCTGCGCATATTTGCGTGATTAACTCTCGATTGTTTGTGCCAAGAGGAAACGAAAGAAATGACTCGCGCTAATTGCGCTTGACGCATTGCATTTGTCACCTTGTTACCTGTGTTATATTTTTACTTGGAAATTTCACGGACACATCATAAAAATGATGTTTTATATCTACTAGTGGCAATATTTTTATAAATGTTGGAAAATAAAAGTTGCTAAACGTTGAGGTCGTAAGAAGTCAAGATATTTATAGTGGAAAGATGATGTCGCGCGAATACTTTCCTAGCCCTGTAACTTCTGGCGAACAGCCTGACGTTGTTTAGTCGTTCCCAGACCAGACATTTTACCTTCGTTTCCAAAATATACTAACTGGTATTCCGCCCACCATAACATGAACGTCGGAAATGTGTATTAGGGATCTGCAGCGCTCTATGAGCATATGTATATTAATAAGCGTCTCAGACAGTCAGATTTACAAATATATACAATTAGTTATTCTTAAATATATGGTTGAATTGAATTTAAATGTTTCTATATAATACAAGATAAAAAGATTAAATTTAAATAAAAATCTTTTTTGATTTATTCCTATATCATCTATCAGATCTATTATTAAAAAAAAGGAACATGTGAATTTATGAAAGAAATTTCTGATCAAACTTCTTCTTTGAAGTGTTCCGGATGTTATGGCATCCTGAATTTACGTGCCGTTGGCGTGATCTGAATCGGATATTATAGGTCAAGAAAAGGAAAATCGCAAGAAAGTTCGGTATTGCGAAAGTTTAACATGTTCACGTGATTAAATCACAACGTATAGCATTTATATAAAATCGATCATTTAATCTTATTTATATATAGAATCAAATAATTTAATGATAGTTGTAACTTTTATTATAATATTTATAATGCAGTCTTTTTTATTATTCGTCTTTTATATAATAATTTCGTAAAGAAGAGTCAATATTTCTTAATTATGGTCAATAATTGAATATTTTCGATTGCCTGTCCAGTTTTAGTGCAATATCCGAGTTTCCTGCACCTCATCTCTCTTGATAGTTCGATTCCGCTGTAAATCAAATTAATTAAACGCGATCTGGCGCACGAAAGCACCACGGTCGATTCTTGTAATTTGGGAGATCCCGTTTAGTGGCCTGGTCCAGTGTCACTTGAAGTAAATTAAGGACGGAAGATATAGATAGAAATAGATGAACGAGTGAGGAAAACGAGATCACAAGATGAATGACAAAATTGCGGATCTTTGTAAATGAGTCCTGGTTAATTAAAGATTGTTTTTGAAAGAAGCATGGATAATATTACGTTTTGCTTAAATTTAGTAATTGAAATACTACTTATGCAAATGATGCTTGAATATATAATAGTTTCAGTGTGAATAAGTAAAACTTTTTTTAAAAATAATTATTCCTCAAAGTTTAATTATAATTATTATTAACTATCGATATATGATTCACACATTTAGCCGAAACTCTGGCGAAACGTCGATTTAGAAACGTAACTAAGTAGCTCGCGGTGTATTTTTAACATCGGGATGCTCGTCTGTGAAAGTGTCTCCACTAGTAGACTGCTTTTTGGAGAGCGTAATCGTGCTTAGTATCATTGCTCGATGGCGGAAGCTCGATTTATGTGATACATGTGATAAAAGGCGATTAATTAAAATTTTTTCTACGCGACGAAATTCGATATATACAGCTAAATCTATGCAGCACGATTGAATCTATAATAGATATTTAATGTGTCAATCAAGTGTGAATAAATTAAGTGAAATTCACATCATGGTTCATGAGAATTCGATAGCTGTGTGTGTGTGCGAAATGTGAAGTTTCGATTTTTCATTGATCGATACAATTGATCGATTTTTATTAATCTTTATACGCGTTTTGAGATAGTGACGATGAATATTTGGTGTGTGTGTGTGTGTGAGGCTCGTGACGTCATGGTTTCATATCGAGTGGGTTGTTGCAAGGCTTTCGTAATCCAAAGGATTTAATGATTAAAAATCCAAGATGCATGCTGGTATCAGAAGCACATTTCTTGGGATGAGAATGTTCCCGCGCCGGAAACGGAAATCGCCCGAGCGTGGGAAAAGGTAATGACGTGAATTATATGATGCGTGTACTAATTATTATTCATTCGACTTGCAAAGCACTTGTTCTTATTCATCAAACAATTCATGAAGTAGATCATATTTCATGCAATTGATCAATGACAAATAACAATCCCTTTTGAATGTTGATTTCTATTTGTAAATTTATCTAATATTATCTATACAAAACTATTGTTTTTATATTAATTACGTTGTAAAAAGATTGTAGACTTCATGGTACATATGTCTTATATATAAATTTAAATTTAAATATACGCATATTTTTTGAAAGGGATTTATTTTGAACGACAATAATGTTTTGAAATTAGTTGGAAAATAAGGTATAGTAAAGAAATAGTATATATTATGAAAATAATGAACACAGTTGGAAATATACGATATTTTATATTATAAATCTGTATTGTCTATAGCATTCTCATAATTTTCTATGTAAGGATTTAATTTAATCTCAATATTGATGTTTAATACTGGTTAACTTCTTCTCAGTTTAATATGATAAACACAAATAGTTATTCATCAATGTTAAATCAGATCAAAATTAAATGCCAGAATCAAATGTCCAATAAAATTGTTTCTAGTAAGCTTGTGCCATCTGACGCAAGCTTTTGGAAGTCGATAAGTAAGCAGTTAAAAGCTCTTTGCTAAGAGTGCTTTGATAGTATCAAAATGCTTTTCATTAGGCATCGATTTTTTTTATATCGATTGATTTATTTACAGCTTTGATAATAATAAAATTTTACCTGTAAATTAGAGTCGATATTCACAGATTGTGAAACCGTATAAGTAAAAATATCGTTTTCTTATTCAAATTGATATTACTTTAGTTTTGGTTGTATTTTCTGCTACATAAATAAAAGAAACACTTCTTTAACATTTATATCGATATCTCGTGCAACAATTCAAAAATAAAAAAAGAAGTAAAGAACAATAGATATATAGATAGATTATAAAATATTTACGAATCTAATGATGGCAAAGGTGATGCGCAAAGCTGAAAATAGAGATATGGATATTAACGAAAGTAGAAGAATATAATGTTTGATTAAAAAAAAACGAGTATCAATTGAGAAAACGAATAAAATTGAGAAATAATGGCTTATATTCCAAGAATTTATCTATAGTTTATCAGTGATTTATAGTAATGTGTGTCGAAGGGAAAAAATCGACTGCGCGAATAATTCGCATTAAATTAGGCATTTCATCAAGTGTATATCCTAGGTATATTTGCGTTAAACGTAATATTGAAGTAAATAAAATAAAGAAGCGTATTTAGAGTTTTTTTTAGTATTCAACAAACGTGTGTTGTGACAAACTATGATGAAAATGGTCCCATAAACGGACAACTCCCTAGCAAAGAGTACCAAAGTTCTTCTTAAATGCCAGCGATAGCTTAAATTATAACGTACCGACTTAGTTGAACTCTCGCGAGTAGGTTGAAAGTTACTCTTGACGATAGTTATTGTTGTACACTGAAGAGACCATGGCCTCTTTTACAGATTGTACTTTAAAAATATTTGAAAAATCACTCTAGAAATTCTAGAAAATGATAATACTAAAATCTTGTGTAAAATGTGAAAAGAAATTGTAGAAATTTTAATTGTTTTGTGAGAGAGAGAGAAAGATGCTTTATTATATTCAATTAAAATAACAATACTTTTAATAATTTTTTTTATAAGTACTTTTTATTATTTACATAATATACTTAATTATTTGAATTTAAAACTTGTTTTCGAGAATTTTTTAAGTACACGGAAATTCATTACTTTAGACATTTGGCTACATTATACACAAAGTGACTTGATTATTACTTGGTTTATCGAACTGTGACAAATCGAAGACGAATACATTATCTCATTGGCGATACCGGCGCGTTCCAATTCCTGGTGTCGAGTCTAGGTTACGTTGCTGAGAAGAGCGTTTTACGATACGACACGACACCCGTATGACACGAATACACACGCGAGTCTACGGTAGCAAGTAGAAAGGAAGCGAACGGTCGACCGGCTGACCAACCACAGATACGCCTTCGGCGGTGGTTGTTTGCCATAAGTCGTGCAGGTCATGCACGACGGGTCAGGAGAGAGAAGTCAGTCATACCGACGCCGTGCTACCATTCGCGTCAGTGATTGGTCAAACCTGCGAAAGCTCCTTTTCGAGGATACCAAACTCGATCGGTTACCACGCAAATACATACGTACAAACGAGCGCGCGAAACTGACTTAGACAAAGGGCCGAAATTTGCGGGGAAGTTCGTGGATGCTGCATACGCGGTATCTTCAAATAAATTTCTCCGTCACGCGACGACGGGTGGGTAGAGGAAATGATTAGTGCGAAAGTATGCAATGTCGCTTGAATGAATGTTGAAATGAATCTTAGGTCTGAGTGATTTTGTTTGGTGAGTGAGTTTGTTTGGTAGTTGTGTGGCAACTTTAGGTGATATGAGTGAATGCGTTTGAAGGAGAAAGTAGAGAAGGCTAAAGTAGGAGAGTAAGAAAAAAATGGAAGGCATACATAAAAAAGTTTTCTTTTTAGCAAAATGTATAAAAAAGATTGTCGGATAGCTAGTTAAAGTTTGGTTGTTTTCAAATACCAAAAAGCAGGTCTGTGAGATAGGATAGCAAAATTTACCTTTTATCATGAAGATATATATTTTTCATTTCATTGAGCAGTTAATAGCACTTCAAAGCTTCTAACATTTAAGAGATCCTCTTAATCGATTATTTGCTTCTGCTCGAGTTTTTGGTCAAGTTTATCGAAATACATCAAAGAGTCTTTGGAACTTGCTCTCATCAGTTCGATAGAAGGAGCAAAAGAGAGAGAGAGAGAGAGAGAGAGAGAGAGAGAGAGAGAGAGAGAGAGAGAGAGAGAGAGAGAGAGGGCGGGGGGCGGCACTTCTGATGAAAATACTTTTTCGTTCATTGTTTTTATCCTGAATAACATTCTTAACTTTGAGCAAACTATAAACAACCTACACAGGAGATTTAGCGATGTAAAACCGTAAAGTTAACGAAATCGCCCTAGTTGTACAAAGTTAGTGAGAACAGTTTATCTTTTTAAAGTATATTATGACTGTAACGCTCGAAGGTTGAGTTACAGTTCTACTTACAGTCAATGCAGCTGACTTTGTACTACTATTGAGTGTTATCTGTGGATCTACTTCTTATAATCTATTTTTTTTTAGAACAATGTAAATGTTTGATCTTGTTTAAAATTAGACTTTTCATTTTTGCATTATAAATCATGTGTAATTCTCATAAGTATTTTTGAAGTTTTGATTGCCAATTATATTATATAAAATTTACACAAGTGTTACATATACTTAATTAAATCTATTGTTTAAATTGTTGATTTATTTTTAAGTGGATCTGGTATATGTGTCACTTTGTATTATGATACAAGTGACGTACAAGTTAATTTTAGGAAATTGTTAGTTATTTTAAGTACATTTGTAGTTTCATGTTAACTCGTTTTTTTATTTTATCTCTAAAAATCAGTTAGAATTTTTACGTTACGAATCATTTGCGCATTGATTGTAGTCTTTAAACCTTATAAAAATTCTGTATTTGTGCACTAAGATTGTGTTATTTTTTAAAAACAATTTTGTTTTATTTTTAAAACAAAAAAACTTTGGTAAGGGACGCGTACGATTGCATGGAATCGTCGCGTCTGTCTTTGAATCGGGGTTAGCGTGCCAGGTGAACCTCATTTTCTGGTATTGACCAGATGGTTGTGGTGCTTTACGGCACCGCCATCTTATAACTGTCGTCGAAAGCGTTCTAGCGATTATTTTCCTTGTGGTAGACTAGAAAAACTTGTGAAAAAATAATTTTTTTTTAATTTTATTAATTTACAATTTTTATTATTGCGTTGATGTGTATGTGTCTCTGTGATTATTGAGTAAATATTCTTAGCGTTTAAAAAAAATCTAAAATATATTTTGATTCCTTTAATAGAACTGTAGCGAAGGTTTAGTGTGATTTTGTAGATTAAATTCATTTATCTTCCGATCAAATACAGTGGTCACAAGTGAACTTTGGCGGAATAGATTGGCTGATTGCCAATTCGATCAGTGGGCTAAGTCCAACCACGTGTTTTACTCTCGTTACAAACTTGCCAACCATCGACTGTCTTATTCCGTTTTTAGAAGTTTTTTCCTTTACTCTTAATTCATTTCACAATTGAGCGTTTTATTCTCATTGTTATTTTCTTATGTTTAATCAGCTGATGTTAAGCTGTCATTAAATAATTTTCACTTGGACTATACGGAATGTTTTGGGAGTAAAAATGGGAGCAAAAAATTATTGATGCGGTTATAATAAACAAATATCTGTTAAATTTTTTTATTTTAATTATTAAAATGTTTTTATTTGTAAAAGAAAGGGATTAAAAAAATTGTTTACTGATTTATTAGTTATTATTAGTTAAATTGGAAAAAAGCAAGGAAAAATGAGAAAGAAGTAAAGAACTGTTTACGAATGAAATCATTATTCGTGCGTGCCTACGGAAGGTTAGTTATCAGATTGGCGTGTTGGTTTGCTCGCACACCTTCCACCGACTAATCGGGGTTATCCCACTGCCCCTGTTCCACTCCAAGTGTTTCAAGTTTTTCCCCCTCCCACAATCCTTCTTGACCATCTATACTACCCCTCGTCGGTCCGCTGGCGTCTCGTGGTCTGCGGTGCTGCCACCAATTGGTTCCTTCGAAAATTAGACACGTGGGATAAAGGGGGTGAGTTTATAGTGACACGTTAAAATCAAAGCTAGCGTGTTCGCATAGATGAATTCAATCACTATAATGTATTTGGACTTTCCACATCAAACACTAAGCTTTTCTTGGTAAGTTCATCATTAATTTTCCAATTGCGTCATTCACGATTATGTCAATCGATTTAACGGTGGACTAGTTTATCGATGATCAAGGACGTTTTCAGTAAATGAAAACGTGGTCGTTACTTGGTGTTACAGAATTCTTTTCCCTTTCGATCAAATCGTGTCATTCTTGTGCGTCAGTTTCTTCATTTTTCGTTCTTTACCTCTAGTACGCTTAATGCACTATTATAACTCGTCACCACCCTTTCCTAATTTCCGTATATTGTTGCATCGTATTTCATACGCGCCGCGGTGCTGCCATCGCGCGGCAAAAGCAAGGGGGCGTATCTCTCAGAGAGGGATGCGAGAGGATGCGAAGGGTGCATCGCATCGGGTTAAGCGGCGTGAGTCGGCGTGATCGCGGGACGGAAGTAGGATCGCGTCTGAGCATTGCAGTGTCGTCACCGTGCACGTTGTCACGCGCACCATCACTCTCGTTGTAGGACTACTCTTGGGTCTTCCTCGCGTTTCCTTTTCCTTTTCGTCTTAGAACGTGCGTCTCAATCCCTCTCTCAACCTAAATTTGGATGAGTGGCGTGTGCGAACTAGGGTGAAAGAGACAGACAGATCAGTCAGTAGTGACGCGTGCATGAGGCTGGACAAACCGGCGTGCCGGGTTCCGTCCCGGCTACGCGGCGACATATCCTTAGGCCCTTCGTCGTCGTCATTTTCGCCGCGTTCGCAGAGCGTACCACGGATCGGTGATCATAGAATCGAGAGGAATAGGAGCCGTGAGGCGGCGCCGACCGAGAGCGAGCGGAAGGTGCGCGAAATCGTCGGCAGGGGCAGTTACGGAGATCGGAGAGGTGGAGTCATCGCGGGCGGCGATCATCGCGGGTTTGAATGGGTGGGCCGGGCGCCGGTAGGGTTACCAGGCACGAGCTGAACGCGGTGCCCCAGAGCCACGTTGGTCACGGGGAACGTGCCCTTGGTGAGCCACCAGCACCAGGCTGCCGTTGTCACCCTCCGGAACGATCATCCGGCAGCGCCGTCCGCCACTCCGCCCAGCAGCTGCCACCCTCGCCGCCACCGCTCACCTCTCTGCATATCGGCAACAACGGCACTGTCTGCGCCGTCATCAGCAGCAATAACAACCCCGCTATCAGCATGAATCCGAGTGACGGTAAAGTCAAGAAGGCGAAGGCCGCCATATCTTCGCCGCCGAAACATCGCCGGGGCTTCGACCCCAACGACCCGGCGGAATTTCACCGCTATCGTCGCGTTAAGACGAAGCAGCGGTGAGTGCATTCACCTGTGATATCGATTGTTTCTCTTTCGATCCACTGGAAGGCTGATATTGACAATCGGCTGATATATCGTGCCTAATCCATTCCCATTTCCCTCATTTTTTTTTCTTGGTGTGCATACATGTGTATGTGTGTATATATATATATATATACACACACACACATACATTTCCTTCCTTCCTCTTCGATTAGTCTTCAATTACGAGTAGACTTTATTTTATTATTTT
Organism: Monomorium pharaonis; assembly: GCF_013373865.1. NCBI lineage: Eukaryota > Metazoa > Arthropoda > Insecta > Hymenoptera > Formicidae > Monomorium > Monomorium pharaonis. Next base: position 95,519 of record NC_050467.1, read on the forward strand.
CAGTCTTTCTTTTTTCAAAATTTTTTATACATATGAATAAACCAATTTTGTAACGTTCGTTTTTTTAAAAGTTGTGTAAAACTTTATTAAAATTTGTTATCTGAAATAGATATTTATTTTACATCGATAATTCTTTTTACAAATGCCAATTTTCTAAATCTTCATTCTACTAACTTTTTTGAAAAAAAATTTAACTCTTTATTTATAACTCAAGTACAAGCCAGATTGTATTCTATTTGTAATTCTTTCGGTATGAAGTACTGGTTTGATCGAGAAACTGTCCATGTTGATGTGGAACAGTCGTCGACTCCAATATCCTTCCTCTTCTTTTTCCATGCAATCTATCGAGTACTCGTCATTAGATACCAAGAATGAAAACGTGGTATTCCCATGTCGAAATACGATTATAGGGAAATACGATTATACACGTTTGGTGTGACTCACGTGCTTTTATTAATTCAATATTTTACTGGTCGATATCCGTGATTATTCTTACACGTTGTATCTTTTTTTCATTTTGTATCGTTGGATGGCATAAATCAGCAAAAACAAATATTAATATAATATATAATCGTAAGAAATTTTGATAGAAAATTATGAGAACATGATAGATTGCAGGAATTGAAGCATGATTAATAAGAAATCCAAATTTCGGTCTGCCTTGCCCGTTTTCCTTTATTTTTTGGCGTTTCCATTGTTCCTTGTCACGCAGCTTCCATTGATGCTGAATGCACAATGTTCACAGAGGCTTTGTATGTCCCACATCGTGTGACCTTCGGCGACGGACACAGACCTCCCCGAGATCCCTCGACACATCCACCAGCACAAGGCATTATAAAACACACACAAGCTTGCGATGTTCGATGTTGGACCGCTTACTGGTTGTACCCCCGCCGCTACAATGCGACGAAAGTATGATTAAATAATAATAAAAAATATATTATCCTTCAAAAAACACTTCCAACGAAATCCTTTCTGTGAAGCATCTCGTAATATTAGCATGATAATGTCATATTAAGGAGCGATATAGATGGATTCAGTATGTAAAAAAAAATATAATATACGAGTATATAAAATAAAATAAGTGCACCAATGTACATGTAATATAGAAGCGACATATAAAATAATAGACATCATATATAGGATATGTAAAATAATACAATCGATTTATAGTTATAAAGCGGTGACGTTGGTGTCAACCTAATTAATATTACCTCTTTCGTCAGTACATTCACTGATATACAAAAAGGAGAAATAAATTAAGTGTATCTTACGCACAAAATATCGAGATAATGTGAAATTATTAAAATCGTTCGTCGTGTCCTGATTGGAGCTTGGAATGCGCTGCCATGGAATGGGGAAACTTGCACTTTGAGCGAAAAAGCTTTTACGCACTGTCAGATTATCAATATCTTGATGCGATGCGTACTGCGTTTTGCAGCGAACAACTCATAGAATGTTTTGTTCGGTGTATCTCCGAAAGAGATTGGCTTCTAGCTTGGAAGATACACGAGAAAACACCGGAAAAATAAAATAAGCGTTTCGCCAACCACCTGCTACCCCCTTTTTTATTGCTCGTGCTACGAAAATATCCCGCCTCCTTTTAGTGGGTTTTATGTTTCAGTTTGCCAGCGTGTTTGAAACACCGATGATTCATTAATTTATTAATTGAAGAATCAAATATATGAAGATTCAATAATTATACTATATTTATATAAAAGTTTCATTTATATATATGTATAACACTTTTGGATATTTAGGATACCTGGATGATTAGAATTCTAGACTTATTGGCAAATAAAAATAGAGGATTATTACTAGACAAAGTATTCTTAGAATTTCATTTATGTTATCTTACCAGAAAATGTCAGAAATCTACTTTCCTTGAAAAATTACCAAATATAACACATTTCTTACTTTTTAAATGTAAGAAACATTACATACTTTTTTCTCATAATATAGCGCCATAATAAGTCATACACTTTTGAACCAATGTTATAAAAATGTTTCTTTCTATGGACACTTGTTTCTTCAATTATTATGATTTTATTAATTTGAAGGCATCAGTGGTGCGTTATTTCTTTTCCGAACGTTTGCACTGCGAGAACGCGCATGCATGATTCCATCGAGAGTTTGCACGTGAGATGTGATAAGATGATGTTGATGCGAATAATTATCTGCGCGAATATGCTTTGCTAAATTAATGACCGTTATATAAAATTAATCCAATATTAAAGATATTACAATAAGAATGAAAAACGATTACAAGCTATGTCTTGAATGTCGAAGGGATGAAAAAATGTTATTGTTTAATAAATATTGGTTTATGTAGAAATATTGCCATCTTTGTATTTATAGGCCAGAGAGCAAGTTATTGTACATATATATATTTTTGTGTTTATTTATCGAATAATAAAGATTAGTCTAGTGCAGAGAAAAAAATATTATTGATTGTACGATCGATCAAACATTAAATTCTTAACCAATTATACCTGGATGATTAGAATTCTAGACTTATTGGCAAATACAAATGGAGGATTATTACTAGACAAAGTATTCGTAGAATTTCATTTATGTTATCTTACCAGAAAATGTCAGAAATCTACTTTCTTTGAAAAATTATACACATATATAACACAAATATAACACATTTTTTACTTTTTAAATGTAAGAAACATTACATTTTTTTTTTTTTTTTCATAATATAGCGCCAATAAGTCATATACTTTTTTATCTCATAATTACATCAATAAGAAGCTGAAAACAGGTTGTTACAATAGACATGGATTATTATAAGATCTGTGCAATTTACATTGTAACTTCAAGAAAATTATAAAAAAAGCAAACAAGTTCCTCAATATACATGCGTCAGATTACATAATTTTAAAGCCGCGTAAGTTGTTTCAATGTTGCTTTTTGCAGATTACTAAAATATATAAATTATTGAAACTTAAACCTTCGGCACACGATACGATTTTTCATGCTAGATCGCATACGAGGCGTCTTACTCTCCTCATTGTCTTACGATTGGTGACATAATCATCTGAGTCAATCAGGAGACGTATTAAGACGCCTCGTATGCGATTTAGCATGAAAAATAGTATTGTGTGCCGAAGGCTTTTACATCTGAAAGATGTGATACTAATGAGCTAAATTTGATCCAATACTCTGTTTTACGTTTCAATTTAACATTAAATCTATTGTTAATGTATCTAAGCATATTTATATTTTATTGATTTATATTTTTTATAATTATTTGAACGTTTAAATTAGAATTATTTAATCTCACTGAAATGGTTAAAAAGTTAATAAGTTTTTCTTCTGTATTTATGCGTTTCATCTATCTATCGACTTTTCTAGTCATGTATCATTATTCAAATTCCTCTTTATTGCATTTCTTCTATTGCATCGCATTACGTCCAACGGATGAACTTTATCTTCCATCTTTCTTAATTGCATCTCGCGATCGATTTCATTCCATTTTTCTATCTCTTTTTTGCATTGCTTATGTCTGCTTTTTCGTGATAATCTCTGTCTTACCTATGATGTCGAAACGTAAATAAAATCTTGCGCGTGCGAATTTCAACTTGAATCTGAAGTGAAAAAAACACGGTCATTTATTTTACGAGTACTTTCTCGATGTTAGTTTTATTTCTTTATTTTTTAATTTATTATTAAAAATTTATTTTTTCTAATAGAATTTTCTTTTGTATCGATTTTTGATTTTTATTTATGAATTAATCTTTTAATTATTGAGTAGAACAAAATTTATATAAAGAAAATAACATATATGTTCCAATGTGTATTTAAATAAATTTATCTTTAGTAAGTCGTTAAAAACAAATGGTATTCATTTTAAAGGAATCGTTTAATTTTTAATACAACAGTATTTTATGATAAATATTATAAAACAAAAATTATTTACATAAAAATCTAAAAATTCTAGTTAACCAGAGGTTGATACATGCGTAGCGTTATCTTTACGTGATGATTACTCAAATATTTTGATTTTGATATAAATTTCTGATGATTTTGTATAAAGCATAAATAAAATAAATTGTACGAAGTATAAAAATATTTTGAAATAGGGCTATGAATAATTAATTAAGAGAGCTATTGATACATCTCAGATGAAAAATTCAGCAATTAGATGATACGTAAAATACAGATACGTAAATATATTTTTCAATACTGTCGTCTAAGTATTGAAGATGTGTTCTTCTATGAGTACGGAATCGATTCTTTTTTTCGGGGGGGGGGGGAGGGGGGCAGTATTAATGAAAAATTGTTCTAATGTTGTTCAACAATGAAAATTAAAGTTTATTTGCCTTCATCGTATGAATATTCGATAACGTGACATTTCTGTCAAGTTTGAACCCAAATGTGAATGTCTGAGGCCACTTATATAAGCACGTGCTCTGTACGTGACAACTTACGTCTCTTCATGTCCCTGAACATTTAGAAGCCCTTTAAAAGGCTTTGCTTTATAAACTATATTGATGAAAGGTATGCAGAACCGACAGTAATGGCTTTCTGTCTTGGGTCTTTGAAATAGATCTTTATCAAAAGCTATTTGTGTGAAACGTGTAGATACATAAAATGTACATACAGAAGAAAGATTTACTTGGACAGTATGTGTCCTATGCTGTCGTAGCAGGTAGTGTATTAATTATTATACGAGGAGAGTACAAAGATGTATCAATAATTATAATTTTTGCTCAAAGTATTCTCCTGGATTTGCAAATTATCTCGCTGTAATAATTCTTGTTATAACAATAAAAATGTAGGAGATTAATAAATTTCGTATCTTGATACCTTCGTCTCTTTTATTCGAAATAAATTCGAAATAATAAAATAGAATGGTATTTAAGATAATTTAATGAAGAAAATTCTTTTATGTTTGGATTTAGAGAGATGTGTAAATTTGTGGACGTTGCGCGTCGTAGACAAGGTTTAACAAAATTAATTCGTTCGACTATTTATGGATGGTACGAATAGAAATACACCTGATTCGTCATTTAATATTCTCGTAATCTCTTAAAGCGTCTGAAGTGATCATTCGCGGTTTTTTTTGTTGTTTATTTCCTGTAAAGTGTGAAGAATGCGCCTGTTAATGAGAGTACAAATAGAGTTTATCTATTCATATTCATTGAATTGATGCGTGAATTGGTCGGATTCGGTGATATATCTATAAAGAGCTTTGAATTATTGAATGTTATATCTGTCATTAGAAATAAGATGTGTTAAGACTATGACTTTTAACTCTTCGACAATTAAGTTCGAAAATCATTTTTATTCGTCAATGATTGAACAATTTAGTTTTTACGTGGGGTTTATAATTTGATTCCTTTAAATTACTAAGATTCTTTTTAGAATCTTCCAGAATAGAAGATTTTTTTTAAGTATGGATTTTTTGAAATGCTGGTTTTTAACCAAAATTTTATATTCCACAAGAGATGTGGATAAATTAAATTTGACATTATGGAAATTATCTTCGTAGTTTTACGCCATATCCATATTGATCTATTGATACAGTACTGATGTAATCGTAACGCGGTCCATTATGCGGTTTTCCTTGTGTTAACTAGAGTGGTTGGCATCGTCTCGTGTCAATCAGTCGTTCTTGACGCGTCGAGAACTGCTTGTCTCTCCGCGGAACGGTGAAACAGTTGAAACACGGAATGTGCTGTTATATAACCATAATCTAATAATTTTTATTATAATATGTATTTTTGTTTTATTTTTGGCATTTAAATCTATACAAAAAATGATTGACGTTAAGTGAAGCTAATTATTTAATTTTCTGTAAGAAATATTAATTTAAAAAACACAAAAAGTTAACTTATTAATGTATAAGAATTTCTTTAAATTGATTAAAATATATAGTGTAGCAATAAGTATAATTTTACGTAAAATACTTAAAAAATATAATTGTTTAACTTACAATTAGTGTGAAATAATTAAGTTTTATCGATGAGACCATACAAAACATATGATTTACTGATAATATTATTTATGATCTGTATCATGGTGTATCACACTACAAATATCATATAGAACCACGCGTTGAATATAACCAAAGGTTAGTTATAGTTCTAAATAAATAAATAAATATTAATTTTTGTAGTAATTTTTTTATCACGCGCGTGAATTATCATTATTATTATACATTGATGTTGTTTTAGTTTTTATTACAAGTTTATATTTATTATCCACAAAATGAAAGTTTATTTAGTGGAAGTGATTTAAAAAAGGCTTCCTGATTATACTTTAGCTTTAATTATAAATTAAATATTTAAATAATGTAACAATTTTTTTATTTCGTCCGAATAAGATTCTTGAAATTTCTTTTATTTTTTTGCATTCGTCGAATTGGTAACATAGTTTTTAACTCCGATGATATTGTTGTGAGCTTTAATAGCCTCATAGAGCTTGCGTATTTAGTTTCGAAAGCTGCCCGCTGGATGGCGTGTATATACGTAATACATAATGCATCTCTATTCTTTGTCACTTTGTACTGAGAGTCATAAGCTTTTATCTTTATAAAAAATTACAAATTTTTGTTCTGTTGTATTTCGAATTTAAATTCTTGTTAACCAAGAGGCACATGAAATTATATTATAATTATAGAAATATATTAAGTTATATATTAAAATGTAAAAAATATTAGAAGTGAAATATTAACACTAGGAATATATAATTAGATGTGAAATATATTTGCGAAAAAATATTGTCACTTTGCGCATCTGCATCACTCGATCAAGCTCGATCACACGGTATTCCCCAAGTTACGTTGGGAATTGCTTCGCGTTATTCGAGATCGAGTTGGGATATCCTGCGGCGAGGCGTTGATGCTTAAAATTAGGGGAGCCTAGATAGCTATTAAGTACCATCATGATAATTTGTCGTTTAGAATAATTCGTTGATAAAACTTGTTTTTTAATTAAGATTTCTTTAGAGAATTTTAGATAGTTTTCAATAAATTAAAGATTATTTAATCAAGAATATTGAAATTCTGCCAATTTTAACAGGTAGAGAGATTCAATGGCTCAACAGTTTTTTTGCTTTTACGTGATATTTACTTTTACTCTTTCAGGGGTCGAAAGCTCTTTTCGGAGAATCTTTTGAAGATAGGGGAAGAATTGTGGAAGTTTGTTCATGAATCACGTGTATTAAAATCTTTGGATAGAGGAGAGTCCAAAGATTGCTTTTATTCCACTTTCTGTTGTTACTATCTAATAGCTTATCTTGCTTGTATTGTACTGTTAGTGAATCTGCAACAGCGCGTTCTCGTTTGAAGAACTGAATTACGATCTACGGGAACTTCGACTTTACGCACAATGAACTTTGAAAGCTTTCACAATTCAACGAATAAAAATTTTATCTATACACAATGTGTTCTAATTCTATCAAATAAATGGCAGACACTTCGTGGTAGATGAAAAACAGGCAGATAATTGCAAGTTATGATGAAAGAGGATTAAGTTAGCAGGGAGAAGAGTTGGGACACCCCCGAGAATTCCCAAAATGACTGTCCGAGAAACGTTTGAGGATAATACACGAGCCACTGGTCGGGACGGGGGTGGATATCGACTTCGATGGCCGCGAAAGCCCACGCACGAGCAGCAGCACGAACGGGCCGGATAGGGTGGGTGGGTAGGGAAGGTGAATTTCACCTACTTCTCTCTTCCATACAAACACACGTTCATTCGCGCACATACACACACACACAGGCAGACTTCGATCACGTTTAGGCTACGTTGTGTGTACGCGAGCATGCAACACACACACACACACACACAAATGTATACGCGTGCGCGCGCGCATACACGTGCATGTATATAGGGGTGCATCGCGCAACCAACTCCAACTCCTGAGAGGGTAGGAACGCGAGGGGACAGAGGTTTCGCAGTCACGGTGGCGCCTCCGCAGAACGCCGCGGCGGTTCCTGGCGGTGTTCCTCGACCGGCGCCTTCCACTGTACCTTTGCCGCCCCGACGTCCCACCGGGGGTCGCACCCGATCTCTACCCCTGCGTGGACCATTCGTGGACACCACGCACGGTTTGCCCGTGCCGTTCAAGACGGGAGTGTTACGTCGAAGCTCTTAAAGTTGCCGCCTAAACGCGTGTCGTCGCGTCTCTCTCTCTCTCTCTCTCTTTCTCTTTCTCTCTCCCACCCATCCTTCGTCTTTCTTTCTCTTTCTCTCGCCCTCTCGTTTTTCCCGTTCCTCCCGCTACCACTTACCCGGCCGCTACTGCCGTCCTGACACGCACCATTCGGTGATTCAGAAACCCACCGGGCTCGCTACGGCTCGAAACGTGTTCTCTTCGCGGACCAGTCTACTCCGCGGGACCTCTGGTAGTGTGATCTGTGACAGTGATCGTTCACACTCCCTTCTTTTTTTGCGGGATCAGAACTCTTCTTCTATCCGCCCGTTTCTCCCCAGTGCCCCTTTAGACAACACGCACTCTTTGCTTGCTGGTGATTGACAAGGTTACACAAGGCAGTCGCAGCAACGTGGTTGTCAAGGTGGACCCGGCCGTAACTGAGAATAATATACCGTGTGCCATTATTGCCGTGTTTCAAACTTGTAATTCAATTTTACTTTGGGCTCTCCTTACCGTCAGTTTTCATTCCTGTCCCGTCCTAACATCCCGGTTTACGCGACCCGGAGATCCATGAATCTGCTGACAAAATGATAAACGTGATCTAGACTAACTTATGTACATGATGCGAATAGACTGATGGACCCGCCTGGTTGGCGGGCACGTTTTCATTATTACATTGTCGTTCGTTTTTAATATGATAATATGATACAACGATGTTAACTTTATCATATAAAATGGTGTGTTGAAATTAATTAAATATAAATAACTACTCATAATATTCAAGGATTTTGAAATTGATAAGATTTTTGAAATCTTTTTAGTGAGTCTATTTAAGCTTACTTTATTACTTTTTTATATTGGCAATTAAATATTCGTTCAATATTAAATGATTTAGTCATGTTCTACAAATATTCACATTTATTAATTCTTGTAACTAAAAATTTTACATTCAAAGATCTAGATTTAATTAACTAGAAACTAATGACTAAACAAATATAGTGGATTGTTGGACGGTTCGGAAAAAAGACTACAATTTAACTCTTTTTGTACGTTGAAATATTTTATTTTTAATCATTGATTAAAAGATATGTTCCATATTTAAAGACTGAGATCTTCAGACAAGCAGAAATTAATGAGATATTATAATTCTGAAAAGTTTTGATGTAACATACATTTTTATTTGTTCTCCTAGTTCTTATATTCCTATTTCTTTTTCTTTTTTCATTATCTCCCTGTCTTTAAGTTTATTTCAACATGACATAAATTCTACACGGTATATTTGATGAAAAATAACCAAGAAACGTAATCAAAGATGGATGCATCTGACAAAATTAATTGACCTTGTAAGATCATTGATGAATAATACATACACACATATATATATATATATATATGAAATTTTTAAATATTTCTTTATCTTTCTAAAGAACTTTATGATAAATGAAGAAGTACATAAATCAACAGTTTGACGCAATTTTTTTTTCAACAGTACGAAAATTTTAAGAAACTATTTTCATGTATATAAATTAAAATATATTTAAAAGAACTTAAAAAAAGAGAGACTTGAATAGAAGACTCAAATAATTTTTAGAGATTCGCATTTCGCTGTGAACTCGTCTGAACGTGTCCTAGAAAAGATTTTCCAAACGACATTACATGATAGTTGTGTACAATATAATCGAAGACGAGAGTTTTATCTCTCTTTTCTTTTTGATCCATTCTTTCCCAGATTTTCCATCCTCGTGCACGGTAACAAAAAAGCAAGATTGTTTTATTAAATTTAATTTAATTGAAGTTTAATGACATTAAATAACGGCCGCACAAAGTTATCTTCAACTGATCGTTACGAGTAATTCGGATGAGTGATCCTGTGCTCCGTCTCGCGCTTGAACATTCCGTTATCGGGCGAATTTTGAAACGCGTATTTCTCGTCTCGCAACGTTTTCCGTGGTGACGCAATGGAATACTTCAGTAGCATCGTTGACAATTCGGTTGCTGTCATTGACAAATGTGTGATAGTGCATCGTGACAGTGAACGATACTGTTGATAAGTGCATGCGTTAAAGGTCCTGCAACGGGTCTGTGTGGGTAGCATACGGGCCTCGGTGGTGGTTAGACGCAACATGCGGGAAGGTACAATAACGCAAGCCGTCACGGCGATCTGCTGGGCCATCGCCAGTTAGCCACTGTACTTTTCTCTCTTTCTCTATCTACATCTCTAGTTCTATGTATATACAGAATATCCAAAGACTGTTGCATTTCTCGTTAGATAAAGATTCTTAGGCGCTAAAACTGACTTATTCCTAGCTAATTTTTTTTAAGAATTTTTTGGCAATAATTGTATTTTTTTAATATTTAGTTTAAATTTATTTTTAAATTTCTTTACAGCATGTTAAGTTTTTTTTTTTTTTTATTAATATAAACGATTTAATTATGACTTTACATTGAAATATTTGAGGCTGTAATTGTGTTTTCTTCCAATAACTTGCTAAGAAAAAGTCAATTTTGAAATGTAGAATCTATAGTTTAAAACAAATGTAATTGCTCTGGAAGATGCTGTATATAGGATGTCCTGTAACAGGAAGGAAGTATATAAGATAATGATGTGTTCTAGAAGCTATTTTAGATTCCAAAGAGCTTTCATAAACACATGTTCTAAAGTAAATTGTTTCAAAATAATTAACTAATCTTTTAGTTCTTTGAAAAGTATTTATTGTTATTAGACTACACAATACTAAAAGCATTTCTCTTCCTTTTCCTTTCTTCATTTTCTCCTTTTCTATCTTTTCCTCTTTTTCTCTATCTCTCTCATCTTTTTTCCTTTCCCTTTTTTTAATCTGTCCTTTTAAATACTTTCTAGTGTAATTACAGCGTTCTTTTTATTAGCATTTGTTTTAAATATAATATATATCTCTCGCAATAATTGTATTAATAAAATAACTTTACATTTACAAACCTTATAATACATAGATATACTCTTGTTATAATTTCATCGCGAAGAACAATCATTTACAATAATTTAAGGTAGTAATTTTTTATAATTTTTTATGTAAAGAAAATTTTATATAGAATATTTCATTTTTTAATAAAATATAAAACTTTAAGTATATTAAAAAATAACTTATACGTTGAAATCCTGTTATAGGTCATTCGATAGACAGGAAAATTTGGTCATACCAACGAAAATTCTGTTTAACGTGTTAGAACACGAATTTTGTAACGCGTTTGAATATTTGAGATAATGTAAAAATTAGAATAAAAATTAATTATTAATTTAATTAAGTTCTTTAATATATTCTTTTAAAGTTCATAAAAATTTTTTTAGATATTCTAATCAAATTTTGTCGAGGCAAAATTAATGTATTAAACTAAAATTTAATTGTTTACTTTAAATAAATTAAAAACTTTTTTTTACATTCTTGAAAGTTTGTTTACCAAAACTTTTTAGTTATGAACGTTATCTTGCTAACCTTTTTGTCCTTAGAATATTTTATGTATAAAAAATATTTATTGATTAAAGATATTATATAAAAAACTTTTTATAGTCATTTAACATGTTATTTATATTTTAATGAAATAAAATTTAAATTAATTTGATTTAATCAGTTTATTTTTATTTTAATGAGATTAACACGTCATCGAAACTTTAGATGGTATAATTCCGAATTATTCTGTTTATACATACGTATATTCTTCTCTATTAATTCCTCTTATCATATCCTCTTTTCTTACTGTTCGACTTTCTTATCTAAATAATAACCTCTGAATATTTTTTCTCTTCATTTTTCATGCTAGTTCGTTTTAGAAAGTATTTTTGAATCTTCTCATTACTACATTTATTACTTTTCTTTTTTTAAATCTTGTTCAAAGTTATGAATAAGTATTAGTTTACATACCAAAGTAAAATTAATATTTTTTAACAACATTAGTACATTAAATTTATATATTAATATTTTGAAAAATTTGATCTATTGTATATAACTACTTAATAATCTATTTAAGTTAAAACCTTGTAGTGATTAGTTTGCCATATGTTTATATATATTAAATATATATAATTTAAATAGTCTGTTATAAAAGTGAAAACATTTTGTAAGTAAATGAAAAAAGAAAAGTGAGACTTGTCGAATTTATGTATGGCTTTAAACTTTGAACAAGGTAGTGACCTTTTTCCTCCTGGTATCTCTCTAGTTACCTACTCTATAGCTCTATTCTGTCACCGCATGCCAAACTAGAGGACTCACCGCTCCGGATTGACCCCTCTGCGAAAAAGCAACAAAGAGGCCGCCTCCATGCAACATGCAGATGATCCTGGTTGCTGGCGGGTGAGTCCATCATAGAATCCTGACACAACTACATACACAGCTACATACATACGGTTATATACACATGATTTCACAAAACACACACATATACATAAAATGAATAAACGAACGAACGAACAAACGATAAACGAATGAACGAACCAACATGTATATTGGTAGTTTCATTTTTCTTATTATTTTCTTCCCCGTAGTTTTCATTCTTCTGCCTCCATTGATTCTGTTTTGAACTCTTTCGGCGCGCATTAAATATGACTGTTTCATTCTATAAACGACCTCATTACATTTAACTTAAAAAATTTATTTATGTACTTAAGGTGCTCAGAAAGAAAAAAAATTATTGGAGATATGGATTATTGAATGAGAAAAACCATTTAATCTTTTGGAAAATTTTATTTAGGACATAACAAAAGTTTTATTTCTTTTTTTATTTTTTCAAGAAATTTTAAGAAATTTGTGAGCTTGTCTCTTGGCCAGTATTTCCGTGACCAATAACTGTTTAAATAATTTCACTCAGACAACTTTCTGCTTTTGAGAAATCGGGTTTGAAACGTGTTTTTAACAGTTTGTGTCGACGGGTGGGGCAACACTCTTGGGATCCGCCCTGCCTACGACATTGTGTATGATGCAAGGCGTAAAAAGTCCACGTGATAAACAATTTTCTGATTATCATTTGACGTCATTAATTTATTTTATATTGTGTATTAAAAACGAAGATCAGAATATTAAATAGTTGTAACAGAGGTTAAACAATATGATGCGAAAAGATTAAAAAAAGATTGTTCTAAAAAATTTTTATTATAAATAAATTTAAAAGTTATTATTAAAATTAATTAAAATTATTATTACAAAAATTTCAAAGTTTTTAAATTTTGAAATTATTTTTTAATTTTTAATAAGAGTTGATATTCTAATTATTCTAATATATTTAAATTTCAGATTCTTAAATGTGATATTAAAAAAAAAAAGATTTTTATACTTTCTAAATTCATATTTTAATACTTTAAATTAAAATATCTTGAAATATATTTACACACACGCGCGCGCGCGCGCGCGCGCGCACACACACACACACACACACACACACACACACACGTGTTTGTGAAATAATACACTATCTTTGAAAATCTTTTAAGAAACACATTTTCTAAATTTATTTTTGTCATTTTTTAAGGAACACATTTTTTAAATTTATTTTTGTCATCTTTTAAGGAATACGTTTTCTAAATTTATTTTTGTCATCTAATGCCATCTCTCTTTTTCTTTCTCTCTCTTTCTCTCTCTCTCTCTCTCTCTCTCTCTCTCTCTCTCTCTCTCTCTCTCTCTCTCTCTCTCTCTCTTTCAAGACCAAAGCAACGATAAATAAAAAATGATATTTCGATAGAATATAAAAATTCGTCAGTATTTGTCTATTTTATCTCCGCTGCTTTAACCATATTTGTAACGACAATGGTAGCCAGGTGTATTTAAATGAGGATTTCATATGTTTCCCTTCACTTATATGTGTTTACATAACATATTTATCCGAGATTGACAACCAGCTGTCTGCCACGTGTGCGTATGTACATACGTACACGCATTAATTGTTGCATTTGTTTTAGTTGTTTTATTTTATCGCAACTTTATTTTATTTGTCACAAAAGATTTAATAAAAATGATCATATAAAAATCTCTTGAGAAATATTATTACTCTTTATTATTTTAAGTATATTAATATGTAGAATTTTTGCACGAAAATTCGATATTTCTTTATAATAAAATAATACTTGCTAATTATTCTTATTTTTTAAATTGTCCTCAAATTGTTGTATGAGTCTTTAATTATTAAAAAAGGAGCTTAAATTTTATTTCTAATAGATAACATATCTATAATTATTTTTGTATTTCAATTACAAAGATATTTGAAAATATGTAACAGTATTTTCAACAATCAATGTAATTCAAAACTTACACAAAAGAAATTGATGTAACATTAACATAATATGTTTATCACATGAGAATTTGTCATTGTGGATGATGCTTAATGAAATCAATTTACAATTATTTCGTAGCAATCGTCTTAATCGCGAGGAAGTCCTCACTCGAACTATATCCACGTGTCGTTTTCCAAAGTGGGCCATCCTAATTATCGTAATGACGGATCTGCCGAAGTTTTAAGGATTATTATAACTTCACTCGCGCATCGTGTTAATTAAACTCTTTCTCTAAAATAAATGTGGTAATTAAATTACATGTCTTCACTCAAGACTTTGTTTTTTGTCAGAAATAATTTGAAATAATAACTTAATTAAGTTATTTAATCAAAGTTTGCTACTCATGTACACATGTTACTTTTAAAGTTTTATATTTAACTTTATTAATATATATATATATATATATATGTATATATATATATATCTTTTATTTAATATTGATATTTGGGTGATTGTAGATTTTTAGTGACATTGAATTCGATGTTTCATTTACCTCCTGACCGATAATTGCGTTGACCAACCATCGCTATTCGCTTCAATCGATTTTACAAAGGTCATGTTGATGCAAGTAGAACGTTAAAATATATCGATATCAAGATACACTTATCAATTTCAACAGGATTATTAAAAACAGGCTGTAGTTTTTGAAATACACACAAAATAATGGTATATTTATCGAAACAATAACTTCGGTCGATATACATAGTTTAGTCGATTGTTTGTAACGATTAGTGCAATATTCCCTTGGTGTTCTGTTGGTTTTTCACTTGAGATTCTTGGCAAACCAAAGGCCTTCTAAAATTAATCGTGAAAAATCGCAAAAAACAAATTTATTAAGTAATAATACACTTGCTCTGATGCAGTGCTAGCTTTAGAACTTTTCAAAAATAATAACATGATTGCAATAAAGTCTCTTTATATATGTGTGATCCACTATACTTTTCATTTCGACAATCTACTTTTCATATTGAACGGTTTTACCATTTATTAAATTCAAATATTATTTAATGTTTATTCAGGAATATTCAGCATATACATATACAGGTTGGGTGGGAGTCCATTTGTAGATTTTAATCTTTAAATATGTACATTTTTATTAACATGCGATTAATCAAAAAGTTAACTACAATTTAATAAATATATATATGTATATTTATAAACTTATGGTTAAATAAATTAAAAGTTACGCGTGTATGTACACATAATTTTAGTTTATTTAATAATAAGCCTATGAAAGTATTAATTAATTTTCAAGTTGTTAAAATTATAATTATAATTATAATTTTTATTATATTATAATTAATCTAACCTTTTAATTACTGTATATTACGGAAATGAATCTCTAAGCTAACCATCATAAGTGTTCCATGTCCAACTGATATCTATCCATGAAAGTTTTTCGAAATTTTAAAGGTACAATAATTAAATTATACATTTTATTTTTTTTTAACGAAGACATTTCTAGAAACTTTAATATATATTCAAGAATTAAAAAAAAATTTTTTAATTACTTTAAACATAGGACAAAGTGATTGGAATGGAGAGTACTCAAGAAGATATTCTTTTTTCTGATGGTACTTTAAGGATTAGATATCTTTATTAGAGTCAATGTCTTTACTATTTTAAACAATAAAAAAAATTAAATTTATAAGTTGATTTATGATTTTGAGGGGCACGTAATATAGTTACAATACTTTGTTGTGCGTGAAGAATGAAAAAGATTTTACAGTAACTCATTTTTTTTAAGAAACCTCGCGATTGTTCGCACTTGTCAAAAAGGGCGCCTGATTTGTGTCCTTACGAAAGTTCCTCTCGAGCTCAATTGAAAAATAGGTCACAGGGTGCCGAAATCGATAAACGATCCGACGTACACGCTGCATGGTAACTGCATTATCGACAATTTTGCGAAGGAAATCCTGACCTTCGCCTGGACGGATGGCGCAACATATCTTGGCTGGAAAGAAATGAGTAATGTGCAGAGAGAGAGAGAGAGAGAGAGAGAGAGAGAGAGAGAGAGAGAGAGAGAGAGAGAGAGAGAGAGAGAGAGAGAGAGAGAGAGAGAGAGAGAGAGAGAGAGGGGGGGGGGGGGGCAAATCCGAGCTGTAGTAATGCACAAATAAAAATTTGAATACATTATTTTCTGTAAAATCTTATCAATTAATTATATCGAAAGAATTCTATCGAGTAATTTTGTATTTAATAATATAATAAAATATGCAATGCACTAAAATAATTTTTGTACATTTGTTATGTAATAGAAGTTTTTTATTTTTAATATTGTCCGTCGCGTGCGGACTAGGGAAATTCCAGTTTGTCTACCTATGTGTACATACATATCTATAATACTTGTCCGCCATTCTACGGACACGGTTACTTTGTCTTGCCGCAAAGGTATCTGTATTGGCTATCTGTACGAATGTATTTGCTCTGTCTGTATCTGTGTATCCACTCACTGAGGTAACCATTCGTGAAATCGAATTTATGTTGCTACTTGTTGGACACAAGGTTTGTTTATGGAGAAAACGACTTTCCTGATTATTTTACATAAATTGACGTTCAGTGTTGGAGTTATTAATTAATTGAAATTTTATATTTTGCTGATTAAGCCTTTCAAATTTGAAAGTAAAAAAGTACTCGCGAAAAAAAAACATTAAGGTAGGATATACCTTTGCAACTCTTGCTGACCGAGCAGATTCATAATATTCTGCCTGAAAACGGTAGTATCTACTTAAACGTAAAAGCGAATTTACACATTTATTTCATGTCTTGGCATTTAAGATTTGCTCGTTTATCCTTTGAACATACAAAGAAATATGATGAGCATCGTCTAACTATGCATAAATATAATTATTTAAGGGTGAAATTGAATTTATTTCCGTATGCACTGTTATATCTCGCACTCATTAAAAAACGAACTTAATTAAAAATTTACGATTATTTTTAAGATAATACAACGTACTTTAGATACAAAATGCTTTGGAAATTTGTTATTATATAACATATTATATAACAAACTTGGAAACAAATTCTAAAACTTGGAAGGAGCTCCAGTCAATAACACGTTCATCAATTTAATTTTATAGATGATATCGTATGTCAAGCAAGATATTCGCATATTTGTCGAACGCAAGTGGGCGACGCTGGCATCAAACTTATTCCGGAAGTCTAATTAACGCCGGTGTTTGCCGCTAACGGTCTTACGCGCAAACTGGCAAATGCGCCCGGTATCCGCATTTCCGCGTTTATTCTTCGAGTCAATGGCGACTAACACACCCACGCGACAGACAGCTTTCGCTTGGTTCCGTGGCCGAATTTACGTCACCGCTTATATTGTTGATCAATAAAGACGTCCATTTGATGCGTGTCGCATCTCGTATGACATGATAGCAATTTACATCATAAACATTGAAAAAAATCGGAACGGAAAAGATTAGAAAAATTTTTTTTATTAAGGATGTGTTCTTCTCATGCACTAGGATTTGCCATGTTATTCGGAAGCGGAAATAAGCTCATTTTTTACCGTACATCCATATATAGGTGTGCTTATTCGTCCTTGGATTTTATATTAAACTTATTATTAGTTATTTGCAAGTGTTCAATGATTGGACAACGAGCGTTTCGAGATTATAAAATCTATAATACATACTTCGAATTTCTATGATTTTTCGAAAAATAATTTTAACCTTTGCTAATAGTGCAAATGTTTATTTTATTGAATCACGAATTTACAAAATCTTATAATTTTGTAACAATATAAAATTTTCATGCTTTATTATTCACCATGATTATATAATTCTCGTTTATTTATTTTTATGTTAAAAATATTTTAAAATAATAGAGAAGAAACATAGGAAAGGAAAGATTATAGAAAGAAAATTGCGTTTGAAATTCCATCCTTATCAAGGATATATATTTAATGCATGGCACGCATTAAGTTTGTAAGAACCAGACCTCGGTGAAGTTATAGTCGGACTATCGATATTGGCCGATATTAATAGACGATGGAAATACAGCCGAGACTAAATTTATTTGTATCAATAACATCCACCGAAAGCCTGTACTTCTCAGACTGTTGTGCGAACGTCGTGGCAATTTGATACCGCGGCTTCTTATGGGCACGCGTTACTCGCAAGCTAAATCTATCAATTTTTCTGCCGCCATTTGTCTCACATAACATAATGATAACAATAGTGAAGAGAGTCTGTCGAGCCAATTTTTTACTAATTTTATATTAGTTTATTAATTCGATAATTCTAAGAAGAAATTATTGCAGAAATTATTTTATTTAAGGGTTCATTACGTACATACAACTAAATTGACTAATATGAGCGATTTACTTGCCGGACTCACAATTCACGTCGCGATCCCACTTCTGATTGATCGCCGATGCAAACGTACTGCTACTTCGCCTTTGCTCTCGCCTTTTTCCTTTTCTTTGGATTTCTGCGGGAAACCGGTGGATGTACTTGATTGCCTTTGGTGCACAAGTGCGGAAGGAATATCGAGCTAGCGACGCAAGAGGCGCCCCGTGGGTCGCCCCCCAAAGGGTAGAAATGGCGTTCGGGATGCGGGGATGGAGATCGTTAGTGGGGGGCGATTGTGTCGCGGTAGTGGAAGCAACTAGGGTGGACTTAGAAGGACAGCGTGGCACGCGCTTTCAACGAACCAAGGCAAGCTACGCTGTCGGCCGGTTATCTTCTTGCCACCTTCTGCGAGTATCGTCGCGATTATCACAGTTATCGGGCGTGCGTTCGCGAGAAGGGATGCTTTCATTCGCTCTGCGTGATTAACCCGTTTTCTTCCTAACTTCACTCTTCTTTTATGCTCTTTTCATCTGGAATAGTATTTCGACATAATGTTCAAACAGTTGGCATAATGTATAAATCTCAAATTAATATCTATGGTGATTTTTAGTAAACGAAACAAAATGAAAAGAGAAAAATATCAGACGCGTAAGACATAGAGAGCAAGAGATATCATTCAAAATTAGCCTGTAGTAATTTACCTTAGACAATATCGCGATGCACACGTCAGAGCAGATAAAAAATTCAGACGAAAATGGGTTAATCTATACGAAATGAAACAATCGCGCACAGATGTTGTTTTTTTTTTTTTTTTTTTTTTTTTAAAGTAAGTGTTAACACGTGTATATATATAATGTTGAGCTCGTTTACTGTTCGCAATCAGGAGTGCGTTTGATGGAAAGGTCTTGTGAAGTTGCTCTTCGATGGTGCATAATTCAAATAAATCGAATAAAACATTCGTGCAAGTGGATTGGTTTGAAAGCGTGCATCGTGTATCGTTCTGGGCTCAATGATTGTGATCGTGAATTATCTCTGGTAAAGATTTTAACTTAATGTTAACCGTGATAAACGATAATGATTTCGAATACTGAAAACAGACAATATGCACTTACGATCACATAAGGAATATTATTATTCTGTGCTAAATTAACAATTACCAAAGTCACTGGAATCCGCCAACAATTTTAATGCAAGCTTTAGATCATAAACCAAAAATAATTATCAGTAGAATGAAGTAATTTTTTTTACCTTGCTTGAAGTATTTTTATAGGTAACTATCTCGTGCGAGAGACATTTATCGTGCGTGAAACGGCGACGTTATCGCCAGGCGGCTTTCATACTCGCGATACTCGATACGGTTGCCGACCATTTAATATAGGCATTTTGCGCGCTAATTAAAACTACGACAGCAAAATACGATCCGCAGAATGAATGCGATTTAATACAAGATTTATTTATCGGTTGACAAATCGTATCGCACGGTCACGCGACTCTGCAGTTCTTAAATTCGGACGGCCTCACGTTTTCGTTATCGGATACGATCCCGTAAGCGGACGTGCTCGATACGTAATGGGAATGAAGTCTATAGCTTGTTGACCGCAACAGCGATATCTTGTATTACACCGGATCCGCAATTCTGCGCGATCTCTGCCGTTTAATCTCTAGCGTGTTTTTATATTAACAAATTGGTTATTTTTTTAATGGGAAATTCTCTTGTGTGTTCGTGGCTTGGTAGTTGCTTACCGCGAAGGCAAAACTTCCGCGCCGTTAATTATTTATTAACTTTCAATGGCCGATCAATAGCAAAGCTCGTCATTGACTGACGCGCAAATTACAGTGAGAACATAATCATCGGTTTCGTTAATCAGAAGAGAAAACAAAAGAAAGCGGTCGTCATTCATGCAAATTACCTTGAATGCGCGTATAGAGATTGTAACGCGCATTGTTTAGCTCATTGTCGCGTGCGAATTATGCAGCATTGCGTAATTTGCTGGAGAATGGTAGTGAGATACAGACTAATTTGCTTTGTTGAATTTCCATGATTCGTTTTTTTTAGCATATGTACATATTTTCTTTCTTGAGAAATATCGTTAATTTTCGAGTTATAAGTAATTAATCTTTCTTCTGTGTAATGAAAGAAGAAAAGATTGTAAATGACAAATAATGAGACAATGTTTTCTGTACATCATATAATTAACGATGCACATTTTTTTATATGTAAGTACAGAATGTTCTATTTAAATTAATTGAAAACATATTCAAACGTATATATGACTTAAAGAAAGTAAGTTGATCTTTATCGTATGTTTTCTATATCACCACCTCTTTATTTCCACAAAAAAATTATGGACGTCAGATTAAATTCTCATTGAAACAATTTAACTTTTGTCTGAAACATATTTTGATTTCATTCAACAGTTTCGAAAATACTTACGCATGTCGATTTAAATTGATTCTATGATTAAAAATCTTACGTAAAAATTTTTTTTAATTAAAGAATATCTTTTCTTCGGTGTAGTATTCTTTGTTTCCGAGTATTCGGACTCTTCAGAGCATGTCAGATTAACAGAATGCTTCTGTTCGTCGCTTCTATTCATTGTGTGTAATGTACTTCGCAGTTCAGTGATGCGAATCGGCTAATTGCATCTTGTGCTCGAGCGCTTTATTTGATTTCAACAATAAACATAGCAATGTAACTATGCATCGCTTATTCATTCTTTCTAAGACAATTCTTTTTTCTAATGACACGCATGACTTTTTTATATGTTTACTTGTAATTGCCGTAATCTATTAATATCGTAATATTAATTTATATTTTTATTTTCATTAAAAAAATATCAGAAAATTTGGAGTTTGGACGAAACATATGTTGAAGTTAGTGCGTGTTCTATAATGGACACGCATGTTCTTTTTGAGTTAGGGGAAAGCTAAGGAAGTCCTCTTGTTTGTTCTGCCGAGGTAGCCGATTGCAATTTCGCCGTCAATCAGTCGCGACATCGGCATCGCGACTCTACAATTTCCGCGAGTATAAACGCGCGCTGACGATGAAAATATGTCATGGCCGATCGAACCACGTGTATGGACGCACAATGGCATAACTTACGTGCCGTTGTACTTATGATCAAAGTTGATTTAATCGTAAGTGTCTGACTCTCATTAACGCACCGATAATCAATTTTCCGCTGTTGTATTTTGAGCCTATTTACTTAGTTATATAATAGCAATTTTTATATTTTATTAATATGCTAAGATATTAGAAATAGTGTTTCTAAAAAATTTTTATTACAAATTTGAACTACATACATGAACTATTTTATTCGTTTGCGAGTCGTGTACAATAACATTTTTCTGTACGCATTTCTACTGAAGACATTTCATTTAAACAATGAAAAAATTGCGAAGTTTTTAGATAAAAGTTTGTTTCGCCCTGTACCAAGAATAACATGCTTTTGTGATCAAAATCAGTCGATGAAAATTCATGTTATACCCACGAAGAGAAGCAAGTGACATCGTGAAATCGGAACGAATAGTATGTTTAAATTGCGAATCCATTTGGTTTTCTGTTGCTTTCATATTGACATTATGTATTCGCGATTGCTTTTGATAAAATGTGGTAAATCGTGATAGAAAAATTGAATAGTTTGACCGTTTCTTATGGGTTAATCTGTGTCAAGCTTCAAACTGAATTTTTAATCTACAATGGTATTTGTATATTTATTTTATTTTTTAAGAGAATATAAAAATAAAGCTTTCTCTCTTTATCTCGTGCCTGTTTATAGATATCTATTTCTATGTAGTAAACAATGAAACTGTCCATTGGTAATAAATATCTAGAATAATATTAAAAAACTCCTGTTTCAATTTTTGTTGCGCACTTCTTTATATTCGTTTCCGCTGCTTATAGTTCAAAGCAGAACATATACTCGGGAAGAAGCTTTCGATAATTAAAATGAGCAATAAAGTTTGATAAAATGACCTTGACAAATGTAGATCGACGTTACCGATATATCATTACGCTGTTACGTTCGAATACATTTTTAGATCTTTTTTAAATCTTAATTAACAAAAATATCTATTTTAGAAAATTGCTGGTGGATTTTATGAAAGATAAAAGGTATAACGTTGTGCCGCAATTTAACTTGATTTCAGAATTTTTATATTAAGACTTCGTTTGATATGAGCTGTGTTAAAACTCGAATATATATTTAGAATTTAAATAAGAAAGTCTCAATCGGTTTATGAAAGTACGTATATCGTTTATCACGTCACGAGCAAGTACTCATTTAGATATCCTAAAATTAAAAACGTCCATACGATTGAGGTGTTCAGTGCACGATGATGCTGGATTGGAATCGGCGCTCGTAACGGCGTCCAACAGGAAGATTATGAGCCTGATAAGACTCTCTAGATTGCCAGCACTCGTGGAGACCAAGTTATGGCCGCGGTAGCTGGCATTTATGGCATTTCAGAAGATCGACACATCAGACACTCCGATCATCGGCAACGTGAAATGTGAGTTTCAGAAGAGGCAAGCGTTTTTGAGAAAAAAACGGGTTCTATGACAGAAGAATTTGAGGGTATTTTAGACATGTCATGAGGACTAGAAAATGTCTCTAATAGTGATTATAAAGGGAATAATTTTTGATAAAATTTAATATCATTTTCTTTTTTTTCTTGTAATATAGATATATTTTTTAATATTATTATATAAATGAATTTGTCCCATTGAGTAAAAGACATAGCTCTAATACCAACATTGATCTACCGAGAATTTTCAGAAAAATTCAGGCGTGTTTTGAGCAATGTGAGTGAAAGAAATGGAGGTTTTTCTTTCAATAAATAGAGGCTTATGGGGATTGTAAGGATTAACTTGTACGGGCATACCCGAATGGGAAGCTATAAATATATGCACCCTCATTTTAACTACGTCAACGTGGAACGATGAGTACCACACGTTTAAGAATTCATCTCGCGCCGGGAAGAAAACTTCTGCCGTTGTTGCGCCATGCGGACGTCATTTGCGCGCTTTACCTTAAAGACCGCAACAAATATAGCCGTCGTTATAAATATATGAAACTCATATCTTGCGCACAATTCCTGCTCCGTACTCGATTAGAAACTTGGAAAACAGTAGTATAAGAGAAGTTATCACCGACAAGAGTCAGTGTGCAGACATTTATCGTAATCAAAATAATTCTAATTTGTTCTTAATCTATGAAATTTTTATTGCGTTAATATTTAAGTATTGAAATAATATTAAAAACATTTAAGGAAGGTGAAATTAAGTAATAGTTTATTAGTATTTTATTTAAAATTGGACATTTTAAGCATTAAAAGGAATAATCGAAATTATTCTTATTTTGATGGGTGACAGGAAGTGGTTTGCAACAGAATTCTCAGCGTAGCATTGCCAAAGTACTAAACATAAAGGTCATGTTTCTTGTTTTCAAAAAAGTAGAGGACGAGGATTTATTGTACTGCAGTAGTGAGTTTGGACCGATGTTACTCTTGGCAGTAATTAAATCGACGTACGACGCCGCGAATAGTAAACTTAAATGTAGCGGAAATAATAGTGTTCTATTTACACAGACATAATTTCATGAGGATAAGTAAAATAATTCATAAACTGTATGAAAAACATAAGAAGAAATTAATATTTGACCCGAACGCGGCATGCGGTTATTTAATAATTAATTTGTATCAACTTAATGTAGGGTATCTCGGTCATTTATATTTACATGCATTATAATACTGTAGTATTCATAATGAAGATCTTATAAATCTTAATTTTTTTCCGGCAAATAGAAAAGCGAAGAAAGAAGGAAAGTAATGGATTGATATCTTTACGCACACGGGATTGCAAGCAATTGTCCTATCGGTTAGATAATTGATTTCTGATATCAAATTGAACGGCCTTCGAGCACATACGAAATTAATAAAAATATTTTGATTGCCTACTTTCTATTTTTGTACCTTATTACGAGTGATGCTGTAAAATAGCCGAAGCCAAGGAAGGTGATAAAATGAATAAGAATCGGCAAAGTTAGCAATAACACTTGACACGCTGTTTAGAAACTTTTAAAATTGCCTCTGCTTTCTGTCTCTCGAAATTATGCTTTTCACATGCGTTTGTAAAAAGAAGAGAAACAAAAGAAAAAAGATATGAAGAAGCGATCGAGATCAATTAAAAACGGCTGCCAAATGTACGTGGCAAGATTTGTCATTCGGAAAAAAACAAATTACCTTCCTGTTATACTTCAAACAGTATTTTACAATATCTACAATGTACAGTGATTATTTATTTTCGGAGAAAAATGAAAGGAAATGTTAATTTTAGGAAGCGAGAATTATTTTAATTATCTATATCTTTGAAATATTTTTGAAATATCTTTGATACACATTGTTTGATTTATTCTATGCATCTATTAATCGGAAAGTGCTTGTGATTACACATTAGCTCTGAATATTTCAAAAAATAATTGCTCTGAATTTTTCAAAAAATCAAATTGGCGTAAAATAATTTTGATGGTACTCAAATTGAATACTTTTGAAAGACACAATCTTAAAAATTGTTTCTAGAAAGAAAATATTTTGTTCAAGATATTGAAAGGATATTATGTGAAAGGAAACATTGCAATATACTTAAAATTTTTTTTTAAAAAGAGCAATGATTTATTTTCAGAGGAACGTTCTCCTTTCTGTAAAGGATACGCTGTTGCATATCACTTATGAGAGGATATACTTTAGGAAGACTATACTTGGCGTGCGCGCCGGATGCTACCGCGTTTCTTGATACCGCGCGATTTTAAAACATATAAGAGGTCTCTGTAAAACATAATGATAGTAATGTAAATGTAGTGTGCTGTATAATATCGATGGAACAGTGTCTTAAGATATAGTAACGGAAGAATAACAGTGGTTTCGTTTTTACCGACAGTCTTAATATGTATCTATTAGAGATATTCAAAAATATGAAGTTGTTTAAATAGTGATTTGTCTCCATATTTTTGGAATTTATTAAAATCAAAATTATGAAATTTTGTTAAAAATATTTATTTGTAAACTTTATACCTTATTATTCCTGGAATTTTAATGTGATACATATACATTTTAGTATTTACAAAAATGTATGAAATAGAATATTTCTATGGAATATCTAAATAATTAAATGTTTTAAGGTAAGAACAATTCTTTGTAGACTTATACAATTAGAATTATATTTTGAAAACATGGAGATTTGCTACAATTATATATGTATATTTTATCATCTTTTGTTTCATATTAAACAAGCGACACGTCTTTCAAATAATGAATTTTCCAAATCTTTTTAATCTTTGAATTTAAAACTTTTTAGTTTCATTATTTTGCTACAGTGAAGAGTCTCTTCTAACTCCTTTTTTGAAAAATATAGTTATTTGTACTATGTTACTTGTTTGAAATGTTTTATAGATATCGTTCATAAGTAAACACACACAATTCACAGTTTTCTCCTGTGTGACTGGAATATTCATCGATCCGTTGAGGCATAGTTATTCACGACATATTTTCCATGCCTGCGTGCACCCTCGTTTTCTACTCCTGCTTGCCTCTTCCCATCATATTGTCATCCCATACAACTGCATGTCACGTATGACTGCATTAATCCCTGAATGCTTTGTATACGAAGCGTTAAAAAGATAAGGCATATATCTTTCCAGAATTAATAACTAAATTTTATTCAAAGTTCCAATTAATTATTTGTAAGGAACACTGTAAATAATATCGTGCTACAAATCTGCTTTGCATAATCTTTCACTTATTGCGATATTTCGAAAAGTGTTTTTAATAGGACTGTGCGTACTAAGAATTTTTTAAAATAAAACAAAAAGAACAAAGAACATTTTTCGCATTTTGCAAAGTTTATTGAAAATATGTTTATATGAACGTTAATTATCTCGATTAATAGAAGATGTATTAAAATCTTACAAATGTTGGTGGAAACTATAGTCGAACTAGTCAAAGTGAATTTGTTCTAGTTTCGATAAAATCTACCAAAAAAGTTGTGTAAAATGTAAATTTCCAACGTAATTGAATTGTTTTATAAAACAAATTTACATTTAGATTCTGGTTGGCATGTCAATTATAGCTGTAAAAATGGAATACGCTTTATCTCACCTTTCTTTTTAGCTCTAAGCGTTTTGGAAAAATAACGCTCGCTTGTTTGTACACTCGTCAGACTCATATTTACATAGTACGCTTCAGCTTCCCGGTAATATCCGGTTGAAGTTTGCACGGCAAATTCGCCGGAAATCGCGGACATCAGCGCCCGATTTCGCTAACATCTGATTTCGTCTGATTTCAATATTTACTTTTATTCAACATTGGAATTAGGCAAAATAAAATATGTGCCAAAAGAATAAATAAAGCAATTGAAATCTGTAAACTACTTTTAGTTCTAGTATTCATTATATTTGTCCGAAAACTCTTGTATGGTTTTGGCTTTAAAAAATGCTTTGGATTTAATATAGATTTAATATGTTTAAAAAAACTCTGCTATATATTTTCACAGATTCGGTTCTCATTCTCTACAATATGAAAATTGAACTCGATGATCGGTCGATTTTTTTACATACTCTACTAATGAAACAATTTTATAGTCTGCACACAACGTGGGTGACACAAGATAACTTGATGCGGTAAAGTCGATAAGAGCAGCGAAAATTGACTAGTATTTGTCGCCATCTTGCGGTAAAATGGTAAATAGAGTCACACTTAATGGCGATCTGAAAAAGTTCGCGGAGTATGCGCCTTTTTGTTTACATCGTTGATATCCCTTCTTATTTACTGCCATCGAGACCTTCGCGTCAGCCTATCGATCGAATTGCGGGACTAATGCGAAATTTTTGAATGCGTCTCAATATTGAAAAAAAAAAAAGATACAGATTTTCCTTATAACTTTGATGTTATAGAGAAATATTATCTTGAAATCGGAAAAAATATAACAATTTGACATATCAAAATTTAATAACAAGGATAATGTTTGCGCAATAATCTCTTATTTCTCTAATCATATAGAAATAAAAAAACAATGTATAGAATGTCTATGTATAGAATGTACATAAATATAATAACGAATTTAAATTTGATTCTTCTATTCTATTATTATTCTCACGTTTTTTTCTCATTTGTCGTTGAAAAAAACACATTACATTTAACAATAAATGAGGATAATTTAATTCTTTATAAAACATTTTGATTTTAGAAATTGTTTTAATGTTTGTTTCAATGGAAAATTCTTTCTTAGGTTTTTTCGTGGAAACAATTATAAACATGTGCGCAATACAAATATTTGCTCTCCGCGGTAGATAGCCGTGATACGTAACATTCTTACGGTATTATTAATAAATTTGCTCAGTTATTACTAGAGAATAAGATGAGAAGGTGGTAATTTATGTGTGTAGATGTGGAACCATCTGTTACAATTAGATCGCATTTTGAGAATTTTTCTTACGGTTATTCAAAGAAGTCTCGTTTGGAACGTATTTAATACAATACGTTTAATATGTTTAAATACGCACAGTACGTTTAAAAGAGTTACATTTTGTTTAAAAATTTTGTTAAAAAAAAAAAAACATTTACGTACAATCATTTAACGCATTTTAGATTTGCATTTCTAAAGAACATATATTATTTGACAAATTCACATTTAATTCTCTATTTTTGCGAGGTCGAAAGAATTAGCAATTCTTCACTGAGAACGGTCAGTAATTCGACACGTATCATTATACCAGTTCGCACGACACGTCAATGACGTCATCTACCGAATGCGAAATACGGCCGTGTTCGCAATAAATTATGAAGTCCATCAAGTGCCATTTAATTCCATGAATTTAACACTTTTTTTTCTTTCTTATTTTATTATATGTATATAGATATCTTTTGCTTTAATTTTTCTCTATCGATGATGTTAATTATCTTATTTCCTATATTTCCATCTATTATTTGAAAGATTCAGAGATTTTTAATATATAGGGAAGTAAATATCTGAGAGTTGTATTACCATAAGAGTTACACGTAAAGAAATTTTTTAATGAAAATTCTAAAAATAATTTAAAAACATATTATTAGGGCTAAGTGAATACAAAATTTTAATAAGACACTAAAATTGATTAAATTAACAAAATAATGTGTAAAACATGTGTCGTAAGGTTATTAATTTAAAATAATTTTTATTTAATTTTTTAAAATAATTTTTTTAAGTAAATTTTTTTATTTATTAATTTGTGATTGATCAAACGAGAGTGACACCGAGAGAACGTCAATAATTGTACTATTATAACAACATTATAGTGTGGTAAGCATACACGTGATTGCTGGGGAACGTGAATCGATGATGGCGCTGGGAAATAGCGGCGGGAGTTACGTCGAGGAAGGCCTCTTACGTGGATCTCCTTGTCGTTACATAAGGAAATAACGTTATGGATTGAGAGAGAAAAGCTAAGTACACGTGTATGCGTGCGAAAGAGAGACGAAGGAGAGAGGGAGAAATAAACGAAGAGAGATGAAGGGAGGAAAGGAGGAAAGAGGGTAGAAAGGGGAGAGAGAGACCATGAGGTGGTGCGTGCGTCATGTCGGATCCATTCACCAGCTTCGGCAAAGAGACAAATCAGGTCGCAAGCACAGTTATCTAGGTCAACTTCTATACTTCTCTGACTCGATGGGAGCGGTTAACTCTAGTTACCATGTGAATACGCCGCGCGGCATCAATGAAAACGTCCAGAATGACCCTGATTTGAGGTCGTCGCTAACGAACAGTTACAGTTACCCGCATGTTGCGCGAAAAAATTTCGACTGATATGCTTGAAGTTCAGGATGTGATATATTATAAAATAACACACCAAAACATATCTGTAAAATGTAGTAGATTACTTAACGTAGGACGTAATAATAAAGTGGCAGGAAGAGTAGAGAGAGAGACAAACAATTTAATTTATTCTGATTATTATAATAAAGCCGTATTTTATTGGAGTTGTATTACAACGAATAAAACGTGAAAACGTACAACAGAGTCATAGTTGGCTGTATTATTTCAGCTCGTTTAACTTCCTGTTGCTCAGAATATGGCTTTCTCCAACACTCTTGTCGTTAGAGGAGCTCTTATTGAGATCAATCGTCGAGTGCACCCAGTGATACACGTATTTTCCCATTGTCTTAACGCAAGCGGTTCTTAATAGTGAATCTTTGTTTGAAATAAATTTATTGCTCTTAGAGGTGGATTTTAGAGGAAATTGTTTTACCACGCTCTTAGAGGAAATTGTTTTACCAGGATATTTGTCTAAACATGACACCTTTGTAG
This sequence comes from Monomorium pharaonis, assembly GCF_013373865.1. Taxonomy (NCBI): domain Eukaryota; kingdom Metazoa; phylum Arthropoda; class Insecta; order Hymenoptera; family Formicidae; genus Monomorium; species Monomorium pharaonis. The sequence continues at coordinate 125,562 of NC_050467.1, forward strand.
AAGACTTAAATTTTTAAGAATTAAATTTTAAAAGGGGAGAGGATTAGGATAATACTGAATTCTTGCATTTATCGTATTGAGTATTAAACAGAGATTCTTTGCGCCGCATGTATCTGTATGAGTTAGATAAAAGATTAAATGAGTGTGTATTTTAATTTTATGAAATTGCATTGACTTAATTACAACTATTAAAGTTACGCCATCTTCAGGACGATAAGGCCTGGTTCCGCAACTTACATGATTTTGGCCCAACTCCACGTCGCGTTGCAGATCGTGTTCCGGTGGCCTAAATATGCAGATATTTATCGACATATCTTAACTTTCGACCGCAAATTTTATTGGTACATTCCGATGGATCACTGTTTCCCTTCGATTATTAAAAACACAAAGTAAAAAAAAATATATTTAACATGTGCATCTCTTTCAGATATTTTGAAAAATTATGAGATGTAATGTTTACAATTTGAATAAAATTATAATTGCAATATTTAACTCATTTTTATACATAATTACAAAAATTATCATAATTCTCTGCACGCATTATTAATGATTTGTTCTATTTAATAAATAGTGATATTTTATATATTATCCTTATTGACATATTAACAATAATGAAATAATTACAAGTTTATTTCATTTGTTTTTCAAGAAACTTTTATTATTTTTCTTGCTTTATGAAGCATATCAAATTTTTTACAATGATTTTGTTAATCACAAATTAAAGAAACTGAAAGCAAAAGTAAGAGAAGAAAGAAGGAAGAGTGATTCTACGTGTCTTTCCCTTTTAGTTAATCTCTTTAGTTTTTTTGCACGAATGGGAAGGAAAATTAATTTCTATGATCTCTCGTTATTCTCAAACAGACATGTTGCTTTTTATTCAACGTTAACATTTATGTTTCTCACAAAGAACTTCCCGTCGAGTCTTTCCTTCCTTTCCCCGAGCACTTCATAATTAACAATGTTCGATTGAGTGAAAAAAGTTTTAATCACTCGTTTCCAATGGATTATTCAATTATGCATGTTGCAACTTTTATTAGCCGTCATTTAGACGAATAGAGTAACAGTACAGTTCGGAATTTATTAAATTAACTATTCTTGATGCTATAATTTAATTATGCTAATTTACATGGGATGTAACACCTTGATTCTAATGGATTTAATATGTGTAACATAAAAAAAATCAGAATAATTGGTTTTTAAATTAATATATGTGCAGAATATTCTCTTTTTCGAACAGCGTAAATTATTAGTCTTGCCAATTTTAAGAACTGAATGTCACGTCATGGTTTTGTTCATTTTACTATGTTTCTACAAAACGTTCTAGTTTGAAACGGTCTTAGCTTACTTAGTGTAGGATCTGCAAATTGTCACAACGCACGCAAGAAAACTCTTCAGAAAAGTTCATTCGTGATAAGTGCCGCGCGGCGCTTTTTTCCTCGGATGTGATTTCCGCTCATATAATAATTGCGAACCCGATTTTCAGTATAAAGAAGAGATTGAATATTTTATTGAACTGGTTGTGAAATATATGAAAGTTTGTTAATCATACTAATAAATGAATTTATATTTGTCTTGTTCGCGACTGACTTACTATTTACTGTGTGACAGTGCACTACTGTACAAGTAGTACAATTATATTTATAAGTTGACATGTATTTATGATAAACATATTGACTTTGATTTTATGGTAGCTTTTTGGTAAGATTTTTAGTGAATTAGATGATTCGGTCATAACGAAAGCTCATCAAGAAAAAATGAAGAAAGGAGATATTGAGAATTAGGGAGACTTGCGGGAATTTCGAAATATAGAAAAAAACAACAAAGGTATAAAATAGATAAAGTGATAAAAAAGAAAATGATAAGCTCAATTTATCTTAGTTTATCTTATTTTTTTAAAGTTTTTTACATATTAATAATAAATTAATATGAAATTATACACGTGCTAAAAAATGTGCTACGAATCAAAGAAAATAAAATAGAAGAGGGAAGAAGTGGCTATGATAAGGGTGGTAGCGTTGTGAGATTGGTGGGTCAGAATCAAGGGTAGTGGTTCGGGATGGAGGTTTGAGGTAGGAGTACGAGATATGGAGGGGGTTGTATTGATTGCGTGCGGTTAGTGCAACGAGAAGAGATCCGACAAAACAGAGAGAGGACAAATCGAGAAATGAGATGTAGGTGAGAAAATTGAGAAAAGAAGATATTGTGAGAAAGATAGCGTGACAAAAAGAAAGAAAAGTCGTGTAATCGAAATAATATAATCAACATAAAAAAGATAAGAAACAGGCTTTATTGTCGATAACAAAATGTTATTGAAAGACAAAATGAAGAGTAAGAGAGGAGAAAGAGAGAGAGAGAGAGAGAGAGAGAGAGAGAGAGAGAGAGAGAGAGAGAGAGAGAGAGAGAAAGAAGAAAGAGAGAAAATTAGACCAGGGAATGTGAATATTGGAAAAATAAAATAGAATAACATCACTATATAATTAGAAGAATGAAATTGTGTGGAAACGGAGAATTATGGTACAAGTGACTTAGAGAATTGGATGAAAAAGAGATATTAAATATCGGCTATGTAATCTCATTTTTCTGCTATGTGAAATAAATCAGTTTTTTATATTTTTTTGTTCTATTATTATTTTTTTATTTTTTTAGCGGTTTTATTTAAATAGACGAAAATATGAACATAAAATAAAAGTTTATTAATATAGGAAAAATCACAAGATTAATTAAAATATTCATTGATAACCGAAATTATTATTCGTGTAGCATGTTAAGTGCTAGAAGGAGAATAAAGGATCCTGAGTATATAGTTGCATTAATTTTTACTTATTTCTTATATTAGTTATTGAGATTATACATATATATAACTAAACTAAAATTTTTTAACTAAAAATAAGAAGATTGACATGAATAAAAGATTGTACAAAGATTTCAAGACCACGAGAGAAGGGAGAGAAAGAAAGAGAAAACAAGAGAGAGGAGGGAAGATCAATGTTGTTACATTGCAACTGCCACATGCGACTATTATTTTCTTTCACTCTGGGAATTGTATGGAGGGAAACTTTCACGAGGCTTTCGTCTATGCGAAATGGTACGTTAGTCGAGTATGTAGGTCGTTTCGTTGCTTGCTAGCTGGTATGAGTCACGGAAGGAGATGCGCCAGATCGTGAAGTTGAACGGTGCAACTCGACAAACGTCAGTAGATCAGCATTTATTAAATTTTCAATGCGCTGAGAAATTAAATGATGAATTTTTTGATTTTATGATGAATAGTACATCTTAATAAATTTTTGTTGGTATATAATGATTAATAAAAATGTAAATCTATCTTGAAAAATTAAAAGTTAAACTTTTAATTTATGGAATTAAATTTTTTTTCTTTAAAGAATTAATTTGAAGTAGCATAAGTAATATACACCTCTTATTTTTAATTATATTTGTTGTATGGATGTTTCTTTTAAGATCTGTTTTATCCGTGTTGGCATACCAATAATTGATATTGCAAATTATAGGCCACAATTTATTTGCACAATTATGAGATTAGTCTATGTTAAGTCTAGCTAAAATTTACTTGAGGTGCGGATAAATGAGTATTAATTGTTAGAAATTTTTTAAATCACAATATATTGTAACAGCACTCTCTAAATCTGATAATCTAACTCTGAAACTATGATAATCAGTGAGTATTCACTGTCTTTTAGTAATTTTAACTTCAGAATTAGTGTATAGTCATTGAAAGGTCAGTGTATTTATTTCACTGATTGATAATCAGTAAATGATTCTAAGTATATCACTGAAAGTCAGTCTATTCCCATTGATTTTGACGAGTTTTCACTGATTGTGATTTAGAGAACAAACAATGTTGTCAAATTGGTTTTGCTCTTTTTGCAGTTATTTTTCTTTTTCAACTAATAATAATATGTATCATATGTATTTTGAATTCATATTATTGTATACCGATTTTACTATGTACTAGTGATTCTTAAATTGGTTACCTATGATCTATAACTCTACAAAAAAAAAAAAAAAAGATTCAAACGGAAGTAATATGCGACATATGTTTGTTTTTTTCTTGGACTTTTAGTATAGTCATTTGTTAGGTAGATATGGAAACTCATAATATTATCGTTGTTATCGGTCATTGTCGACGATAACGACGACAGTGAGAACGGGCGTCATTGCTCGGTATCGTATTCACCGGTACGAGGACCCCATTTGTCCTCGATTTGTCATCCCTTCCTGGTCTTTTTCTTCATTGCCTCCTTCACCCGCGCAAGTCACCCACTTTTTTCGCAGCGTGTTAACCTTCTCTCATCCTCTGCGACGAACGGTCTGCCTTATCCGCAGAGGGGGGAGAAGAGTAGAAACCTAGAGGTGCGGGGTAGGTTGCAAACACACTGGAGTGAGATGGGGTGTACCTCGCTGCCCAGTTTGATTACGCAACAACCATTGATCTCTTCAGCCCGATAGTTAAAACCTCGGGCTTTCTTAAGGTAAAGTTATGTTAGATAAATTGTTGGATGAGCAAAAACGTGTTGACTGTTTGAATTAGAATGGTTTGTAAAAACAGATAGTTTTGTTAAATAGTTTTTTAAATTAAATTTGAAAGATGTTAGAACATATAGCTGGATTTTATTTGCTTTTTTAACTTTATGAGTGCATTTGGTCTTGGTTTTTATCTTCAATGAAACGATGATAAGATTGAAGATAAATGTATTGTAGCAATTGCCTATTCTTTTCGGTATTTTATTTTTGGTATTATTTACGAAATAAAATAGCTTGACATAAATAGGAGAAAGATTTTATCTCTGATAAAATAGTTTGTATTTTATTTATAAAAGAATTTCTTATAATAAAACAAGGACGTTATTATACTGTATATTATTGTAAATATACTACTGAGTAACGTATATATTAATTAAATTTTTGTATAATAACACATATGCTATATGCGTTATAAAAAATGATTATTTTTAAAAAATCTTGCTTTGTAGTTCTAATTTAATAACAATAAGTAATAAAATTATAAATAATACGTATTTTGTAACATGCATTTTCAATTAATGGTAATTGGAAAGTTGAAGAAATATACAATAATAATTCAGAAAATGTAAAAGAAGCAAGATGAAGAATTAGAGGATAACTTGAGAAAATCTGTAGTGCGCAAAATAAAAGGTCTAAGTTGAAGGTACTTTAAAAAAAAACCTACGTAGAAAAGAAACTGAAGATACCTAAACGGACGCTTGTATGCATGGAAATACGCGCTTGTGGTTGCACGCTAGACTTCGTGATCAGGACAAACGAGACAGTGGTGAAGACACAGTTCTGTGCGGTGTAGTGCGGCGTGGCATGGAATAGCGTGGTATGACAAGGCATGGTCGAACACGGGGACGTGTGCAGTTCTAGGTAGGGTGAGTGGAACAGAAAGAGAAGGGTTTGCACGAGAGGGGTAGCGACAGAGGTAGCCGCTTTCGGAACATGGGGTGGTGAAAGGAAGAGAGGACATCCTCGCGCGCAGGGGGACACGCGCAGCTTTCTGGCCGCTCCAGTGAGCGAAGCGCGCGCGAGACAAGGAAGAAGGCACGGCGGAAGCGAGTCGCTTCTATCTTCGATTCGCGATACTCCTCTATGCGTCGTGCTCCCACCACTGGCGACCTCCACCACCTCTGTCTAGCTACGGCAGGAGGAAGAAGAGGAGAGAGAGAGAGAGAGAGAGAAACGATCGGTGGAGTAAGAGAGGTGAGGAATGAAAAGGGAGCTTGGCACGGTGCGGTGTCTTCAGACGAGTTCCCGTCGGCGTAGCGCGAAGGTGGAGCCGAGAGAACATTCGCTGGCCTCCCCTCCGGTCGTTCCTCGTGGCTCCTCGGCTCCGTAGGTATACGAGCACGAGCACGAGCGCCGTACGACGTGGGCGAGAGAGAAGAGAGGGAAGAGCGAGCGGAGCCGAGAGAGGAGAGAGTGGCCTGAGCTGCGGGCGGGTGGACGGACAGACCGATAGACGGACGGACGGTGGTGCCAGCGCGCACGAGTGTCAGTTCTCGCGGAGAAGTGCGTGCGCGAACGAAGCCGCGGCCTTCCCGGTGGTTGGCGGCGGTGCTGAGAGTACAGTCGCTCGAGATTACGGAGATAGCACGGTGAAGTGAGGCTCCGGAAAGGCGTTGTCGTCGTCATCGCGAGAGAACACGCTCTCCCTCTGCTCCTGACAATGATCAATCCGAGGCGGGTTGGACGGACGATCCGTCGCCCGTTTCACTCGATCTGGCGCGGATGGTTGTCTCCGTCGTGGAACGTTAGTAATCGACAATGATTGGCAAAATGTGCGAGGACATCAGCATTAGTTGATCCTGGGCAGCACCGTTTACCTCGCCCGGCCAAGCGTTCTCCCACATCGGAGTCTTCCCTCGGAGCAGGGCGCGAAACGCGATAAGGGTGGGTAAGACCGAAATGAAAGATCGTGAGGAGAATTGAAAGAGCCGAGAAGAAAGAAGCAAAAATATCGAGTAATCTAGAGAAGGACGAAGACGAGAAAGAAGAAGGAAAAGCTGACAAGAGTGAGAAGCGAGAGGAAAGGGTTGAAGAGCCAGGAGGAACAGACATAGTCAGCAGCAGGAGCAGCAGCCATTTTGGTCGTGCGTTCTGCGCTGTCGCCGCTAACTACCTGATCACAAGTGATCATTGGTGATCTCGATAATTTGGTGATTTTGTGTTGGATAGCATCTTCGTGGTTATGTACAGTGACATCCGTGACAGAGAATTTCACGAAGAAGAGATTGTTATGTAATGAGAAGGAAAGAACGGCTGGAAAAAGCGCGTATATAGAAGAAGGAGCGGGAGATAGTGTGAGCAAGAACAAAGAAGAGTGGAGAAGGGCGGCGAGGGTGGCGGGGTGGGACCATCGAAGGGTGCGTGTTGTGCGGGGGTGCACCGCTCTCCGGTGGCATGGGGCTCGGGAGGGGGACTCGCCCCCTCTCGTAACCGCCGCGAAGCGCCAAGATTTCCCGCATCGAGTTCATCGAGAAATGGGGGCTGACCCCTGTCCTCAAACCGAGGCAGGACCTACGCCCCCACCGGAATGGTGCGGAGGAACACGGCGACACGAGGTAGGCCGAGCCGAACGGCCACATTTAGTAGCGAAAATCGACACAAGACTAAAATGTGATAAAAATGTTATCGGTGATAGATGATAGCTTATTTATATAATACATAGCGATTATGATAGCCGAATATATTTTTGTCAGTTGGCACGAGTCATAATTTATGAAATTATTCACTTGTGTAGATTACAAGGAGATTTCGTTTCTTGAATTTACAAACGTGGATTATAATTTCTAACAATTAAAATTTTAAGAAAGCTGTTGTATAGTGATACAAGCTGACGTAAGAATAAACTGTGCTATAATGATAGACAGCAAGTCATTTGAATGTGTATGGAGATAATGAGAAATGAAAATATCCTCTTTCCAATTATCGCTAATAGCAGTTTTTGTAGCTTAAGTTTTAAAAACTCGAGTTACAAAATATAATTGACTCATTAATCTTTTATGCTTTATAAGAATATAAATTGCAATAAGTACTTGCGATTCTACATTCCATGCATCCTTAGAATCTTTAGATCCATAGAATCTATAAATCTAAACAGATTTTTGAATTGGAGATTCTTGGACATTAGTTGTGATTAATCTGCATGCGAACAATAAAGTAGATTTTTAAGAAATATAGTGTGCATTAAAAAAGCATTAGAAGTTTGCGGCACGTTTGATTTACTACAGCTCTGTTTCCTCTTTGTAAATTTTATCTCCTTTTCAGTTTTATTTCTGTAAAAATAAGAATTTATTAAAGATTCCCTCGCATCATTGTACATACATATAATCATTGATTTATGTTATTGAAGTATTATATATTATTACTCTTATCGTTTGGACCAATAATATTTTTTAGTTCTTTAAAATGCTAATCTATTATATCGATGACTATAAATGTGATTAGTATGTCAGAAACTTAATTCAATCAATCCAATTTAATAAAATAATAAACTTCAACTGAAAAAATTATTATTTTTTAATATGTATATATCAATTATAATTTTAGGATAAATTTTAAGATACCTGGATATAGTATAAATTCTTCTTGACTATGTCATACCATTTATATTGGAATGATGTCATTGTTGTCATCATTATATTTTTAATAATGTTACGCTCTTAGACATAAGCTATGTTAAAAGTGTACGATATTTTTCTTCAAATAAATCCACACTTAAAATCAATTATGAATAAAACAAATTCTTAATAATTTTTCTACAATTATGGCTTCTACAAATTAGTCATCGAAACGACAATTTTAATAAGTCAACGTAATTCATTCAAAGTTGGCGACCATATTGAACTTTCTGTAGATGGCTCGAAAATGCTTTTTCAGATTTTATATATTTTTCAATTTGCAAGGAAAACTATGTAGGTTTTTGAAAACAGAAGGAAAAGAGAAAACAGAGCAACATTTTTCTTGATGATCGCTGCGTCTATTTTTGTTTACGGTTCATGATGCAATTTACAATTATTCCGCATCTTATGGTTTATGCTCAACATTTTTCTTTAGAAAAAAACTACAAGGAAAGCGAACAAATGATCAATGAGCCGATCTAATAATAAACTGAGCAATCACATGCCCGATAATCGCTCGTGTGTTTTTGTTTTTTTTTCCTGTGCACGTTTTAATCCATAAATAATTGTTTAAGATTTAATTCTTATATATAGATTCATAATTTTTTAAATAAAAAGCATTTCAATATTTTGACATGGTAAAAGCAAAAATAATATAACAATTGTTCTTTTATAAATAAATTATGTGATAGTTTTTCATTTAATGCGGAAGAAATATAGACTGAATATGTGGTGGAATGTTAGCACTTCAGCGGAAGTTAACACTTAAGCAGAAGAAAACAAGTAATTGGAATCAAGGAAAAAAAAGTAATTGGAAACAATGTTTAATTATAACACACATATGATTGAATATTTACGTTAATAGAAATAAAGTGGTTAAATATCAATAAGTTAAACTCGCCGCTAAAAATATATTCCCATTTCTGACTAGTAGCTATCTTTAGGACAAAAGCAAAGCATTCCTCTTTTGCTGAGGATTCTCGTGGAATGCGTAGCTACGATTCCTTCCATGATTCATTGCTGCGATAATGAATTCTTTCGAGTTGTTAGGACGAATGTTTACGAACAGATATTTTTCCATTTATTTGTCACAAAAAACATCACTTTTATTCGGATTGATAGCAAACAAATACAAATATATATTAAAGAAATTTTTACTGAAAGAAACTAACATATATGTATAACGATGGAAATATTCAATGAGTCGATAACTTCTTTCTGAAAAAATAAATAAAAAGAATGTATATTCTATAGGGTAAAGGCGGGCATTATGGCCAGGCGGGTAATATAGCCACAATGCCCGTATTAAATATTCTAAACATTGATAAACGTCGATAATGTATAAAAACCAATTATTGTAGCTATTCTTGAAGTTTGGTAACAAGAACCTCTCTATTTTGTTATTTGTGGTTTGGTGCTTCATTGTTCTCCATAACCATGAAAATATACACGTCAAAGTCAGACATCGCACTTCCAACTAAGTAAGATTTTCAAATTAAAACAAAATAATTTTGGCTTTTCTCATTACACATTTCAAAACCTGAACCTTGGCTATATTTTTATAATAAATTTATTGTGTTTTACCCATTATTTTTGTAATTATAATGCACATTATTAAATGTATGCTTGGCGGCTAATATGGCCAGCGAGTGCAATGAGAGAGCATCGAGTACAACAGAGTGTAGAGTACTGAGCCAGTACTGAGAGTGACAATAACAGCGAAGCAAGAAAATAGTGATTGTGAGAGCACGACAGCGTGCACAGACAGCGGGTGCACAGATTTAACATTCTGATTAAATGTTTATTGTTCAATATTTTTTTTTTTATTAAATGTTTATTTTTCAAATGTGTATGTTTCAAATATTTCAATGTTTATGTTCTGTACGATTAAAATTACCTCACTTTTGTAAAATATTACTGTTTTGTACACTTTTCTTATAGTTTGCCATATTTTTGCCCAGCCGACGTTTAATATGGCCAAAACACATGCTTTCAGATTCTTTTTTTTCTTCGAATACGGATAGATTTTAATTGATCAAGACATTTTGTTATCAAAGCTTATTAAATACACTAGAATTAAATACATAGAAAGTTACGAAATAAAAAACTAGCGGTTTGAAAATTATGACCTCAAATAAAAACTATGGTCATAATGCCCGCCTTTACTCTATAACTAGGTGAATATCTAAATCATGTGTGTGCTCTCTATTTATTCATCTCATGCGTGAACACACTCTTTTGACGTGCACACTTGAACTCATGTATACACACGCAAGAGGAATGCACCCTTCGCGTGGGTGTCCGTCACGTGCGTGCTTACGTCAGTACGTTCGTACTCATGCGTCGGACTAGAATGCATGATATTCTTGTGTAAAGTATTATATATTTAAATGTGCAACTACAATACCGCCATTATTTTTGAAAAATTATATCCACAAATATTATATATATATATATATATATATATATATATATATATATATATTTATATTATGGGATGTTTTGTTATATAATGAAAACATTTTGAGCATTTAATCGCTCTATAGATATGATTAAACACTAACATTTTACTTTAAGGAGATTATGAAAGTTTTCAGTATTAAATTATTGTATAAGATATCCATTGTGAAAATTTAGTATATTGGCATAATGTAATAAATATGTAAAATTACAATATAATATTTTTTTATCGTATTTTGCCAAACAAATCTTTCAATTTTTTTCTCTGCTGATATTTTCTTTTTTCACATTTATTTTATATAATTTTATAAAGATCGTCATACAAATGGCTGCCGTATCGCTTTGCAGTAGCCCTTTTATTATTCATTGGAGCACCCAATGCAGCGGAAAAATATGAAGGATGTATAAAGAAGCGAAAAGTAGTACGATAAGGTAGTTCACGCTTCTTAGAAAAGTTCTAAATTAACGACGAAGTTAGGACCATGACCAGAAATGAATATTTAGACGTAACCAATAATTATATGCATTTTCGTTTTCAAATATATCTACTTTTCTGAATTTAGAGAAAGATTATGAGTTTTAATATTGTGCCTTTGATAGAATTCTTTTTCTTATATTTTTAAATTATAAATATGTAAATTTTGTAATAATCGTTCAGCATATTAACTTTGACAATGGTAATAAACATTTTGGCTACAGTTTTTCGGTTTACTTTTAATTTTTATATACAAAAGCAATGTACAACTTTTATATAAGAAAAATATTTACATAGTTACTTTTTTTATTCTACTTAATATAATATACTTTCAAAATTTTTTGTCTGATAAATTTTATATTTTGACAAGATAAAAAATTATGTTTCTAAAAAGAAAAATTTACTAAGTTTAAAGATATCAAAATGATATTAAGTATTACATTTTATCCTTTTTAAGGATCAAGTTACGCAATTTTTTTTCCCGAAGATTTGTGTGCAATCAGCTTTTTTGTCTTTCTCGTCGTCGATCTTTTCTCTTAATATAGGTCAACCTGATTATGCCGAGACATGAATGGTCGCATAAAAATAGGAAGAGCGATGCTTCATGTAGGTGAAGTGTTGCAGATAAAGAGGAGTAAGGAACATGTATAAGAGCTTAATAAATATTTAAGACTTCATATTTCGTTGAATGAGAGTGCTCGATTGAAGGTAATCACTAGCTCAGATTTATGTCAGCAATTAAAAGTCAATACCTTTTATACTTCTTTTCTGATAGGATTTAATTTTTTTTTTATCACTCGGCATTAACTTTGGTGTGTGGATATATTTATTATTAATTTAAAAATACTTAATTTAATGTTTATTATTTATCTAATTATCTGAAAATTGAAGATTTTTAAATTGAAGATTTTAAAATTTATGAGAAGGTTTTTTCGTTAAATATCTTATGGACGTTTATAGCGACTTGATATTTATTATAGGCGGAATAATTCATGCGTATAATAAGCCTACGCATTATGCTTGATTGTCGAAATGTCAAAATGATGTAATGCACATCGTGTACATTAATAGGGACATATTGGAGAATCAATTTTCTTAAATCACAATCTGGTTTCTATTTCAATTCCTTGGGATTGCAGATGATTACACATAATGTCGCATGCAAAACATACGACAATGCTGTTATTAAGCTTCACAGTGCCGCTATAATGTTGCCATTTATATAGAAGCATTATAATTTTTTGTTATTTTACTTTTTTAGCAGATAGATGATTACGTTACAAATGATTATGTTACGTCAATTCTAATCTGAATATTTAGTGCCATTAAAACAATGATCGTGAAAACTTCTTTTTAGAGATTTTCTACAATTAACATAAAAATTATTGAAACATCGTGAGCTAAGAGTTTATTTGTCGCACGTGAAATTCTTCTCCATGGCGGCACGTGCTATCGGTAGTTATCGCGTAGGATCGCGTAGTGGCTATTTCCGCCACTACGTTACGCTATTTCTATCGTCGCGCTCCAGGGGTACACGGACTTCAAAATTGATGTTTGTCCTCGTCGCATCGGCTTTCCATTGACGTCCCAAAATAAATCGCCAATCGACGTAACCCCCGCCAGATATATCGACTGGATGCATCCTCGCTTCTAAATCGGGCAACTCGTAAAGTAACGCCAACTAGCCGTGGGCGACTTTTACATCTTATACAAGTGGACTATTCGGTGATCAATTTTAAAAACACTAAGCTAAAATATCTCGATAACTTCAACTGAATCAAGTTATTCCATTAAAATTTTTCCATATCGTAATTATATTTTATAAAAATCAGGCATGCAAGTAGAAAATAATCATGATTCTGCAACGAAGAGAAAGTATATTAGTTGCATTATTATTTCACAATTCAATTTCAATCTTGATTTTCTTCGTGAAGTTAAAATTTGACAGAAGATTGATTTTTCGTTCCTTTAATATTTTGTATTTTTCTTGCTTATTAGATATACATATATATATGTATATCTGATAAGCAAAAAAATATATCATATTTGCAATACTACCAATATCTTATTATTATTGAGGTTTTTTTAAAATAAATAATATAATAAATTATGTTCGATATATTAACAACAATTAAAAATTTGTTTATCATGGTTTTCCATTGTGAAATTGCTATGTAAGACAGTATTTAATCGGATGTATGAATTTTTATGAAGTTAGAATTATTCTACAGTAAAGTTTTGGTCGAGATAATTTTTGGAGTTCTCGGAAGGACAGCCATTTTTCCAATTATCTATAGATGCCACCCAAGTATCTATACGTAATTAGCTGTCTGATTACATGTGATCATGTAATAATTATTTTGTTCATTTATGTGATTTGACGGAGATTTAAGCAGAAATTTTTATTTATTTAATAAAAGCTGAAAATGAACAGAGGTGAACTTAACTGAATATGTTATTTTATTTCTGATGCATACTATTATTCTCCAAATTATGATTACACTATATTCTCAAAACCGTATTTTTTATGACACTCAATTCACTGTTTCGATCACTCGACAGTTAATTATGTGCTTGACAATCTCTCGGTGATTCCTAATTGTCGCGCCGATATTCATCCAAATCGCGTATTTCCAATTTGTATGACTATCATCAGAGAACGATATGAACGCGCGTTGATTGCTTGACACACTTTCGATATACATTAGTACATGCCAATTTTAGTAGACATTGCCAATAAGTAGGCAACAACAAATGTAGAATATTGTAAATTATAGAAGATATGTTATAGATATGCATCATGTGTTTCTATTTTTATTTGATCATTTGAATATCAAGTCTAGCAACATGGTATTATAGATACATCACGCGTTCACCCGATAGTCTATTAATAAAATAGCTCGTGGATCACTTTCTGGTAAACTGAAAGTGTACTTGCCTAATGTAGTGCAGAGAAATTACTCATACATGACGCATTGTGTATGACATGAAACGATAAAAGTCAACAAAAAATTTAAATATACTTCTATGATTTTAATAATTTGCAATAATTATGACTTTCAATCTATAATTATAATCTGCAATCTCTCTAAAAAAAAAGAAAAAATAGCTTAAATATAAATAGCTTGAATATATAAATTTCTGTGCAGGGTTCTAAATAATGCATTACTTTTTGTAATGCATTACGGTTTCATTAAAAAATACTTTTTTAATAACTAATGCAAAGATCCTTAATTACGCATTACTTTCTTAATAAGTAATGCGATTTTTTTCATTACGCATTACTTTTTTAATAAGTAATGCGATTTTTTTCATTACGCATTACTTTTTTAATAAGTAATGCGATTTTTTTCATTACAAATTACTTTTTTAATAAGTAATGCGATTTTTTCCATTACGCATTACTTTTTTAATAAGTAATGCGTTTTTTTTCATTACGCATTACTTTTTTAATAAGTAATGCGATTTTTTTTATTACGCATTACTTTTGAAATAAGTAATGCGATTTTTTTTATTACGCATTACTTTTTTAATAATTAATGAGTAAAGAAATAATTATTTATTAAAAAAATAATAAGTAATGCATTATTTTTTAATTTGCATTTTCATTACCCTGTTTCTGTGTCACATTAGCGATGATCTTGGAATGGTTCTGTATGCTCTATACGAATTTTATACTTTAAACTTTTACTGTGGATCAACATATGAATTTCTTTCTAGCGTAATGTAATAGGTAATTTCTATGAGAGAATCTTTTGATTTACAAAGTTATATGTCATGTATATGTCAGGTATATAATGGTGTATTATAACTTGTCAAACGTGCTGTCAGAGAGTTATTAACGACGTTATGACTATGATTATTATAGATCGCTGCCGAAACTCAGCAGCCAGGACGAAGATGGGACGAACCCCCACACCCAATACACAGGCGTCACACACTTCGAACCCATACCGCACGATCATGACTTCTGCGAAAGAGTCGTCATCAACGTGAGTGAAAATTTTAGCATTTAATCGTTACAATCTCGTGTCGTTACCTTTTGATACTTCCAGAATGATAACACAATCATGCAATGACATAACACAGCGCGTGTCATCGTTTTGAGAAAATACTTCTTATGTATGATATTTTTCTTTTGTGTTAAGTTAAAGAGACATGTTAAAAACTTTTAGCTCTCTTTATAAACCTTTGGCGCCACTGATTCTTGGAATGAAAAATGTTCGATTCCAAATACCTAAAAAGTTTCGCCCTTACGGAGTCTTGGCACTACGAATCTTTAATCTCGCGAATTCTTGATGCCATAAATCTTAGATTCGACGGTTCCTAAGGCAAAGGCAGTAAAATATACTACTGATCTTTCATATATGTAAATATAATTCCATTTTAATATTGTTCTTTAATCTGTTTTTTTTTTTTCATTGTTTCTATAACAAGTTTCTTTTATCACTATGATCGAAATTATCGCGTAATTTTATTACGTAGGTAATTCCTGTCCGGTTTGGCATTCACACGCTTTTTTTTTAACAAAGTGAGATTATCTCAAGACATGAAGTGACCTACAGACTGCGTTTTGGCAGCCATCCAAGTTCGTCTTGGAATCGGAGGCGATATAGCACCAAGGTTATATTGTGTGAACGGAATTATCTGTCCTCGCGGATGACACGACTGCATTGCGCCAATTACAGCAATCGATTCCATCGATGCATTTTACTTGTTTTCACTCTTTTTTCCTTTTTGTCTCACGGTGGGCTCGTTAAACCCGACAGAGGTCAAAGCGCCACATGACACGTGGGTGAAGCGTGTGGGTGTAAGAATCGGCGTGCAACGTGCACTAATATAACGTATGCTTTTCTTTCTATTCTAAAGTAAAAGTAAAATATTAAAAGTGTTAAAGTACAATTGAACATTATCTAAATAATTTTATTTTTTTTTCATAGTGATAAAAGTGCTTTTGATCTCTTTTTGAAAGCACGTTGTTCCTTTATGACGAATGGGCCGTGCAATGGTTATCTTTCCTCGTTGATCCTTGAGCATAGTTTTATTCCTGAAATACAGGTTCGTACAGAGCGGAAATATTTCATTGTTGGATTTACATTTTGCTGCCTTTACTTTTTTGTTTTGTTTTCTATTTTTGTTTCCTTTCTTTATTTCCATTTCATTAAGAATATCAATTTTGTTATTCTCGAGCGTGTTTCGATTCTCCAAGAGTGAGTGACTTAATCGACTCGCTATTTATAAAATTACAAATTGTAGAAATTTTTATGCATTCATTAAACAACTAACTAAAAATCACAATATTTTGTATATTTAAAAATATAAAGAGAATTTGATTGTATATTATTTGTCTTCAAATTAATACTAAAATGTTTACAGCTTATTTGAATACGGAATTCTTTTATATATACATATATATTTTGGGGATTACAAATTTTATCATTATAAAATGATGTAGATTGCATTTAGTTTATACGTAGCAAATATTTAGTTTTATAGTTTTTTAAAATGTTAGTATATAAATTTTATAATAATTTATAATAAATACTTTACCAATATAATTAATTATTGATCTGATCATATACGCTGAGAAAAAGATATCTCAATTATTAACACTTTTACATACACACATACACGCACACTTTTAAATTTTAATAACTCTCCTTAAAATCAGACTTTTCAACATAAGTTAAGTTAGATAGGTGGTCCACTCACGATCGATGTGACAATCCCTGATAATACGTTAGTCCCTTTGTGAAACGAGCAACCCTCGACAATCACCCCCGTTCCAATTAACCGCTTGAACGGTGCGCCCCGCCCAGCGTGGCGCCACCGTACGAATAATCGATTATTGCAATCGACAGGTGAGCGGGCTACGATTTGAAACACAGCTGCGTACGCTGAACCAATTTCCGGACACGCTGCTTGGCGATCCGACACGGCGACTCCGATACTTCGATCCATTGCGCAACGAATACTTCTTCGATCGAAATCGACCTTCCTTCGATGCCATACTCTACTACTATCAGAGCGGCGGTCGCTTACGCCGTCCGGTCAACGTCCCGCTCGATGTTTTCTCCGAAGAAATCAAGTTCTACGAGCTGGGCGAGATGGCTACCAACAAGTTCAGGTGCGAACGCGGTTGTTTGATTCTCGGCAATTTTACTCGCAATTATTCCAATCAAAATGTATGTAAACGTCAGATTTCTTGATTTTGTTATATAAATCCTCTTATTTGTAGACTTATTCACTTTTAACATCCTTAGATCTTTACCGTGTATCTGTAGTTTTCCTCAATGCTTTTGTTATATAGATATATGTTTCCGATATATAGATTTGCTTTTAATTTAACAGGGAGGACGAGGGCTTCATTAAGGAGGAGGAGAAGCCGCTGCCGTCGCACGAGTTCCAAAGAAAAGTCTGGCTCCTGTTCGAATATCCGGAAAGCTCGCAGGGTGCCCGGGTGGTCGCTATAATCTCCGTGTTCGTGATTCTCCTGTCGATTGTGATCTTCTGCCTGGAGACGCTACCTGAGTTCAAGCACTACAAGGTCTTCAACACAACGACAAATGGCACGAAAATTGAGGAGGACGAAGTGCCGGACATCACGGACCCGTTCTTCCTAATAGAAACTATCTGTATCATCTGGTTCACGTTCGAATTAACAGTGCGCTTCCTCGCCTGCCCAAATAAATTTAACTTCTTCCGTGACGTAATGAACATCATCGACATCATCGCGATCATTCCATATTTCATCACCCTCGCCACGGTAGTGGCCGAGGAAGAGGACACGCTGAATTTACCCAAGGCGCCGGTAAGCCCGCAGGACAAAAGTACGAACCAGGCGATGTCCTTGGCGATACTCAGGGTGATCAGGCTGGTCCGAGTGTTCCGGATATTCAAATTATCCAGGCACAGTAAAGGCCTCCAGATCCTTGGGCGAACCCTCAAGGCCTCCATGAGGGAACTCGGGTTGCTCATCTTTTTCCTTTTCATTGGTGAGTTTTATAAACGTTCTTTGAATGATTAGTAATAAGAATAAGTCAAGAATTAAAGATTTATTAATTTTATGTAACCTTACAAAATTTACGAGACATTTATATTATTTGATAAATATCTTTATTTTTGAATATAAAAAATTTATTATACATATCTACGAAATATAATTTTAAGCATATTCAAATTGCATTATTTTTTATAAAACTTATAATTAGTTGAAAGAAAGGATTAATTAAATTAAATGGGAAAAAAGTAAAGGGAACAGAAAGAAAAAAGAGAGAAATAGCAGGAGATAGAAGGAAAAGAAAAGGAAAGGAAAAATATTGAATAAAAATATAACTGTACTTTGTGAAAATTGGGAAACAATTAAGTTTTTATAATTCTGCCTTCGGAACCTTTGATTAAATTGTTTTACACGAATATTTGGTGTAAAAAAAAAGACGATTAAATAGGATTTATGGCGTTGTTCATTTGTCGAACACATTCGAAAACTTTAAAAAGTTAAAGACTCTTTTCGTCGAATTTTTATTTCTGTGTATTATAACTATATTATAATTATTTTTCAGTTCTTTTAATAATTTTTTTATATTGTAATTGATTTGTGTCAATATAAGACTGTCATTCAAAATCCGTAAATTGATTCATAATAATTATTGGTTGAAAAATGTTATAGAGTAATATTTTTGGAAATAAAATCTATATAATTACTTTCTTAATTTTCTTAATAAATATTAATTATTTAACAGATATTTTATGTAACAACAATTAAAATATTACTATTTATTAAAATATTACAATTATACAACTCTATGTAACTGTAGCATTAGTATTAAAAAATATTATTACATTTTACAAATAAGATTCTATTGTACCAGTGGAAGTTATTTGACTCATTTTCAATTAAAAGTTGAATCAGTTCGGAAATTGATTGAAAGGGAATCGGTTGATTCTAGTTTTAGAATATGGACATTCCAGGTCCAAGTGTTTCAGGTGTGATCATGAAATTATCCAGATTGGATGATTCTAATAATTGAGCTATGTGCTCACAACGTATACCATCGTTGAACGATCCAGGTGCGATCAGCCAATTACCTGGATTATAAATAATTGTGTTTAATCCTGGGATAAACGTATACTACATGGACGATTTCAGGTGCGATCAGGAAGACGAACGGATCGGACGATCTCAGTAGTCGGATCCTCGCGTCCGCGAGACCGATGTATACGACGTGTGTGGACGATGACGTATACCGTCCTGACTCGTACCTTCCTCTTGTGTGCGTTTCAGGTGTGGTGCTGTTTTCGTCGGCAGTCTACTTCGCGGAGGCCGGCACGCAGGACAGCTTCTTCAAATCGATACCGGACGCGTTCTGGTGGGCGGTGGTCACAATGACGACCGTGGGCTACGGCGACATGAGGTACAGAGCCACCGGGGGCGTTAAACCCACTGAACCGGTGTTTTCTTCCTTGCATTGCAGGTGTGGTGCTATTCTCGTCGGCGGTATACTTCGCGGAGGCCGGCTCCGAGAATTCGTTCTTCAAGTCCATTCCGGACGCGTTCTGGTGGGCCGTTGTCACGATGACGACCGTGGGCTATGGTGACATGACGTATGATGTACTCACTTTCATTTAAGACTTTAGTTATGCCCGCAAAACAGTGATGACCGTTTTAGGTCTTCGAGAGAAGAAGAAAGTGAGTGAGTGATTGAGTGAGTGAATGAGTGAATGAGTGAGTGAATGAGAGAGAGCGAGAGAAAACAAGAGAGAGAGAGAGAGAGAGAGAGAGAGAGAGAGAGAGAGAGAGAGAGAGAGAGAGAGAGAGAGAGAGAGAGAGAGGAAGCGAGGAAGAATGAAAAGAAAGGAGCTAGAAAAAGAAAGTATAGAAAGACACACAAGGAAAATAAATAAGAAAATAAGATAAGAAGAAAGAGAATTAAAGAAAAGAAAAGAAGGGAAAGAAAAAGAAGAACGCAAGAGGAAAAAAGAGAAAAAAGAAAGAGGAAGATAAGACAGGGCAAGAAAAAGAAGAAAGAAAAATGAAGAAGGAATGAGAAAAGAACGAAGAAAGAACAGGGAGGATGAGTGAATGAGTGAGAAAGAAAGGGAGAGAAAGGAGAGGAGAGAGGGGGGAGAGAGAGGGAGGAGAGAGCGAGAGAGAGAGAGAGAGAGAGAGAGAGAGAGAGAGAGAGAGAGAGAGAGAGAGAGAGAGAGAGAGAGAGAGAGAGAGAGAGAGGGAGAGGGAGGGAGGGAGAGAGAGAGAACTAAAAACACATGCAGCTCCTCAACTTTTTTTGGTTAACATCTTTTTAAGATTGCACCAACACTGACTAAAATGCTTAAATATTTCTAACAAATTTTGAATCGTACTATAGTTTGTAATAAATATATTTTATATAAAAAAAATTAGGAGTTTTAAATTTCAGTCTAAATATGTAAGTGCAATGATCAACATATAGTGTGTATTACGCACTAATTATTTAATTGTATTCTAAAACTTAGATTAGTCGAAATTGTTGGCGCAATCTTTTTTCCCTTTTTATCTTTGCCTTTCCTTCTGGTCGGCACGCGTTGCTCGAAGCACGCTTTGATTATTCTACGTTAGTCACGTATTTTTTCCTGTTTATTTGAAATTATGGACGGAGCAATAATGAACACATTTGATGCGCCACATTTTGATGAATAAGAGTTTCTTTATTTTACATATAGAAAAATAATTTTGTACAAAAAGTAATTAATTTAATTGTTTATTAAAATGTATGCAAAATTGAAGTCTAATCAAAAATTTTTCTAGTTTTTTTAATTCTATTACATGTGATATATAATTCAGCTATTCATACAAAATTTTAGGTTACTGATTAAAGTTTTTTTACGACTATTAATTGTTTTTTTATTGAATTAAAATGATATTTTTCCATTTCTTTTTGATCATTGGCGTATTCAAAAATTATAAAATTGATAATTGTCTATTGTACTCTTAAATTTTAACATATAATGTCTCTTTTGATATATTTTAAATTTAATAAATTTTTTATATTTTATAAATATTATTAAATTTGAAAGAGATACTTTATATAAAAAAAACTCATTCTATGTTATTATATTATTATTTAATATTACAATTGGAAAGTGGAAGATTAATAAATAAATTACATTTCATTTTCCATTTCACAATACTTTATCTTTTGTCTAAGTATACTTTCTTATGCGCACAGTGCTATCTGCTATTATTACCTGTTATATTAATGATAAATTTTTTAATCCGTTCAAAATTGGTTTTCTTTTAATGACAATTTGTTGCAAAAAATTAAACTTTTGTTAAAAATTATTTATACTAAATTCGTAACACGTATAAAACACGTCATCGAAGCTGTCGAATTATTCTATATATATCTATCCCTGAATTCTTAGTTATTATGTAGTAGTTTACATAGCAGTTCACGCGAACGTGTACGAATGTATAAAATTAGTATAGCTTAGATCACATCAACAACATCAATTTCGACGCTCGTAAAGATTTTGACGATGCCTGTTATTTCTCTTACGTATTATACATCTTGCCATTTGTTCGTGGTTCTTGAGAATTGCATTGCTCAAAAATGTCCTCGATATCTACTTATATAATGCTAAAAGTGTAATG
Organism: Monomorium pharaonis; assembly: GCF_013373865.1. NCBI lineage: Eukaryota > Metazoa > Arthropoda > Insecta > Hymenoptera > Formicidae > Monomorium > Monomorium pharaonis. The sequence continues at coordinate 147,283 of NC_050467.1, forward strand.
TAAACCATTGTAAATTTTAAAAAATTTGAAAACACTTTATTCGATAATTAAAAAATAGTGTTATAAAAGATTAAAAATATTAAATATTTAAGTTAATAGATTTAAAAGAAAAACAAAGCATTCAATTAATACCATATTTTCTAATTAAAAATTTATATAAATAGTTAGAATTCTTTTTATTAAAATATTAAGCAACTAATTAATTTTTCTTTTCTTTCGATGATTCTTTTTTGATTGATTGAAATGATTCTTGGGTATTTTGGACATTCTTCCTTGAAAAGCATTTCCGATATGTTACTATCTAGACTTTTGAGCAATTGCCTCTCGTAAATCAATAACTGTCGTCAGACACTTTGGAACCGCCCTAGTGCGAGAAAAAAATCATGCAGAGATTCGACGCCACCATACTACACTCTTGCGTATCGATCGATGCACACCCGTGAAATGCGCGTGGCCGCGAGTTGTCCAGCCGCTGCTATTCCACTTCCGATGACCTTCCGCGACGCGGTTTGATGAACTCGCATTACAAATGACCAATATTGTTTGCAACACATTTGCCCTTTGTATATTATTGTCCAATAGAACTGTAATACTAAGTATTAATTTAATGAATGATAAACTTTTTTATCTCAAAATTAATAGATTTAAATTGTGAAAAAATTAAAAACAATTCCTAATAAAAAGAAAAGAAATAATAAATAATAATAAAATAAAAATTTCTCGGAGAAAATTTATACGTATTGTTACAATTTTTTATGTTTAATTTTGTCATTAACGTAGAAAATATTAAGGCATGCAACGACCGACCCGTATTTTTTATTTTATTATAAACAAAAGTTTTTTTATTTAAAAGTTTGATAATTTTGTTTTTTTTAAATTTAATTTAATATTAAAAATTTAACGACGTAAACAATGACGTGATCGACTTTGCGCAGAAACGAATGCTATTTGCCCACTAAGTGATTGCTAAGAATAATATCAACCCGCATGGCTCACGCATGGTACTATTTATTAACATTCAAAGTTTTTGAAATGGCGAGTATGTTAAGAGAAAATCCTCCAAGCAAGGACAAGTCGTCTGTGATTCTTTAAATGAAATCTGATAGACGGATGTAAAATCCAACGTATTTTTATCTTCACTAAAATACATTTTTCTAAGTGAAATGGAAAATGATTGTATCACTTTAACATATCAAAATGATGAAAAATGTTTTTCTATATTACATTTTTCTATATTATTTAATCGACGACCAGAAAAAATTACCACTTGTAACCATAAATTTCTATCTAATTGAATATCGATCACGCTCAATTATCTAAAAGAAAGTCTTTAATTATTCTTAGACTTTTGATTTCATTCAAATTCATTTGCATTTTATTCAATGTCTTTTTCGGTTTTGTAATTTGATTCTTCATTGCAAAGGATTTTCCAAGTTTTCTAATTTTGCAAATTTTATTTACAAAAAGAATTAACGCACGCATCCTTATTTGACGATTGCCCAGCATGCAATTGCCAAAATTATTATCATTACAATAATCAAAATTATTATTTTAAATGTCACTTTTTGCTCGATCCCACTTTTCCTCGTGACTATGCCATTGCCATTGCCATTAATACGATCACTATTAGTCGTGCATCATGAAGATCCATAGTAACATCTTGCAGGAAAATAGTCTCTTTTTTGGAATTAATATAATACCTTCTAATCATTTTAATACGTTTTAATCACTTAGTGCTATATAGATGCTGGCGAGATGTTTTGTATATGAACTTGCTGTATTTAAATATAAACGAAAAGTTTAAATGTGATTAACTGATAAGAATTATAAATTTTTCTTGGTTTAATCGATTCTCATAAATTAATCGTGAATCATTCGTTTAACAAGTAATTGAACAGATATTCTTTTATTAGGTAAATTGCATATTTTAGTGTATTTTATTGACAAAGAAAAATTAGAATACTAAAAACTTTTCGTTCATATTTGAATAACGTATCACTGATGTTCGATTACATTTGACTTATTCGATTTATTCGATGGAAGGCGAGAGCTTGGATTGAACTTATATCTCGCTTATAATCTAATTGACACCTTCTTCGGTGAATGCTGGTTCAGAAGCAGGAGAAAGCTTGGTCGAATTAAACGTAAAAATTGAAAGATGAAGATAAGCATTTAGCTACGTTCAACATAAAGAAATTTGTTTAGTTATTTATTTATTTTCAAAGAACAATTAACATTAATGTCTTGCAGTTGCTTAATTGTTAATTCTGTAGAATAACGCTACATGTATATAAGGGATTGATGACGATATAATTAATTAGCCTAGTTTTTGCAATATTAAACATTTAGATGTTTTCAAAGAGCTATTTTTATTCAATACTAATAAAGATACTATAATTTTTTGTGTTTTTTCGGTGCATAACGAGTAATTAAGTTATAACGAGTAATTTTGACACATTTCGCGAACGTCAGCAAAAGAAAAGATGGATACTCGATTGTTTTGTTCTTCTTCGAAAGCATCGATTCGGTCAAGTGCTTCTACTCATGTGAATTATTGGCATATCGAATTGTTCTGGCCTAATTGCAACGAGATGCAATCACATGCAACCGAATATAAATTGATCAGAGTCAATGTATACATAAATTCTAATAGAATAAAATAGTATGAGTGAGCACATTATTTTTAATGTGAGTGAAAACACAATTTTTTTCAAAGAACTTGTAGAGCATTACGATCAAAGTCATCTTGACCTTACGTTAGTTTTCTAGTCTAGTTTAGGCTGCTCGCTTATATTGAAAGCATCATGTTATATTTATATACGGCTGAAAACGTATGGGATTAATCTGACGTTGGCAGAATGCAAAATCAAAAATGTAAATTATCAAAACATTACATTATTGAAGGAAATAATCTCTCAGTACAAGCTTATCATCGATAACGTGAAATATATACAAGTGAATTATGTAAATACCTAAAAAATGCAATTGGTATGCAGTATTTTACAGCATTGTCCTGCTTCATTTAACATTCCGCCAACGCTCACGGATTGTCATGTAACTATAGGAGCCTCCAGTAACGCATAAGTAACGTCACACTAGACACGGCAGACTCACACAAAGATAGAAACACCACACCTAGCACCAAGCCGAATTTTGCGATCATGATCCTAAGCCACCGCATTATATACCCGGTATTTGATGCGATATTTTTCCTTATTCTGTTGCAGGCCCGTGGGAGTTTGGGGGAAAATTGTGGGCTCGTTGTGTGCAATCGCCGGTGTTTTGACGATTGCTCTACCCGTTCCCGTAATTGTCTCCAATTTCAACTACTTCTATCATCGTGAAACTGACCAGGAAGAGATGCAATCGCAGAACTTTAATCACGTGACTAGTTGCCCATATCTTCCTGGCACCTTAGGTACGCCGTACTATTTTTTAAGGATGTGTAAATATGTTAATGAATTTTTATGTTATTAATCAAGAATAATAAGAAAATGAAATGTCGATATAAAAGAAATTAGATCGAGAAATCGAGATGATTTTGTCAAGTAATTTTTATAACATTATAACTTTAAAAATATTGTGCAATTATTCTAGATGTTTCGGAAAGATGACATAAATAAAGCAATCATATTGAATCAATTTTAGAACTTATTAAATGTATTGTTACTTTAAGAATTGTTAAGAATAGAATCAGTATTTAGATAAAGATAAAAAATGCGTGAAAATTTTTATTGGAATATGTGCACATATTTTTCAGGCTTGAAGAAGATCTCGATGTCGGAATCATCATCGGATATAATGGAGTTAGAGGAAGGCACTTTGTTTACTCATCCGGAAATTACAAAGAAGTCAAATTGCAACCCTCGCCACAATAACAATATCAATCCAGCCTGCATGAGTATCGAGACTGACGTCTGACTACTAGGTATGCATTGTAAATTCAATAATATCCGCGTTATATTCGACTGATATCGGTACAACCGATATTCTTATTTGCCATCTCGAATCGATTATAGTGAAGGAGACGGTGGCAGCGTGGTGGCCATTATTGAGCCAGTTGTCAAAAAGCAACTGCATCTCCCTGCGGTGCCTGACGTAGGCCTCCTTCACCCGTCATCATAGTCGTAAGCGGCTGGCATCACTCGCCAGCCTGTCCAGGTCCGTCATTGCGAGGGGCGTCTCTCGGATCAAAAACACGCGAAGATTCATGGGGAACGTGACCGGGAAAACTGATCAGGCAGCTTTTTCCATTTGAGATTTTGCGAAAAATGGAAGAGAAGGGTGGGTACGCGAAGAGCGAGAAATGGGAGAATGAATCTGTAGTCCATTCTCGAGACATCGCCGTCTTTCCCGCCATTTTCTCAACGAGCTTACGCCCCGCGTAAGGACCCACGTGCAAACGAAGGGGATGGGATATTCTTCGTTCGCGTGCGAGCGCGCACGCGTACGGCCCAACCCCCGACACCACCGACTCCAGTGTTCAAAACAAAAAAATAAAGATATAACAAATGATACCGATGAAACATCATGGCGTTTTCGTATAAGCGCTATCGAGTGTACCCCCCGTCCTTACGGGCTCTTCCGACTTTAAAATATCAGACAGGTGAAACAGAAGGGGGAGCCGGTAGGTAGCGGAAGTAACAAATGGGGATCGTACCAGATAATACTATATTAATTATTATCGATATAAATTAATTGAGTATCGTACACGTAAGACGAGGGTAAGTTAACAAAGTACGTTTTATGATTAATCGCGAATGAGAGAACATTTCGAAGACGCTGCTTGAGGAAGAGGTGAAAAGGGGAAACCGACAAGAAAATTTGAAAGAAAAAATGTATCAAGAAGGACAGAACGATAATGACCACAGAGACAAAAAGAGAAAGAGAGGGGGGGGGGCGAAAGAAAAAGAAAAAGAGAGAAAGAGAAATGGAGTGTGTGTACGGCATGTTCCTTTTTTTTTTTTAAACAAAGGACATCTAATAAGCTGATTTTCGAATCTATTTATCATTATATGATATGTTATTTCATAATGGAATTTATTTTTATCTGTTACATTTGCGTATTTGCACATTTAACCCTTAGCTGGCACTATTGGGTCCAGCTGACCTCAGCCTACTTTAGCTTCAATTTACTTCTCCTTATCATTCAAAATTTATAGTTGTGGCGCTATTTATTATTAGTTCGAAGAATCCTCAATCCTCTCGAGCACAAAGAGTAATTTCAATAACGTCAGTCTAGCTGTGGCAGTTGAACAAAACGGAATAGGGTCCGCATAGACCTCAGTGTATCAGCAACGACCATTAACAAACTATTTTTTTTTAAGTATAATATCTCGAGAGGCTTCAGGTAAATTTTTAGCTTTTAATATGAAGTAATAAAAAAGTTATAAATTTTTAAATAAAAGTAGTCATTTTCATTTTTTTGCATTCTTAATTTTTTTCCATGTTTAAAATTATATTTTATCAAAATAAACTCTGAAATCTTCTAAACTAATATTTGAAGACTACTTCAAATTTTTTTCAAGTGATAAAAATCAATAGCTATTTTACAGTACACATTTTAGTGCTTGGAGTCTGAAAAACCTCAGGGTGCTAGCTATGTGATTCTGAAGTGTGCCAGTTAAGAGTTAAATGGTGACAAAGCGATAATGTCGATGTTGATTGATGAAGTCAAATCATTTCTTAGAGACGAAAAGGAGTTTAATTTCAGATTATTGATTATTGGTAATCATAATCAGATATTTACTAAAATAATGACATAAACAATTTTTATGATGTCTATATATGATTACAAAAATTACTTTAGCAATTTTGCATTGCACCCCCGCTGCTTAAAATTACTATCATAAAATATAAATTTATCAAGAATATTATTTATCAACGTTCAAATTACAAAACAATTATGTTTATGTTATGTTTATGTTTAAAATTATCATATATAAAAAATCATATTTAAAAGTCATTAAATTTATTCGCTTTTTCAAAATTATCTTCTCATTTGTATGTGTCCAAACACTGAAAGGAAGCTAAAACTCAGTATATATCAGTATTAAGTGACGGGGGTGTGTATATTCGTCTGAATAGTGAGTTCTGAGATGTCATACATCGGATACGAGATGTCATAGAGGAGATACGAATATTAAAGTGCGAGCAATTGTAACGATAAGAAACGTCCAAAAAAATAAAAAAACCAGAAATGTCTACCGATGGCGCGCGAATTTTATGCCCAAATCACAATTTAATCTTTCAACTGTACAATTTGATATTTCTGTCTTTGATAAGTGCGATAACGATTTCTTGAAAATCATGGACGATTGCTTGCAGAAACAAGATAATGATGATGACAATTAACATGCACAAGTATGAAATATGTATGTTAATAATTTGTACATCACGTTCTTCGTCTTTATTAAGGCTCAAAAATGAAAGAATCACTGTGTGATTCTTTCGAAGATAATTATGAAAATAATTTTGATTAAGCTATTAAAGGTATCTCTTTGATAATGAGGAATAGAAACTTGTAAACTTGTGTTGAGAGAAACCTTATATAGCTCTTATCGTTTTCCTCTTCCTCTCTTACAAGTAAATTTTTTATGATTTCCAACCAACCCCATTCTTTTAACTTATTAAAATAATAACTGTTGTGTTATATGCCATTTAGATGACAGAAAAAAGAAACCTCTGTTTCGAGCTATAAGTTAAATGACAATGTAATTCGTGTCAAAAGGGAAGAGGAAGACATGTGATATTGAGATAAGCTACTGTCTGGAGAACGCATGCCAATCGATCCTCGCACCCAATCTCACAAAAAATTTCAAATTTGTTCATTTTTTTCCCGTACGACGAGAGTACGTCACAGAATTGCCAAGACTGCCATTTCACATGTCTCGATTTATATTGCGCCAAGGAATTACTCCAAGTACATTCTCAGAGTCAAACCGACCCGATCCGATCGATCTTCGATGTGCTGATTCGATCTAAATTCCAAAGTCGACTCATGGGACGTATCTTCGCTCGCATAGAGTTCAAAAATATAAAAGAAAAATCCGCAAAAGAAAAAATGCAATGTTATTGTTCTATTTCTCAAAATTTTTGATCGAATTTTTAATTCGATAAAAAAAAAGAATAAAGCTCACATAAACTTTTTTCAGTATCCTTTTTTTAATATGTTAGTCAAATTTTCCATTGATTGCCATAAAAAATTAAGCTTTGTTAATAGTGAAAGCCAATTAAAATTTTTGGAGTGAGGATTTTATTTAAATAATTGTATTTAAGTTGATACTGAAGGAGTTAATTATTTTTGTTTAGAATAGAAAGAGGAAGTATAAGGTATGTAACTTAAGGCTGATACATAATGAAGAGTTAAACAAAATATAGGAGCAAAAATATAAAAATTAACCAATGCTAACTTAAAAATAAAGAAGTAGTTTTCTTTATTCATAACAATAACAAAACAAATAGTTGTCGAACAGCAAAATCAACGACATAATCTCAGTGTCATAATTATCAATCTTTCATGATAAAAATTAGCAAAATGTTTAAGAAACATTTAATTAGAAAATAAATAAATATGTTTAAGAAATTAGATAATTAAATGTTCTTCATTTTTAGGTCTGAAATAATTTTGCATTGTAACTGGTGAGAAAAGAATATAAGAATCGTATTGATTATGGACATATATTGATTCTCTATTTAATATTTATTCGTTATTCAATGTATATCAATGTATTATATGTTTGTTGTTCTTATAATTCATTATGTATCAGCCATTTTAGGTAAGCAATTAATTATGTGGAAAACGATGAAGCAAATCTAAAGAAAAGGAAAGAGGAAACCATTCGATTTTATTAGGTAATTTTAGAAGTGGATTTAACACAGATGACTGATCTCGTCTTTTAATAGACACAATGTTAATAATGCAATTTTAGTCTGCAGTATGATAAAGATTGTAAAAGGAGATAGAGAATGAATATGTGATGTGCGCGCTAGGTGTGCGTATGTGTGTATTTTTGAATGAATGAATGACTGAATAATGATCGAATAAACAAACGAGTGAACGAGTGAGTGAGTGAGTGAGAGAATGAGAGAGAGAGAGAGAGAGAGAGAGAGAGAGAGAGAGAGAGAGAGAGAGAGAAAGAGAGTGGGAGATAAAATAACACGTTATTGATACAATAATTACACGAAGATTTACGTTACACGCTTTCAATACAATACTCAAACCTTTCGCCTCGCTGATTTAGTCCAAGAAAAGACGTATAGAATAATAAGAAAATAAAATATAAAAAATTACACATCAAACTATCAGCCTAGTTAAAATCGAGAAAAAGAGAATCGAAGAGAGAATAAGAGGTGAAAATGCGTGAGAACAAGAGAGTGAAGACGTTTCTTAAAAAATAAATTTATTACTACTACTATTATTCTTACTATTATCTACTACTGCAACTACTACTATTATTATTACTACTACTATTACTTATCACTACTACTTACTATTATTAACTACTAATTACTACTGCTATTACAACTACTGCTGCTATTACTATCAAACAACAAGACATGCTACGGTGAAGTATTTAGATAACAAGAAACTACTTTATTAGGCAGCCAGTAGCCATTAGAGTACACGAAAATAGCCATTAGGTGGCGAACTACATCATTGTTGTTACTGCGTCGGAATTATCAATAATACTCGTATCAAAATTCCAAGTAGGTTCGATCAAACCAAGGCAATTGTACATAGTCAGTTGAATACGAAAAGTTGTCAGATAGAAGAAACATTATAAAATGCCAGTTACGTTGTCATTTCATTCGATTTCCATTGGTAGACTTTCATCGCCTAAGACTAAAGACGCGAAAAATCGCATTTTGTGAAAAACTTTCAAAGATAAACAAATTTTTTTCCCTGATTAATTTCACTTAGAAAATTATTTTTGTTAAAGTTGTTCATATATAAATCGAATTTAAATAATAAATGATATAATTTTTTAAGTTTAATTCATTCTTTGAACTAATTAGATAAAAATTGAATTAAAATGTAAAAGAATGTATTACTTTAAAAATGTATAATATCAAAATTATCTATTTGTCAAGGAATTACATTGAGATGTTGGAATTAGTTAATAATTTGAAAATTATTTTTGATTTCTAAGTCTAAAATTGTCTTGTTAAAACGAAAACTCCATTATGCTATGTGTACTTTTAATTACACGAACAAAGAAAGGAAAAAAAAACAGAAAATGTAGCATAACTTTCGACAAACTTTCAATTCATGCATCGAGAACATAAAAATTAAATTGCTTTGTGATGTTTTACAAATGACATAAAATGTGTGATTGAGCGGAAATAGTTGCTAATGTTCTTTTTTTATAAAATTAAAATCTATATTCTATCTTGGAGAAAGAGAGAAACAAACATTTTTTTTTTAATACAATTCTCTTCACAATAAAAATTGACGAAGTGAGTGTTAAATATTAAAGTGTCTCTTCCACCAATGATTTAAGAGATTTAAGAAAAAGAAAAACAGGACAAAGAACGTGTGAATGAATGTGTGAACGTGGAAAAAAGAGGGAAAGAAGGATTGGTACTGTCTGCATGAGAATGAATGAGAGGAAGAAAAAAATTATTGGTGATGAATTATGCGAGTCGAAGATGCATTCCGAAATAACTAGAGAAAAATTTAAAAAAGAAAAGAACTAGTCTCGCTACGACGCTAGAATTATATTCCGCTGTTGCTATAGAATGAGATATAATTCGTCACTATTAATTAATTAATGCAAGAAGGAGATATTCAAAGAGAAGATAATCGGCATACTGTCGAGTTCTTGAATAACCAAAAGAATAACTAATAGTAATAATAGTAATAATAAAATAATACATATGGTAATCAGGCTGGGCAAGATATTATTCCATGAAGATAAAGTAAATAAATTTTAAAAAATGTTGGAGTGCCGGCACCACTCTCGAGCATCCCCCGTCCTTTCTGGCCCCTCTCTGGATTGTCACGATCGATCCTTCCTTACTTGATCTCATGCGATCAACACTATCATCTAAAATAGCAATAAACTGCTAAAATTATAATCGTATCATGTAAAATAATAACGGTGCAGATTATATTACAGACATAAAATTGATGTACGAAAGGTAGGATCAATCGTAATGAATCCTTGCGCATTTAAAGAGAATAAGAGTTTTATGGCGTGAAAGATGCTCGTACGCCGCCTGTGTAAAAAGAAGAAAACGAAAGGAGAACATATTGAAAAAAAGTTAAATGAAGGTGAGAAATAAAAAGCAAGTGCGAGCGCTCGTAGATCGAGACGATCGCTTTCAAGTGATATATATTTAGGTATTATATGGATTAAAATATATTAAAGACGCTGGAAAAAAGATAACATAGTATAAGAACTAAAGCGAATGTTTGTTATCGTTCGGATAACGTTTTCGACGATTGATTTATGCCGCGACGAGTATTATGTAAATGCATGTAGATATATCATATACAGGGTGAATCGTAAAGCGCGGATATCAGTAGCAAAGTTATATTCTTCGATGAATGTGTACAGTTAAATTTATTTGAAAATTTATAAAATCGCTATTTCACATTTTTTATAATCTCTCTCTTTAAATAATTTGCTAAGCATTGTGTTAAATTTTTTCTATCCAATATTAATTCACGCCACTGAAATATCTTTAATTATCTGACAGTTCCGTGTAATTAGATTTCAATTATTAGATTTTTTCGAAAAAGAAAGACGTTTCCAAATTCATCGTGGAATAAGTGCCTGCTACCGGCTCTCAATGTAACGAAATACCCTATATATCATGTACATGTGTGATATAAAAAAAATATATACATACATATATACTAAATATGTATATGTAACAAATGCCAGGAGAAAACACGGGGCAGGTAAATCGGAGGGAGAAAAAAAATACATCGCGTTCGACACATTGTGAAAAGAAGAAAAGTAATTGTTTGTGCGAAGAGTAGAAAGTACTAATGTTACTATGTATACATATACATATGCAACATGTATACATGCATACACACAATACATACATACATACATACATACATACATACATACATGACATAAAAAAAATGACTTGCGAACAAGCTATTTAGTAGGCTAAATCTAAAAGAAACCAAAAAATATATAAGAAATTTATAACGTGAGGGCTGCAAACGGTAGCAGCCATCCCTGCCATTCTAGATCAACGTCAGAATCCGTTTTGTGAATTAATTAAATTAATTAATTATTGATCAAGGACTCGTTTATATAGTGTTGAGCACTGTTTTAAGTGCTTTTCATTTTTTGGCTGTGTGAAGCTTATACTAATGTAATTTAATGAGAAAAGGACATATAATTATCGCATCAACTTCATGCAATCACTCTTTCAAAACTTTTCTGAAAAATGGAAAAAGAAAAAAGGAAATGTGCAGAAAGGGGTATGTCAGAGAGAGAGGAGACAGAGTGAATGAGTGAGTGAGAGAGTGAGAGAACGAACGAGAGAGAGAGAGAGAGAGAGAGAGAGAGAGAGAGAGAGAGAGAGAGAGAGAGAGAGAGAGAGAGAGAGAGAGAGAGAGAGAGAGAGAGAGAAGATGCATTACCAGCAGATTCGAGATCGTGAATGAAAGAGATGAAGAAAAGGCAAGTAAGAAAGAGAAAAATCGGCAGCAAACATTTATGTAAAGAATTATTAATAAATTAATTATTACATAAAATTAAGTATTAAAAATAGTAATAACGAGTAATGAGTAATAAAAATGAGGTTTGATGATACTAATGAGATTACATTAATAATAATCAATAAGTGTGTGTGTGTCACAAACGTGCGCCATGTTTCCTTCGCGATACGTTAAATATATATTATTATAAATGATTCCGTATCTCCGTTTATATGCATTTTAACAAAGAGAGAAAGAAGGAAAGAGAAGGAGGAACAATGAGAAATAATAAGCGAATTATTACAGAATACATTTAGTGGCGTATAAATATACTTAAAAAAATACTATATACTCTTAACGGTACTAGCTCACAAATATCCTGCCGAGTTGCCCCGAGTTACGCTAAGAACCACCTGGCACGTTTTCACAAATAAAAGAAATTTATTAAGTTTATAAGCGCTAAGAGAAGTTAAGTCTATCGCCTTATTCAGAATTAAATAAAAACTATGAATAAACGGGAGAGAAAGAAAAGTGAAAAGGGGAGGAGACAATAGAAAGAAGTAGTGAAAAGGGAAAACGGAAAAAAGCGAAAAAAGAAAAAGTGAAGAAAACTAAAGAAGACAAAAATATGGAAGAAAAATAAAAAATGTGTATGTTATAGAAAAACTGAGCTTGAAGTGAGAAGAGAAAAGATAACATGTATAACACATATAATCTATTTTTTTGCTTGCGCCACACACAGACACACAGACATACACACACAATAATTCTATAAAATAATTATTATGATTAAAAACAAAGAAGAACTGCTAATTTTTCTAACAAGTCCGCGGATGCTAGGAGACGACTGATGTCCTACGTTTTCTGCGGCAATGTTTTATAAAGCCACTATTTCTATATTGCGCAACGACTTGCTGCGTTTCATTAAATAAAAGATGAAGAAGAGAAAAAAATTCAGCATAATTATTTACCGATTTTAGCAAAACTACGCAATTAGAGGAAAAAAGATGATATAAAATGGCTGTAATGCATGAGACTCGATAATGAATTTATACAGCCAAGAAGAGAGATCTGTGTGTGTGACATAAGAAATTGTACAATTCTTTAGATAATTTACATATATTTGATTCTTTTTGGTATTTTTGTTAGAGATATTTATGAATAAACAATAAATTTTTAAATTTGCAAATTTTTGTTTCTTTGTACAAGTTCTTAATATTGCAAATTTTTAATGTCCAGATCTAAATCTTATTGACTACAATATTTATTTCTAAATTTTTATTTTACTTCACATTCGCCGTAATCATTATCGCGACTCGTGCATTTTTTAACGATAGATTGAAAACTGACGGAGATCAAGTTCCGTTAGCCGGGTACCAAGGCACTCAGGGCAATGATTATATCGATCTTATTTATACGATGATCTAATGATCTAAGCTATTTTTGTTGTACGTTTATTACTACTGAAAGAGATATTTATTACACGCTACGAAAATTTACGCGCAATATCGAATGCATCCATAGCTATTAAACGAAATAAACAAATAAAAAGCTTCTCTGATTAATAATTAATTCTTTGAAAATAATCGTGCAATTCCTAACATATGAAGCATTACTTCATATTGTTATGCCATGCTCAAAATTTCATAATATTAGCAATAGATGATTTGTACAAAATACTTTCTATGTTTTATTTTATTATATTATGTTATTTGCTTCTTTTTTCATCATCTTGCATTAAATTTTAAACATGTAATGCTTTTTTCCACGTTCAACATGAAGTGCAAAAATAATTGAAAGAAAAGTTAATGATATGAAATTATGTCTATTCGCGCAAATTAGGATTGCCGCCACGCTAGTAACTTATTGATGAGATCTTGTGAAGCTATAAACGAGAAAATGAAAAGGCAATAGTTCGAAACGTCTGAAACAGAGCTTCTACAAAAAGCTGTAAAACATGCATCGCAGGGAATCATGCGTGCTAATAGAATATCATGACAAGCATATCGAATAATATCAACACCAAGGAATATTTGTGGGAAAAGGGAAAAGAGAAAATTTGCCGTGCTTAAATAAAGGAAAAGACGGTATCTTCAGCGAGAAAAAATAAAAATTTCTTTTATGTACATAAAAGTACTTTTATATACATAAAAAAGAAATAAAAAAGAAAATTGCGTTTATAAATTGATACACGGGTGTATTGTTATGACATCACATTTATGTTTATTTAGTCTCAAAAAAAGTTGATGGAGACTATGTACAGTTCTTGGAGATAAGTGCGATGAGAATTGATCGAAATCCATTAACATTGAAACAAAACAATCTTTATCCACTAGCTGTATACTAAGGGCAGCCACGTAGTGTTTATATAGTCCGTTTGTTAATGTTTCAGATACTTTATTAAATGTTGATATAATGCTATGTAACATTCCTTATTTGTATCGAAACCTGTTTAATATCTTTAACCCTTTATAAATTTTACAGAAACATTTTACGTTATATTTTATCTAGATATATATATTGCTTAACGATTAATATTTATTTAGTTTGTTATACAAGAGATAAAAATTATTTTTTGAAATTTTTATTCAATAATTTATATTTACGAAATGGATTTAAAAAAATTATAATTTTTAAGATTTAATCTAAGTTAAATAATATATATAGTTAAATAATATATATAGAAAATTTAGATTATGTTACAAAATACTATTTTCTTAAATTATAATTTATAAAGATAATATTATCCTCTATAAAGGGTTAAAAATAATGCAATCTTCACCCGTGTTAGCCAATTGATTGGTAAACTGTTCATTAGCAATCATTAGAATGTATGTGAATATATACTGGGTAATTCGAATGTACTCGCGAGAACTTTGGAAATTGATTCAAAGATTTTAACAAACTAAATGTAGTCTTGTGCATATAAGTCTACACGCATTAATTAAATAACTTAATCTTCTCTTGCTTTAAACAATTTAAAATGCAAAGTTTATGGGGGTATTCTCGAAAGACCTGGTACAGATAGTTGTAATACTTCAAGATATTCTCGAATTGTTGTGATTTATTAAAAAACAAAGGAGGGGGGAGGGAGATGGAGAAGCAAATTCTGAAAGAATGAAATATTGGAGCGAGAGATTATTTTAACATTGCGTAAATTTTGTACTGTATAATTGTTTTTTAAGCGGTATAAAAAAATGTAACTTTAATGCGCAATTAGAGAGTGTAATATCAATTTGCAATTTTTTTCGACAATTCGATGATTTAAGAAGGTTTTTAAGAAGTTATTGTTTTAACAATTAATATTACAAGATAAATGAATGAAAAAAATATTCGAGTTTGTTAATTTCGAGATAGCTGAGTGCAACTCGCGCGATTTAACCGTTTGACTGCTAAAGTGTAAAGTACATCTTCAATTTTAACTTACAGTATTTTTATATAATATATTTTTATTTTTGTTTTCTTATTACGAGAAATTGCAGATATTAGAATTTACTAATTATCGATTATGTATTGATTTTTTAACATTTAACTTTTAAATATTTATACAATGTTTAGCTTCAAATTGAGTTTTCTTCTATAATTTTAGACTGGATTATAATGATTTAATTAAATTCGTCTGGATCTGTGTCTCAGTGACAGTTAATACTAAAAGTATATGTAATATAATATACATTTTATTATATTAAAATTTCTCTTGCGCTCAAACGGTTAATTGAAAACTCTCCGATTTGCATAACTGAAGAGTTCTTCGCTGCCAATTAATTATTATTAATTAGTAATAGTCCGATGCTAAGTAATCGCTATACGAAATCAAATAAGCGCTTAGCCGCGCTGAAAATTTTCCAATTGTATGCAAGAAGAAAGTAAAACCGATTTCACACGAGTCAAAATTTTAGTTAACATTCTATAGCTTGCTTCTCATATACGAGTGATATTTGCATGTAAAAATTTTGGTTCAACTGTTAAGTTCCTTGTGAACTCCTTCTAGTTCCTCGAAGTTGTATAGAATGTATAAATCAAACCGCTACTAATGTTTGAATGTAATTCAAGTATAATCTTATTGTCATTATATTACGATACGATTGTGACGCGATAGAATCGATTGAAATGTAATTCAATTGTGATTAGGTTTTAATCCGATTGCAATTCGTGTGAGATCGGCATTGAAAAAATCCATGCGGCACTTTTGCTAATAGTTGCAAAACACTGAAAGGATCGCGAATGATCCTGAGCTCGTATAAGAATGGCAACATAATAACGATATTTTTTTACTATCGAATTTTCTCCAACTTTAGAGATGGCAGAATAATATTGATATTATACAACTATACATTTTTGTTATTTTTATTACTAACTGTAATAATAATGATGATTTAATTGGCAGAAAATATCGACTTTTGTCATTTCTAAAAATGGTAATAAAATGTCGATAATTAAGAAATATCGATAGGTAATTTACAAAATCTTAATATTTGCCATTCTAAGCCCATTTATACACGCCATGAGAAAACGCTCACAAATAATTTATAACATTTTATAAATAAATTGGCATATCAGCGAGAGGGAGAGAGAGAGAGAGAGAGAGAGAGAGAGAGAGAGAGAGAGAGAGAGAGAGAGAGAGAGAGAGAGAGTGTGTGTGTGTGTGTGTGTGTGTGTGTGTGTGTGTGTGTGTGTGTGTGTGTGTGTGTGTGTGTACGTGCGCGCGTGCCCGCGTGTGTGTGTGCGTGCATGCTATGGGAGTATCTTCCTTCAAAAAGAAAAATATAAGGTATATGTCAGTGAACAAAAGAAGATGCATGTGAAAGAAACTTAAAACTTATTATTCTCACTTCTTCATCGATAAACGCTCTGCTGGTTTAGAGCGTGGTCATATCGTTAGTGTATAAGTCTGTATGTGAAGATGTTAATTATCGTAATGTAAAAAAGGCAAGAGAGAAAACGATGTAACAGAAAAAAGAGAAATAATATAGGAAATTGTTATTATCACGCGAGGATTATTTAAGAAGATCAAATGAAGAAAAAGAGACGTGATATCATTTGTCTAGTATTACTGGGCATGCTTAAAAAAAATTTTTTTATAAGCTGAGATTCTGCTTCCTACTTTCTATAACTATCGTATAACCTACTCTCCTCCTCCTTCCTGTTCTTCAATGAATATTTTCTTAATAAAAATACTGAACTCTCTGTCCATTTATGTTATGCGAGATAAATTGCTTTTTACAAAAGATGAAAAAAAGAACACAGAATAAACATGAGTGAGTGAAATGGAATGGAAGAAATCGAGAGGGAGAGCAAGCGAGCTAGAGAATTTAAGAAAAGAAAATGTAACAAAAAGAAATAACGAATAAGGAAAAGAGCACACACAAATAAAAATTAAAAAGAAAGCAAAACAATTTAATGAGAAAAATTAAGAAAATGAAGAAAACGCAAAAGAAAAGAAAAAAGGCAAAATATACAAGCGTGTAAGCATGGCTGAGTGACTGAGTGAGTGAATGAGTAAATGAATGAATGAGTGAGTAAATAAATGAATGAGTAAATGAGGGGGAGGGAGAGAGAGAAAGAAAGAGAGATTGTGAGTAAAGAAACGCGTGAGTAAAGAAACAATTGCACCTCGACCGACTTTAAATCTATGATTTCCTCTCACACCTCTGCGCAGTGTTTTGGGCCTTTCCGTCCAATACGCGATGTACCACTGTCATAATTTATTTAATTTTTGCAAATCTACGTACAATAAAATTGTTATTGCTGAAACGATAAGTATGTAAAATATATATACTGTACATTTTGACCTTCGTTCTGAAAAGCATTATTAAGGTCTCGCTGGACCAGGATTCCTGCCGTCCTGGCGTGTGTTGTAATTGTATATGTACATATACATGCGTATTTTTTAATATCAGACGGTACTTTACTCAATAATTAGGATCGCTTATTAGAGGGTATGTATATTTATATATAAATATAAAAACATCAGGTACATATATGTGTATATAAATATATATACGCATCGCGTGCACGCGCGCGTGCGCGAGCGCGCGCGCGCGAGTTCATGCACGCGTGCACACATATTACGCGATAAACGAGAGTGGCATTCCCGACGCCATTGTCTGCGATGAACGATCTTCGAAAGGAATAAAGCACTTTCACGTAGCAATGTGTTTCTATTTGACAAATTTCCCTAAAATATTAGAATTTTTATTTCCTCATTTTAATTCTTTTATAGTGATACAGTCGGATCTCTTATCCTACGACAAAAAAGCCTCTTTTCATTCTGCGACCGCAGAAGGAAAATCATATCCCCACTTCTCAAAAGTTTGTAAGAATGTAAGAGCGTTAGCATAAGGAAATTGACCAATCCCAATCGAGTATTCGATTTATGGAAAGCAGAGTGGCGACCTCTTTTTTTGTCGGATCAGAGGTTTTCCAGACTGGAAATGTCGTAGGATGACAGGTCCGACTGTAATCGATTTCTATACTCCTTAGTCTTAAACATTGAAAAGTAATATTTCATAAATTTGGATTTGTGTTATTAGAACTTGAATAATTTTAAACTGTCAAATTTTTTAAGTTATTAATCTGGTAACTTTTAACTTTAATTTTTAATTAAATTAGGGTCCCTTTTATAAGAAAAAGTTTCTTAATCTGTCTTTAACTTAATTGCTCAAGAAAATCTGAGTCTAGCAAACGAGTCTTCTCATAGTATTCTCTTCTCTGCAACGCTTACTGAGCATATCACAAATGTCCAATTTGTACCTATAAGAGTTAGTGCTTATGTATCATTAGATAGTCTGATATTAGCCTTTGCCCTTAGATTCTTTATCAAGTTCTTATCAGAAAAATTTCTTAAAAAATCTATCTTTGCTAACAAATGATTTTAGTCTTTCTTTCTCCAGAAATTAAAATATTACCTCCACAGTCAATTTCTGAGTTTCTCTATTTAAACTATAAGACATACTGAGCGTTTATGTCCAAATCTGTAGAACGTATTGGATTTGGTTTTATATTTTTATTACCCTTTCAGTTTTTGTGAACTGGTTAGTATTCTTAATTTTAGAACTTAGATTAAGACAATATCATTTTCCGCTGTTAATCTAGAATGTGCTTGAATTATCAACTATGATGCGAACAAGTAATACCAACAGTTTTTAGGTTTAATTAATTAAGGTTTAATTATTCGAGTAGATTCGTATCTGCAAATATCAGCACATACTATATATATAATTTAATTGTTATCTTCAATTGGAAGACCCAGTGAGAAATAATAATGGATCGAAATAATCAAATCAACACCATTTAAATGTCGATTCGATATTGATTCAATTTTTATTTCTCACTGGATTGTGACAAATGAAATTTTTTTTTCATTCTCCTCCAATATAGGAGATTTTTGGCGATCGTTTGGTACATGTACCAAAATGTACCAATATGTATCAGAGCGTTTTCGCGTATTTGGTACTTTTTGATTAAGGCGTGGCTAACCATTTTGGTACATTTCTGGTTGATACCAGCTATACCTTGCAACGAAGTAGGGTAGTTTTTTCCAAATCTGCGGTATGAGAAAAGAGAAAAGAACCAGTCCGTTTTAGCGTTCATAATGGTACATGGTAGTGGTACATCGTACCAGGATAAGCTCCACCCCTACCAATATCAATCTTGGTACATGTACCAAACGATCGCCAAAAATCGCCTCATATGTATAAATTAGCACCAGTGTGTCTTCAACTGTTCTAGAGCTACATGTATATGTCAACAGTATAAAGGCTTATATATACTATTTCCATTCTTGAAGATTGAAGAGAGCGCACCTTATACATGTTTTTCTAAAGTCACGGGGTTATTAATATCCCCATGTCTTATTTCAAATGAATTTGTACAGGATTATCTTTGGAAGGTGCATTTGTGTGTCATTAGCCCAATCTTTCTATTTCAATAATACGCAACAACAGCCATCATCGGTTAATGACATAGTTTAATCTCAAATTTGTATCTTTATTGTTGCAATGAACCAATATATTTTACAGCATCTAAGACTATCTTAAGGTCTTAATCCATTCTAGCCATGATCTTTAAAGTCTTAGGTCGCTAATTATTGCAACATCCAATTTTATTAAATTTTAGATGGAATATAGCCAGTGGATCTTCATTTGAGATCTTTTTCTGAGTTGCACATCCGCCGAGTTTATCAAGACTGCCGTTAGGTCGTAAGAAATAGTCTACTTCGTATCAATTAACCTTAGCCCGTGAAACTGATCGAAAATTATCCGGTAGAAACAAAACCGAAAGATATAACAATATCATAGTATTTAATCATCAACAAGAACTTTGCAACTCTCTTATTACCTAGGTGTTGACAACAAAAATATAACGAGGAAACATAATATTTTAATCTATTAAATGATATTTTACAAAGTTCTAATTTACATTAATATTTAATATAACATTGTACAAAATTGATAAAAAATTTCTTTGTCATAATTATTTTATGATTCAAATTCTATTAAAACTAATTCTTACATCTAAAAAGTTTTTATAAGAAAACAAAACCAAACTGTAACAAATATATAACATAATCGACAGGAAATATTTTGATGATTTAATTAAAAGTTATCATGATTGTGCTACAAACCCTAGAGAAGCAATTTAAAACTGATTTCTTGTAGCGATATCAGAAAGTTAAATGAAATCGTGTTAAGTGGTTTTAATTACTTAGAAAACTTGGACAGCGCCAGGAAGTTTCCACGTCGCTCAACAACGAAGTGTATGCAACTAGAAATATCTTCAGGATTCTCTATCCTTTTACACTTAAACTATTACAAATCCCTTTCTCTTATAACACTCTTAAGTGCCAACTCACATGCATCATCGCAATGTTCCTGTCTTTAGATTATATATCTATTTGTTTCATAGGGAGATTCCTGAAAAAATGAAGAAACTTTATTAATATTGTAAGATGAGTCAATGTGTTTTCAACGATAATATCTGTTCCCCATAATAGTTTTTATGATTGTCAGTGATTAGTATAATGATAATTTATCTTTCCCAACAAATTGATCATTGCAATCATTTTTTGAAAGATAATTTGTTGCGATGCCAACAATAATAACGAACACCATGCATATTTTAAATCCTTCCTAGTAAACACCAAATTAATATAACATAGATGTAATGCTATATAACATGTGTATGTATAAGTAGAATTCCTTAGTTAGGTCAACCAACTGACCAGTTTTATTATTTAGAATTCCATAGCACAACGTTTCGACCATAATTTCAGGTCCTTTTCAAATGCGAATAATAAAAGGATTCAATTTTCGAAATTCAGGAAAACACAGTAAATTCATGTATATGTGTTATATATATGTTACATAGCATAACATTTATATTACATTTAGTGCTTGCTGAGTTTATGAGAAACTTCTACAAGTCACTTAAATCCAACTGTGTCTCTCTCATCTTCATCTCTATTCTCAACATTCATTACAATACATGGCTCTAAGAATATGGTATGTACAAAATTCTCGCGTAAAGCAGTTAGGGACTGGGTACAATCTATGCACGTGTTGTACGCATGTGTCAACACACACGCATCAGTATTCATAAATAATATTATCACGTGATACGTTACGTGATACGTCACGTGATCACGATATGTAATATATAATGCTTAAAGACGATTTTAGGCACGGTATATAAGAAAGTTATAGCAATTTATTTTTAAAAATCTATGATTTTATACTTATTTATAACTTGTAGGAAATTTCATCACAGAACTTCTGCAATTGGTAAGTACTAAATGCTCTTATCGTTAATGATTTCGCGCCATTATGCCAGATTATATTTACGAAAATTTAACATCCAATGTTGTTCTCATTAGAAATTATAAGTATAATTATTTATTTAAAATGTCTTATCGGCATTTCTATTTATATAGTGCTTACTATTTCAAAAGACTGGTACACAGTAAAAAATTTTGTGTTTTCTTGTTAAAAAAATATCCTAATTAAAATTCATGTTAAAATTTAACATATTTGCTTGTTACTTTAACATATTGCTGTTGTGTTAATTCAAGTAAAGTGTTAAATTATTATAATAACTGAAAAAAAGTGTAAAAGTAACACAATGTACTTTTAATTTTACACAATAAATATGTTCTTTAATTATTATTAGTGATAGAATTTATCTGTTAAAATTGACAGGAAAAAATGTTGAATTTACTCTATAATTGAGTTTTAACAAAAATCATTTTATTTTTAAAGACTTTACTATCTACCCCGAGATGGCGCATTTCTCGTGAAAAAGATTCACCTACTAGATAAATAAAAGGGGCTCGCCAAGAACAGAGAACCAAGTACGATTGCATTCACATATATTATAATATTCGATTGATTCCAATAATATACACACATAAAATTTTTATTGATGGCCCTAGAACAATCTATATATGCAATTGTGAAAAATTTTTTTAACGTTTTTAAAATAATTATTTAACATATGTAATATGGTAAATTAATAATATATATAACGTGTTAAAATAATATTATGATCATGTTAAAATAACATATATAATGTTATTAATTGTTACACGTTATATAGGTTACATTAACATTATTATAATGTTAAATTAACATAATTTATTAGTTAAATGACATAATTTTCTCATTAAATTGTTACATAAAAATTATGTCAAATTATAAAATTTACCTTTATTTTTATTTTAAAATATAACATAATATTTATGTTGCTATTTAACATATGCTTAATATATTAAATTAACAGAAAAATTTCTGTGGACTGTTTTGGACATGCGATATCTATTAAATTTAACACAAATTTTTTTACTGTGTAGCTCAAAGAACATCGAGGCTTTGTGGATATTAAAAATATATTTTATTAAAGACAATTTGAAATATGTTTAGAAGATGTCTAAAAATTGTATAAATTTGTCTAAATAGATTAAAAATAATTTTGTATAATTCTTAAAAGATATCGATCTAATTATATAGACATATCTGGAAGACATCTTAAAAAATATTTTTAAGAATATTTTCACGTAAAAATTTTACATTTTTAAGATATTTTTAAGATATCTGGAATGACATTCCAAAATATTGCATAAGATATTTTATTATTATTTAAAAGTTTTTTGTTTATGTGAGATATTATACCATTATATATGATATTAAATAAATGTTATTAAAACAATTTTCAGTAAATAAGAATTAAATATTTTTTTATTATTTTTGATATTTTTTAAATAATTGATTGTTGTTATTTTTTATAATCGATTATCTCAATCGATCTTTCTCGATATATCGTTTATCCGATCTGACCGACTGAGTCATTGACCACGCGCATCCTCTCAGGCCTCCGCCGTTTCAGGTATCGTTAGTATCGTCGCCGACGCCGCCATTTTGTGTAACGTACAGCTGTGGCAGTGTTGGCTTGGTCACGGTGATCACTTGCTCAGCAGTGCTCAGTTAGACTCGACTTGGTGTAGTGTGAATCACTAGTGTAAATTGTTCGAAGATCAGAAGTTGCAGTCCATGCAAAGCAATATAGTATTACGAAAACATGTAATCGCAGGCAAGTGCAATCAGTGATTATAAATCAACATAAATCGTTACTGCTGATTTTCCTCCTGTTCAATTGCTGAATACGTTCGCATTCAGGTACATATTGCTGATGCTCTAAAATTAATTGTATTATTTCACTTTAAACCTAAATTTGATATATTATACGAAACATTTTGTATGTATTTTACAATAAAAAATTGTTTTTCCAAAGCATAAAATACATAAATTACAAATTATATTAAATTCAATGCATTTATGTATTTGTGCTTTATTTTGTTTAAATATCATAGATTATCAAGTTTCGTATCAATGTACTTTTGTCATATCATGTAGATTGATATTATATTTTTATATTAAAAAAACTTGTCAATTTCTTTTGATAAAACATTTTTGTAATGCTGCAACATAATGTTCATTTAATCAATTCTTTTATTAAATTTTTAGTTATGGAATTAAATTATTCTTTACCTGAATAATTGATAATATTGTTCTCTTGATATAATTTAATATAATATAATCTATGATGTAATATGTTACAGAAGGAGTAAGCATCTGGATATGGCTAGAGTTCAATCATACTCAAGAGTGGTAGATCCTGTACTCATAAATACAAATCCAGCTGTAAGTGCTTATTTAACACATGACATTTGATATTTTTCTGTCTGATTTTATAGTTTGTTCTTCTTTTGCTTTTTAAAATTGCTTTGTATTCTTTGAATGTCTCCATCTCTAACTTTTTTTTTTCCTATATCTTTAGAATATCTTTTCACTCAATTTTTTTTAGTATCCTTAATTTATCTTAATTTATCCTCCTATACTACCATTATCCGTAATTAATTTTCAAGAGATGTGATAATGTTTCATGCTAAGAATCCATATAACAATAATAATTGTATATTCATACAAGAGCTTGATTAAAGAGCTTTTAAATTATGTCATTTTATTAGCTATATATTAAGATAATAGTTAACATATTAATAATGTTAGATTAGTAGTTGATAACATGTCGAATAACAGTTGATAATTATTCAAATGTTGATTTCAAAGCACAAAATGCTTGCTCAATGAATAAGTTATGTGAATAATCTAATTTATAGTAATATGCAGTGGTTGCTTGTAGAAAATGTAAAGTTTGTAATAATGGCTATTAAATAATGGATCTATTAATCAAATTTATTTTTCTTTTCGATTATTCAATTCTTATCTTAATATTATATGTTAGACAGTGTCATTTGCCTATAACAACGCGTTCTATTTAATACTTGCAATGCTCACGAGCATCATTTTTTTTTGTTTAGGCCATGTTTTAAAATTCACCCAGTACTGAAAATCAATATGTAACGTTATGTGTATGTAACGTTAACCACAGATTTTTAGTATTGGCGGCGAATTTTGGAACGCAGTCTTCGATAAATAACAAAGATAAAATGACTCCAGGAACATTGCGAGCATGAAGTGGGACACGCCCAATATGGTGACTTGCAATAATTCAATGTTAAAGTCGGTATGATAGGAAACGCAGGATAATGTATAGTTTCCTACTTTATCATAGGGGATATTAAAGTCTTCAATTTTACCGACTGAATTGATATATACTATATAGATGGTAGTAGTGAGGCTCTGCATAGTCAGTACATAATGTATAAGAGTGCATTTACATGTGAGCGGAAAATAATATAGTTTCCTACTTTATCATAAGGATATTAACCTCTGGAGGCTACACCTTTATCCAGTTACACGGTAGCCATACGGATGCGACTTGGGATTTTGTATTTTTAAGTTTTAATAATTTCATGTGTAATTATTCAAATCAAATTCAAATGTATACTTTATAAGGGTACCATTTCCCGTAGAATTCGATGGAAATACTTGCAAAAGTAAAAAAAAACCATTAACCTAGTGAAAAATCACGATTTTCAAAACAAGATTTCGAAAAATACGTTTTTCTTTTTTAGAGTGTCATTTTTTAATAAATAAGATATTTGAATGAAACTTTGGGAAATTAAAGTTGAACAGTTATATTTTAAAGAAGAAAATTCGTTATAGGGCTATATAAAATTTAACTATTTTTTACAATGCATCGAAAATATGATATTTTTTTAGTAGGTAAAAAATATAAAAGAAGCATATTCGGATAGACAAATTTTATTCGCTTTAAACTCATTTCATTCGGTTTAATTTTGATCATTCCTACATTCTATACATAGGCCAACCCTATGATTATCGCAAATACACCCCTGACAACTGCAACACTTGAGTCGAGTTCTGGCCGCATTTTCGTGTTCGCAAAGCGCACATCTTGCTCGAGTCTCTTTCTTTATAATACTAAAATTACTTACCGGTACATCAACAACTTTTAATATTTTTTAAGTAACATTTTTCATATTAAGTCATAAACTTTGATTTTCTAAACGCCTGCAAAGCTGTGATTTAATTAATAGAAAAGTGAGACTTTTCAAATATTCTTTCTTCAGACCCGTGTGGCTTCGGCGTGTACAAAGCCGGTATCTGCGATTTAAAAAAAATCGTTATTTTTGAAATTGATTAATTTTATTTACGGAGCATGTAAATATTTCGCCGCAAATTATACCTTTTATCATATTTAGGCCTCTACATAAAACTCTGTACATAGAATATAGTTTTTTATTCTGTAGTGTATGTGGCTATTTTTTTTAATATGATAAGAAAAGTATAATTTGCGGTTAAATACTTACATGCTCCGTAAAAAACAATTTCAAAAATAACGATTTTTTTTTAATCGCAGAACCGGTTTTGTACACGCCGAAGCCATGGATGCGAATTAAGGTTTCGGTAGATTTTTTATGCTTCTAGCTCAACAGCTATAGGGCGACTGGCGTCAAATAACATGGCGTCGGTTACTGTTATGGGTACACATATTTGTCGTACGAGTTTGATGGCGTTGCAGGACGTAACTAGAAAACGGCGAAAATATGAAATTTTTGCCCAAATCGCACTCGTATGGTCTCCAGGGGTTAAAGTCTTTAATTTTACCGATTGATATGTGTATATGAAATTGATGTAGTAGGGTCCTGATGCAGCTTATGCATAAGGGAGTGGCTCACTTGGACACAGTACAATTAGATACAGTGCGAATGGACACGTTGCAAATGGATACAAAATAATGTACATGGTTCAAATGCACACGATTTATTTGGACACAGGAATTTTGCATACTGCACAGTTGTACACCGTAAAGTTGTACACCGTACATTTCTATACTCTTGTGTTTAGAGCACCCTCCTCCGCGCACGCGCGTATATGTGTGTGTGTGGGGAGCCACGGTTACGATGTAGAAATGTACGGTGTACAACTTTGCGGTGTACAACTTTACGGTGTAGAAATGTACAGTGTACATTATTTTGTGTCCATTTGCAACATGTCCATCTGCACTGTGTCCAATTTTACTGTGTCCAAGTAAAGGCCACTTTGTACATAATGTATAATGCATAAGAGCGCATTTATGTATGAGCGGAAAAGTAGAACGCTGAAAAACAGAATCCAATTATTGATAATAGAATATATAAACAGCCACTGAAAATTTTTTTACATAAAAAATAACTTCATAAAATTATTAGATACAGGAATAAAGAAATATCTATGTAATCTCTTTAAAGTTATAATTTTTTTAAACTCAAGTAATTTTTGTTTGTAATATTTTTTCGGATAATGTATCCCTTCAAAATTCCTTATCACTGAACTATAATCGCTTGCATCTTAACTTGTACAGTAGATTTCAGCAGATTCCGCAAAATTTTGGTTAGAAAACCAATTTTGACTTTTATTGACCCTCCTTTTTTATTTAGTTAGAAATTGTTTATTATACTAAAAAACATTTACATATTAGGGCCAATTTCACCAACCCCGGTTAAACTAACTGACGATCAATGTTAACAGGATAGTGTGTGATAGCATACAATATTGCATACGACATCTAGGGTCCTCGTTTCAAGAATAGACCCCCTAATTGGTTAATTCACTTATGCATTATGCATTTTGTGCATAAGTGAATTAACCAATCAGAGATCTTTATTTATATCCTGGAGAGGGAAATAAACGACTCTGATTGATTAATTCTCTTATGTGTCATGCACTAAACACTTATGTAAAAGTCTGTGCGGGGGCCCCATCACACACAAAATGCATAGTGTAGCATAAGCATAGCATAAGACCATTGAACCAACGAGTTCCCAGTATAAAGTTACATTGATTTACGTAAAATAATTGGTTTAGCGGTCTTATGCTATGCATCTGTAGTTTCATATATAGGCCCATCACACGTACATTTCTGTAAACGTCAATGTAAGAAATTGAGCAATGCGATTGGTCAAAACTTTACGATTATGGAAATGTACGTGTTATGACCTTAAGAAAGAAGGGAGCAGTGCACAAGCTTTAACGAGGATGCACGTTTGCGCCAGGTGAAGGCATATTTGTTTCTTGAATCGCACACATAGAACTCATATTTGCGTATATGTGACATGAAAGACAAACGTTTATTTTTATGCCATAGACATAATCCATGTTACTTGTTTCACAATACCACACAGCGAACGTGAACATGTCACAGACATATGTCTATGTGTGCGCTACTAGGAAACATTATGGTGAAAAGCAATTCCCCCGCATGGTTGACTTAATACCCCCTTTTCTTACCCAAACTTGGACTTTAGACTCGGTTCCCTTCCTCAGGTTCAATTTTACCAACCACAGTTAGACCTTAGACCATATACTATTGGACTGCGCATTGTCTATGAAAATTGTTGCTGAATAAAAAGAAAGAGACACCGCTCTAGTGACATATATACATTGAAATAGCGGGCGTTTGTGCTGACTCATTTTGCGCGTGCGCAAAACTCAAGGTACATCAAGTAGCATCGTAATGTTTTCACTCTCTTCTAAGCAAGCAATATATAAGTATTACATACTATTGTAATAAAACATAAGATGAATTTTTCATTTAAACTTTGTGGGTACTATAAAATCATGAAATTATTTTTTTTGTGGGTTGGTAGTACTGTCTTTGACATCTATGCAGAGTTTCATGTCGATATATTCAATTGCTGCAGAGCTACACGTGTTTTTGTAAACATACAAATGTGAGTTTTTCGATTTTTACTATGTCTGATTTTGTTGAGCAAAGAATTTGCATTAAATTTTGCGGAATGAATATTCTACCGCGGAAACGTTGAGGATGTTGCAGAAGGCCTTTGGTGATAAAGCTATGTCGCAAAAAAAAATGTTTACAAGCGGTATAAAGACTTGAAAGAAGGCCGAGAACGAGTTCAAGATGAACAGCATCCCGGACGACCATCAACATCTACCGATGAAAGCCACGTCAAGGAAATAAAAGATTTGGTGCTCGAAAATTGTCGATTGACACTTAGAGACCTTGCTGATGCTGCGGGCATTTCATTTGGATCAACACAAATTATTTTAAAAGATGTTTTGTGCCTCAAACGCGTCAAATCTCGATTGGTTTCAAAAACACTTAATTTCGTCCGGGGCGTTGTTCGTCTTGAACTCGTTCTCGGCCTTCTTTCAAGTTTTTGTACCACTTGTAAACATTTTTTTGTGACATAGCCTTATCATCAAAGGCTTTCTGCAACATCCTCAACGTTTCCGCAGCAGAATATTCATTCCGCAAAATTTAATGCAAATTCTTTGCTCAACAAAATCAGATATAGTAAAAATCGAAAAACTTACTTTTGTATGTTTACAAAAACACGTGTAGCTCTGCAGCAATTAAATATATTGACATGAAACTCTGCATAGATGTTAAAGACAGTACTACCAACCCACAAAAAAATAATTTCATGATTTTATAGTTCCCGCGAAGTTTAAATGAAAAATTCACCTTATTTTTGGTCACAATAGTATATGTTAATGACGCCGTGTACAAGAGGTGATGCGCAGTCCAGTAGTATATGGTCTAAGGGTTAGACGAACCGACTGTCAGAGTTATCAGGGCGACCAATATAAATCTCCTCTTGTCAGTCTTGATGTCAAAGTATTTACATCTGTTGGCCGCCCTGATAACTGACCGTTAATTCGTCTAACCCTGATTGATGAAATTGAATCTTAGCCCGTAAACTAGAGGATCTTTGCTGGTTACGTAATCTGTTTTGTATTGGCGTCGCAAATGCTCAAAGTGTACACCGAGGTGCATTGATCCGCTAGGTCATAATAGTAGACCTGACTTATTAACTTACATGTATACCCATCTTTATCTTACTATATATGATACTGAGATATGTATACTGAAATATAGATATACTAGAAGGTATTACTAGCATGCATATGTCATAAGCGAAATGCGAGGAAAGAACAGATTGTTATCCGAAGAGCAGTTTCTTTTTTTAATCTTCTCCGCATGTGTACCATATATGTAATAAGACTATATTGCTAACGTCGGACATAAGGTGCCTTTTCACGCTGATACTCAACGCTTATTTTCAGCGTTAAAAGACATTACGTGATTAAAAATGACGAATGGGTATCTTCATTTTTAGTCACGTGATGTCTTTTGACGCTGAAAATGAGCGTCAAGCGTTAGCGTGAAAAGGCACCTTCATTCCATAGGAGGAGTGGATGAAATCAAAGAGAGATAGACGTAGTGAAAATCATGTACCTGCATCGTTGTGCGTGGCATATGGTTAGTAGACACGCGCGAAGCGCGCGGTAGCGAGAGCGACTTTTGCGCGTGCGCAAAACTGTCAAAGTACATCAAGTAGCACCGTAATGTTTTCACCATAGAGATATATAATATAGAGTCAATCTTCTGTGAGCGGAGCTGTCCGCATCTTCTATGGGATAGAATGATATGTAGTAAGGTGTTGTCTTTGTCACTCAGCTAGTCTGGTGGGAGATTCAGAGGCGCGCTCCCCGCTCCCCGTACCTCGCGATGCCGTTTGTACCCCACGCACGCTTCGATGTACGGGGAGCGGGGAGCGCTCTCCCACCAGACTGGCTGAGTGACGAAGACAACACCTTACTACATATCGTTCTATCCCATAGAAGATGCGGACAGCTCCGCTCACAGAAGGTTGACTCTATATTATATATCTCTATGGTTTTCACCCTCTTCCGAGCCCAACTAGCAATATATGAGTATTAGAGTCCTATAATCAAAGAAGCGCGAACTCTACTCACATCATAGACTAACGTAGACGGAGCATTACCTATCACTTAGAACGAGTCACGAGAGGGGGCTGATATTCGGGGTGAAGAGGTACTCCATGAACTTCGGTTGAATTCGGGTACGCTCGATAATATTCGACTAATAATTCGACATATGACTGCAAGAGGAAGAGAGAGAGAGAAAGAGAGCGCGAGCGAGAGAGAATATGACTACAAGAGGGAGAGAGAGAACGAGAGAAAGAGCGAGAGCGAGTGAGCGACGGACGATATAATGCCGAACATAGTCGAATCGCGACGGAACTGACCGAAGTTCATGAACTCTCCTCTTACCGCAAAAATCTGCTACCCCTCCCAAAAGGCTCCGTCTACGTTAGTCTATGAGTGCGTTCAGGGAGACGCTATTAGCGCTACCAGCATCAGTCCATCTTCATTACTCATTAAAAGTGAAACAAGGATAAACTGATGCTGATAGCGCTAATAGCGTCTCCCCGAACGCACTCCATGACTCACACCTTGTCAACCGCCGCCATCTTAGGATCGTACAGGCGCATGTCTGACATGTCATCATGACAATGAGATATATATATGATATGCACAATGGTAAAAACTGTGCTGTACAATCTACGACAAAATGACCGCATTTAACAGACGAAGCAAATGATAACCGGGCAGAATCCATAAAAAATGACGGAGGAATGTTGGCATTTCTCAAAGATCCCTAGGATCCATAAACTTATTTCTGAAAGTTGATAACACTGTTGCGTACTCTTAATGCGCAACAGTGTTATCAATTTTCAGAAATAAGTTTATGGATCCTACGTATCTTTGAGAAATGCTTCCTTCGCCATTTTGTATAGATTCTGTCCGGTTACCTACCGAAGCAAATCAGTAAGCGCTCAGTAATTCTTTATTATGATTAATTGCTACTTTTATAGATCCAATTAAGAAATAAAGGCAAGAATCATATTAAAGAATTACTGTCCTTGGGTATCGTTCATCTTTCCCTCGCGTTTTGACCGTTTAATGTTACTTCCAGTTACAGACTTATTTAAGTTTATGCTTCCAGTATACTTATATTTCAGTGGATATGTATATATTATATATGTCGATAAGTCAGGCTACTACTATAACCCAATGAATCAATGCATCTCAATGTACAATTGTAAGTCAGTTAGGAAAGACTCGTCTTTTTTTACTAGAAGTTCTCTACTTAAGACGATTTTAAATATGAGACTTGATTATAAATATCGGCTTATGTAGACAGTGTGCATATTGCGATTGCGTTTTTGTCTAGGCGTCTTAAAACTGTGAGTACTATCTACGATTGCACGACTTCTATTGTAGACGAGCTTTAAGAGTATAAGATGTAATCACGGCCAAAATCATTGTGATTTTCTCATTGATATACATTACTGACAGTAGAAAGGAAAATCGTAGAGTGATCAACATATCTGTTTCACATTTTACGTGCCTTGCTTCCTCTTCTACTGCTACTTGCGGTTCATTTTACATGTCGATGGATTTTCCTGAGAACATTCCACAGTTAAGCACTAGATGTCAATTTTACAATAATAAGTAGTAATGCTAATATTAATAAATATTGTATTAGTAAATGTTTTTTACATGGATCAAAGAGTCTATGAACGAAGTGTAAGACAGCCCTGGCGGAAAAATTTTCTACAAAATTCTAAAAAACTACAAAAATTTACAAAAGTGTTCCAATTCTAGCATTTTTCTGTAGAAACTACAAAAAAATGTTAGAATTGGAACACTTTTGTAAATTTTTGTAGTTTTTTAGAATTTTGTAGAAATTTTTCCGTCAGGGAGGCTTTGAAATTTATGGTAAGATAAGGGGTTTAGCGCTGTCTTTTTACAAGTTGACACTGTTGGGTGTTTTCGTCACTACTCAATGATTCTCAAAAGATTAGATATACTTCATATCCGCTAAGTCCTGAACTAAAGTACGAAATGCAAATTGCTTGGCATCCTTGAGAAATTATTACGGATGAGCTATAACGCACCTTTTGATATCTTCGTTTACATTTGTTGACACCGACGATGTCAACCTTAGATCACGGATTAAGGTAGAAGTGGTCGATGCAAAAGCTCTAGAAGATGCCACGTTTGCGGCGTTTTTTTATAACTTTAAAATACTCTTAAAAACATTTAACTTTTCTGAATTTTTGGATTGCCTAACCTCCCTTGTGAGATATCTTTTTGAAGATTTCTTCCCCCAACTCAATAACAGCTTGCAAAGGGCAGTGTGCGATCTAGTAGTATATGCGCAGTCTAATGTGTCAACTTTTAGAAAGAGACGCCAAGCAAATAAAGAATAAAGCATTTTCCTCTTATCGCAAACATTTTATAAGTTTTCTTGGCCACACACACACACACACACACACACACACACACACACACACACACACACACACACACACACACACTCTTCATACTACATTTATAGATTCTTTTGTCCATGCTCTTTTTTTATAAAAAGCTTTGTTTCATAGACATTTACATTAACATTTAGCGTTATGTCTCAATTTTTTCAGTTTATTCATAACTTTTTAGTCGATATATAGGCAAGTGATTTTGTATCTTATACTCCTTACATCATGTTAGGGAATGCTAAAGTGACAGAATTATTGACATTATACAGGTTTGAATTTTTGAATTAACTTGACAGAATTAAAAATCATTTTACACGTGTAAAAATTATCCTACACATCCCTTCGAACCTGTTTTCGGCAATTCTGTCACATTAGCATCTTTAGTAACTATATTTTGTCTTTTAGAATTATTTTTTATATTCTTGAGATTATAAAGATAAGAAAATTTTATTGCCCTGAAGTAAATTTAAGAATTTAAGAATTACATATTTTTCAGCTTAATACCGAAATTCAAAGTGGGGTGAAGATTAAGGAAGAACCTAAGGATACGACATCGGATTCCGATACAATAGAAGATATATTAAATAAAAATTGCTTTAGTTTGATTGATCACGATTACCATTATCGCGACGAATCATCATTTAAAAGTATTTCGTGTAAAGACATAAATAGTACAGAAAGTAAACATTTATCGAATAGTCATCATACACATTCAAATGATGTAAACGAGATTATTAATGTTGAGCGTAAAGTTACAAAAACGAAGAAAGAAATAGATAATACCTTACAATTTAAGAAACAAAAATGTTTTAATAAAACCTCTAACAATAAGAACGTTAATATATTACGCTCAACTAAAGATACCATAAAAAAAAGAAGAAAACTACGACATAAAAGTAAATTAGTAAAAAAGAAATCTGTTGACGCAAATAAATGTGACATATGTTTTAGAAAGTTCTCTTCTTTTAAAAATTGTATAGTCCATAAACAACATTATGCCTTTGAAAAAGATAACAACTGTAGGTTTTGTAGACAACATTACGTAACACAAGAGGAATTACAGTCCCACAAGTGTCCCCGCGAGCATAGGGTTCGCATAAAGACATTTAGATACCATTGTAATTTTTGCAGTCGTACCTTTAAGGAAAAAGGGCTTTTACAATCTCACTTGTTTCACATACACAGTGAGTTAATATTTTTTAATAACACAGTTAAACACAGTACTTCCAGATCTGAGAATGTAAATACTTCTTCTCAAGATGATACTTTAAGAACTAATATAAATGATGAATTATTGTGTTTTAATAATCTTGTTAAATCAGAGAAGATAGATACCGTAATAAATAACGTTAATAAATCTTGCGATAATAATATGATAGATACTGAAAAATCAACGATTAACGAATCATCCGATGAGATGTCACTAACTGGTAAAAGATTACGGCAACCAACATTAACGGAATATATTGAACTTTGCAAAAAGAAACGCGATATTAAAATTAGTCCAAATAAATTAAACATTACGAAAGATGAGTTTTCTACGTGTGCTTCACATCATGATAAACAAACAAGAGGAAATCTAAGGCCAAAAGAATGTAATGAGCAAATTGATTTTTCACCTGCAAAATTAGATAACTATTCCAAACAAAAAGCACATTCTACTCTGGAACAAAATGCACAACCTGAAAAGTGTAAAAAACCATTTGTAAAATTATATGCAGATGTTGAAATAATGAAATCTTTTCTGGAAAACCTTCCCGATACGGCCAAAGATAAAGGAACCGAGGATCAAGTGAGTGACGTTTCGTATGATCGTGGAGTACCTTATAGTTTACGATCTCTAAATGGAGTCTCTTATGTGGAAGCAGATTCGAATTCAAGAATGAGGAAAAGCAAAAATATACCTAAGAAGTCTCGATTTAACATAGAATCTAATATTAAAAAAGAACAGAATATTGATTTAAGTAAAATAGATTCGAAACTTAAAGCTCGTTTTAAGTGTAAGAAGTGTACAATTTCTTTAACAAGATGTGACGAACGACTAAAAAATTCTTATCAGATTTCTACAACCGATGTGGGAAACAACTCTCTTACTATTGAAGGCAATCTTACGTTGGATCAAAAAAGTGATCAAAAAAGTGAAGTGCGAAATACAATGATACTCAAAGACTTAGAAGTTTCTCTGGAGCGTTTAGCTCCAGTTGTTCCAGATATAAAAGCTACAGTTATGAAAACAGATATAAAAGAATCGGACTTGGAGAAATACAATTATAATTACTTTTTGTGTAAAATTTGTGAGAAGAGTTTTACTTCAAAATTGGCCAAACGTCTACATATTAAGTCGACTCATGTAGCATACATGTCAAGCATATGTGATGCACGATATACAGGGAGGCATAAATTACTTCAGCATTATCTACGCGAACATCAATTTGAACAAAATCAATGTTGCATTTGTTACACTTTATTATCCGATTATGAAGAACTGAAGCAACATTTATATGTTCATTGTCTGAAGTATATTCAAAGAAAGGACGACCAATATCAAGTAAACGTCGAATTAAACTGCAGCCTGATAAAAAACGCTTATAAGTGTTTTCAATGTGACAAAACATTCTCATCACAATCATCTTTATTAGCACATCAAAGTTGTTGCGCAATAAAAGAAGAAAAACAGGAAGATTTCATGGAACAGACAAGTTCATATTCGAAGGAAAGTCTTGAGGTGCAGCAGAAGAATACTGATGAAAATATAGTTACATGTAATGAAGAGATTAATTCAAATACTCCATGTGAACCTTTAAATAATGATTATTTAAAGAAATTAAACGAACATAAAGTTTCGCTTTGTGAAAATGAATCGAGAACTAATAAAGCCAAACAAATTCTTGTTAAGAATAACTTATTAAATGAAGAGAAACTCGAAACCGTCAACGAATCACAAAATTCTACGAAGCTTTTAGAAAATAATAATTCCACAGTTAATAATCAGAATATTACAAATACACAATTGGATGACGTTACAGGAAAAAATGTGACTTATCCTTGCGATATATGTGGAAAACAATTTCAGAATTCCAAGA
The DNA here is from genome assembly GCF_013373865.1 of Monomorium pharaonis. Taxonomy (NCBI): domain Eukaryota; kingdom Metazoa; phylum Arthropoda; class Insecta; order Hymenoptera; family Formicidae; genus Monomorium; species Monomorium pharaonis. The sequence goes on from NC_050467.1 coordinate 183,155, forward strand.
ATTTGGAGATACATGTACGTACTTTTAGCTTTACTACCGATATCTGTCCAATGTGTGGCACCGGATTTAGTTCTAAACGTCTTCTACAGACACATATCACTGCAGCGCACGTACCGCAGATTTCCAAGACTTACAGTTTCCATTGTGTATTCTGTAACCAAGGCTTTTTAAAAAAACACGATCTTCGACCTCATATATTACACTTGCATGGTCAACAAATGCTCAACACCCTTACGCGCAATCTCAATAATCAAGAGAAATCTGATGAAACAGTTACAACCCACACCGCAATGTGTAATATTTGTAACTTGGTATTTGAGACTCATGATCGTTACGTAGAGCACCGGATGTATTATTACAAAAACCACACGTTCAAGTGCAAACTTTGCGAACAAAACTTTCAAGGAATGTACATGTTTCATCATCATAATAAACTTATACATTATTCAGAGGATAAACGCAAGTTATACAGTTATATCTGCGATATATGTAACGAGGGATTTAATCACGAGTCACATTTTTATTCGCACAACATGCATGTTCATTCGAATGAAGTAAATTTAGCTGAAACTGCAAAAGAATTTGAAGATAGAAACCGTTCAGATTACTCATCTCAAAATGCCCAGGAGCAGATTAAAAATGTTATTATGAACCATAAACAAAAAAAACAGCCATCCAATGAGTGTATTTGCCAAATTTGTCAGCTGAAATGTACAGATATGAATCATATGGCAAAGCACGTAGAGTTTTATGCCAATGATGGCGATTTTAAATGTGACAAGTGTGAAAGACGATGTAGAACATTTCCATTACTTGATCAACATAGGAAATTAACTCACCATTGTCGTGATGTTTATAATGGACATTTATGTCATATTTGTGGTGAAGTTTTGGAAACTCTTATTGCATTGAAATGTCACGAGAAACACTCACATTCAAATACTACTAACAATACGGATAATAGGAAAAATTGTAATCAGAAGTCATCTTCGAACATTACACGCAAGATAGCAGAACATTCATATGAATCTAAGAACATCAACAATATAGCTAATGTAACTGAATATAATTGCGTATTCTGCGATATGAAATTCTCTACTGCCAGCAGTGTCCAAACACACATTGTTCATGTTCATATGGATGATATGTTAAATAAAAGAGCTACTTTAAGACTAGCTCTTCCCATTACTAATAGCTATGACATACAGAAACAATTTGCTGAAACTGATCAAACACCATCATCATCTTCAATATCATCATCTGAAGATAAGTCGATTCAATTTCTTCAAAAATCAGCAATTCAACAATCTAATATTGTTACTAATATTATGCCTAAAACTGGAATAAACGATGGAACTACTATTAAATTAAAGAAATTGAAAACTTTGAAGAAAATTACAGAGAAGACGCCAATCTCTTCTATTTCATGTATTAACAAATCTAATCAGGACAATATTTCGTCATGTAATACTATCGCATCGAACACGAAATCAAGAACGAATACTTCAGTTTCTCTCTCCATTGGACAAAAATCTTTAAAGCTCGTCGTATCAAATAATGAAATAAGAAATAACAGTTCAGCTCCTTTATCAACTGGATCAACAATTTTCAAAACTGTCGTATCAAACGCTGTATCTAATGATAACACGGAATCAAAAACGGATACTTCATGTTCATCATCCATTGGATCAACAAGTTCAAGAAATGTCGCATCAAGTGAAACAGAATTCAGAAATAACAATTCACTTTCTTTATCTACTGGGTCAACAACATTTAAAACTTTTGTATCAAATACCGAATCTAAAGCTAACGCTTCAACTTCTCCATCTAAATCAGCTAATGATCTCCGAAAAAGTTATGAAGTTCCTTCAAAAGTTAAGTCAATCAATGAATATAAAGCTAATTCAGTTTCATCATTAAATAGATCTGTAATAGTTGAAAATAAATCCAAAACAACATCTGTATGTCCTTTATCAACTATATCTTTATCAACATTCAAACATGTTATGCCACAATCTTGGCAAAGCAACAGAATTACAAATCAGAAATCAGAATCAGAAAACAACTACAATTATAGTTATTCATGCCCGTTATGTCCGCTAGAATATCCATCTTTGATGTTCTTCCACGCTCATCTTAAGTATGCTCATGCAGATTCCATCCGAACTCAGAAATTGAACATTCCACAGATGAATCAGGCTCAGAAAGCTTCTATAATAGAATGTTTATTGTGTCCATGTATCTTTCTTGATGAGATCTCGTATAAGAAACATTTGAGAAACTCTCATATGTATTTCGTGTATATCTCAAACTCTGAAACTCAAGAGGTGGCAAAAATCAATAACTCATCTAATCCCCCAGTAACACAGACAAGCATCAATAAAGAGGTCACAATTCCTGAGGTAATTACTGTAGATGATGATGATAATCATCATCATGATAACATCAAGAATACAGCAGATCAACAGACAACCAAAGTAACAGCCATGCTTGATCACAGAGAACAAAACGAGAAAATTGGTAAATTGAGAGTAAAGCCTTTTGCAAGGATCATGGAAAATTTACCTAAGGATTCTGCATCGGAAGTCTTGTAGACTAAATAAATCTGGCCCAAATCAGATTTTGGTCAGATTTATCATGAAAGTTTAAATTTCATTCATACTAAGAATATATAGTTAATGATAGATATACTAATTTATAAAATATTAAAATAATGATAAACTATAAGCAAGAAATTATGTTTCAATTTTGATAATTTATTACAAAGATGATTGAATGACAAAGGCAATTTATTTGATATAATAAATGGATATCTAATTCTTAATTAGTATTGATTGATGTGATTAATTAGTATTGACTGTATTGGTTCATTAGCTGTATTGATTATTTTACTCAAATAAGTATATCGCTAATTTACTACAAAAACTACATAACTAAAAAAAGTTTTAAGTTGTCTGCAAAAAGAAATATAAGAATTTTAGTGAAAATTTCGTTAAAAAGGCACTGCAAGTACAGATAGTCGTGATTTAAAATATTTAAACTGGAAAATTTTGTTTTTCTTAAATTAGATCCTTATTGTAAATGAGCTAGTAAAGAGATGATGTAGTACTATTATATCATTTGATTAAATGAATAAAAAATTAAACTATAAACAAATGCGATAAAAATAGGAGTTTTTTATTTAAAAATAAGTATTAATGTTAAGCAAGGATATTTTTAATTTATATTTCATATTTTTGAATTTGTCAATTTGTATGGAGTTCTTGAAAAATTAATTAGTAATCATTGTATAAATATATTTATATTCATTTATTAAATAAAATTTAGTTATTAGGATGTGAGTAATCTTTAAGGGGATGCTGGACTGCCTCTCAAACTTGATCGGGGTCGATAATGTAGAGTCATTCGTGCACATCATTAATGAGATTTCGTATATATTTCTTTTATAGATTTGGAAATTCTTTTCCAGAATTAAAGTACACATATTAATATCCATCTGTGCATTGGACTTTATATCGAAAACAGAATAAAATTTTTTTTATTGCTCTACTTATCGATTTTTTACGCGTATATAATCTAAATTTTCGTTTCGCAATTTCATATCAGTTAAGCACTCAAATCTAATTTTCGAAACTCGACACTGTTCTCGTTGTCTACTAGTCTGTGAATACGAATTTCGTAAGTACAAACTGTAGATCTTTTCTATTAAGCAAACATTGTTATAATGTGACAGAAAATTAACAATTTTTTCCCGGTTTTGGTAGAAACTCCACTCCACAGACTGGTAGCAATGCATATTCTTTTATTCTGGAGAAGAATTTTCAAATCTATAAAAGATATAAAAAGATATTGCGAAACAAAAATTACTATTTTTTTGTCGGTAAAACAGACAACTCCAGCATCCCCTTAAGTTATCAAAGAATATTGCAAGGCAATTTAAATATGTTGGTTATGTAATGTTGTAAATGAACATTTAATTTTTAACTGTCATTAGATAAGATTCTTAAAATTATAATCGTAATAAGTTTTAAAAATGTAATATTACCTCTTACTGTTTTAAAAATTTGTTTTATTATTATATAAGAAATTCTAATTTCTTATAAATGTATGCTATTTGTCATTTTTGTGTTTGGGTTGTAAATACAGTATCACAATAAAATGCTTATCAGAGTGTATATATATGAAAAATTATATTAATCAATAAAAGTCTTATATTTATGGATTTTGTAGTTTTTATAATTTTATTATAACTAAATCTGTTTCCTCTCCTCTTTCTTTTTTCATGTCTTCCTTTTTTTTCTCTCTCTTTCCCTCCCTTTTTTCCGCGCATGTACAATCCATTCATCAAAAGTATACAACACAAAAGGGATTAATAAATATCGTACTAAAAATCCCTTTTTTTAATTTCCAACTTTTTAATATAACATTCTTTTTATAGCAAAAGAGGAAATTAGGAGTAAGATGTCACTTTATTTTTGTGTTAAATATATATTGTTAATAAATTATATAATGCGTTAAATTATACATATATACATATATATAATTCGGAAAATTATATATGTATATGTATATGTATATATGTATGTATATATATATATATATATATATATATATATATATATTTATGCATTTGTATATACAATTTTCTGAAAAAATGTGCGGATTTTGAATTTTTGAATTTATTATGTAAAGAATCACTCTGTGTGGATAACGATCTGTAATTAATAAAAATTAATAATATTTAAATGTAATATGCGAATAGAAAATTTTATTGTACATTTCAAAATTTATTCTAAATATATTTCATAACTAGTCTTATAAAATTTTCTAAATTAATTTAACGAAATAACTTTTCTTATTCCTCAACTTGTAACTTTAAGAGACAAGATGTGCAATAATAACATTTTTTAACGCGTAATTTTAAATATTTTAAATGCTAAAGAAGAAAGTGTATACATTTTCTAAGATATTAAGAATGTCTATTTTAATTCGTCTTATATGAATCAAGTTGGAACTGTGAATCCTTTCTAAAAAAGGGCATGGCATCGATACTCGCATCTTTCGAAGTATTGTTGTCGCTTTTCCGCGATGCCGATTGGTTCTCTCATTGCGCTTACTACGTGTTGCGAGAGTAATCATTGCGATCGAATTTTGACAGCTGTCAAATTTGTATAAATGGTTATCTATACTGGAAGAGACCGGGAGAGACGGAGAGAGACGGGGTGAGACGGGGAGAGACCGGGAGAGACGGGGAAAGATGAGTCGTGACGGGGAAAGACGGGAGAGACCGGGAGAAACCGGGAGAGACCGGGAGAGACGGGGAGAGACGGAAAACACCGGGAGAGACGGGTAGAGACCGGGAGAGACGGGGAGAGACGGGAAGAGACCGGGAGAGACGGGGAGAGACGAGGAGAGACGGGGAGAGAACGGGAGAGACTAGCAATAATAGTTAATTAATTAATGTATATAAAGTTCCAAAAAATGTTGATCTTATTTTATATAGAAAGATACATGTAATGTCAAAGTATTTAATAATTTATTAACAATTGTAACTTTTTTTGTACATTGTGAAGTATCTTACTCGAACAAAAGATTTTCGAAAGTTAGTTTTCTGTATTGATTTTTGCAAAAGATGTTGATCTCATTTTATATGGAAAGGTACACATATAATGTCAAAGTATTTAATAATTTATTAACAATTGTAATTTTGTTTATCAAACTATATCGTCAATCTCTAATGCTAATTAAAGAAAAAAAAAACAAGAAAAAGAAGAAGAGTCAGAGCTGACAACATTTCGTTACATTTCAGTGTCAGTATCATATTACTTTAAAGAAGATTTATGTATGTTGTGTATATTGTATTTCTTTTTTCCTTTTTTATGTGTATAATATTTTTGAAGAAGAAAGAAAGTTAGATAATAAATTAATGTATGTAAGTACGCTTTCTCTGTCTCTCTCTCTCTCTATTTCTTTTTCCTTTCTTTTTGTATATAATTATTTATTTATATAATTATTATTGCAATTGTTATTTTTAAAGAGTAAAAAACTAAATAGCGCGCGCCTGTGTTGTTCTAGTATAGTTACAAAAAAAGATTGATTATTTGGTGGTTTGTGTTTTATTACTGTCTGATCCGTCCGACATAGATTTTCACTACTCCCTGGTATTCGACGTAACGACCGTAAGCCTCGTAAAAGTCTTATAACGGTTTGAGAACACACTTCCAATGGTTAGGAATTTATTCCTCTTTGCAACATATCTTATATTATAACTTGATATTATATGATTTTTAAACAACATAGTTCTATTATTAAGTAATCCATTATTAATTATATGAATTTCTAGATTGCAATTATTATATTAATGAGTGTCAATATTAATCAATTAGTTTTTTTTTCACTAAATCATTTTACTTTATACTAATGTCTAAAATAAAAATAACATTAAAATGTTAATTTACAGTAATTTGCTTTTAATTGTATTTGAGATTTGTGTTGTTGATCAACTTCGTCTGATGCATTCATCCAAAAACAGTTGCATGGTTGAATCACAAATACACAGAATAAAATGCGCTTTTATTCCAATTTTTAATTTGCATCATATACATTCACGATTAACTTTATGTCATTGAACGATTCATGCTAACAGAATTTGCTGATTGTAATTATGGCGACTTTGACAAACTGCAATTTATTTGCCAATCTGTTTGTCAGTTGAAAGCAAACTGCACTAGGAGATTAGCTCACAATGTGATTAACCGATAATTTTTGATACTTAAAATAAAATCCAAAAATTCAAGAATCGAGAAGACTTCAGATATTACGGATAATAGTAAATGATTATTCTTTCAATATTTTATTTATCAAATTTTGTAAATATATAATGAAGATAAAAATATTTTAAGTATAGTAGGTGCATAAAAATAAAAATAGAATAAAGACATACAAGTATACAAATATATAGAAAAAAGATCTAAAGCTAATTTTTAAATAATTTAACTAAAATAACAAAAGAAACAAACTCAAAATTTTGTTTTAAGAAGACAATATGTAACAGTGAAAAAAAATTCATTTGCAAGAATAACGAACGTTAAGTACTCGAGTAAATTTAGGAACCTGAATAGACTATGTTCTTGTCAACGAATGTCAGGTTCCCTGTAAAAGTATCCCAAGTACAAGAGTGGCCGTGCTTGTCTTTGACTTGGTTTGAAATTAGCAATTAGTTAGGCTAGAGGAGTCTGTGATTGTCAAGAAACGTATGGAAAGTTTTCTCGAGCTTGCTTCAAGTTTCGTCAAGGATGGAGTGTTTTAAACGGTGTACACGTCGGTTCTAAGTATGCTGATATCTTATTTCAAACAATACTGCTTATTCAATTTTAAAATTAGAATAATGCTAATTAAAAACTAATTAAAATATATATTTACATAGCATAAGAACAACTTTATCGGTCGAAGAATTAATTTACCATTATTAACAACTTTAAAATTAAAAAGAGATTGAATTTTATTGGATTCTGAAAAATTGATCGTAGATAGAACATTGCATGAAGAAACGGGATATTCAAGATAAATGATTGAATGGAAAGACATGAAAGTGTTATCGTAAAAAAATGATGGAGTTGATGACATCTATTATTTCGCTTATTGTTTACGCGTTTTTGTGTGTATTGAATTGTAGCGATTCAGACTATTCCATTACATTTCAAAATTAAGCCAAATTATGACTATTAATTACATTTGATAACACATCAAAGAAAATATTTCAAAGAAATAGAAAATCCCAAAAATTCTTGGTTTTTAAAAGTTGTCTTAAAATTAATTAATTTTATTTTAAATATAAATAAATTAAATTTTATAATAAAGACAAACTTTCTTCTGTTATGGAAATATTATAAACTATTTAATATTACAATTAAAATAAAACTATATGTATGTATATGCTCTTGTATTAGATAAATAAATAAATGGAAAATAAACTATTTAAATAACGAAAACATTACATGGAAATTTAAAACAAAATGGTAATGACAGTGCTTATTTTTAAAAATATGTTTATAAGATAAAACTCGTGCGTACAGTTTTGTATTCTGTAAGCAAGTAATATTAAATACATATATTAATAAACTTTATTGTTTTCACTTTACAAAGAAATTTATACACGTTGTATAATCGCTATTTTGCATATCGATAATGCGATATATATTTAAAAGAAATTGGATAGATTTAATAATTATTATAGTCGTCTTTGTTTCATACAATAATGTATCTGGGAAAAATGCAATTATCTTTTTTTCTTTACAAAAATAAAGTTTTCTTAATAAATAATGTTATTTTATTATATTAATTAGAAAACGAAACTATCGATTAATTTTGTGATTATGTCTGATTATATATAACATAATTGTCACATAGTTTGACTTCTTTTCAGTATCAAAGAAAATGGTTATAAAATTAAAGAAGGTTTGTTTGTAAGAGAAAAAGAAACTGAAAAATCTCATTATGCAGGAAAGAAGTTTACAATCATATTCTGGCGTTTTTTACTCAAAGCGCAGAGGAAAGCTGCGTTTTCTTCCGCGATTCAGAAAAGTAATTAAACCGGTTGTACACTCAAACGATGCTATTATAATCTCCCTGAGACGTGAAAAAGAAGTCATAATAACGACGCATAATAAGTTCATCAAAGAATTAACAGGTGATGTAAAATCTAGTTTGATTTATGTGACTGTAAAAATCAATTTTTTGTCTATAAGTCTATATACGTGATATTGAAAATTATTTTATGTGTGTGTGTATTTAAATTTACAAATATATAAAAAGTGAAACTAATCATAACCGCTCTTATTGGAGTTGAGTCGATTGATCAATGAAATATTTCATAATCATTTCACATTCTTCTGTAAAAATTAGAATCATCTTTAACCTTAGAACGCTATTTTTTTGATATTAATATTACTTTGGATAAAAATTCATTCATATAATAAAAAATTTTTTTAGATCTTTTTCTACTTTATAAATTGTGCAAGATGTTACAATAATTAAACTAATATTTTTTAACATAAAAAACTTTATTAAATATTATTTTAAATTATCAAAATTTTAATCATGAAAACTGAGCTAAACTTGAATTAACATCTGAGTAAAAATTCATTTACAGTACTCTAGGATTTAAGGAAATACCAAGTATATATTTTTTAATGATATACTACACAAATATTACTTATTATATAATAACAGAAATGTAGATTGCGATATATCTATACATTTACATTTAAATAAAAAGGGATTAGACTGAAAATGGAGATGAGAACTCAACTGTTTTTATTGACACTAAAGCTATGTATCGAATATTTGACAAGCTACACACAAATACACATACACATGTGCGCGCGCGGCTTGCCTCATCCCTCTTCAACGGTAGTGCAAACGGAGGAATGTTACGAGTAATTTATTTGAAAAATGTCATCAAAGAGATGTGGTCAATTCTGACGAAGCTTTTCACGGTTTATTGCCTCGATGTACACTGAAAATGTCCCTGTGACATTTCCAGTTGACTAACCGAGCATTTGGTGGAACAAACCCGATCACTTTATACGATTAATGATCACACGTGTTAATAATTATAAATATCTCATGATATTAGGCGAATATTTTAATTCATCGATTGATCAATTGCAATATATACAATGTAGGCAAATAAAATTTTTACAAAACAAAGTTGCATTTGCGCATAATACGATTGATCAATCAATCAATTAATTAAAAAAACGTTATTTTCCAAACGAAACCCAATCGCAAGGCATTTTCTTGAAAAATAGTGTACGTTGAAATCAATTTTAATATTTTAAAATTAGACATATCTCTTTTTACAAGTCTCTTTCTCCATTAATTAAATCAGGAAAAATAAACTTACTAATTTACATTTTGCAGAGTGTTGTACAGGTTTAGGTTGGTAAGTTAACTTCAGAAATAAAAATGTTTTAAAAAAAAGTTTTTACTTTTTTTTAACTGTCGTATGCTATCGCAATTATGAAACATACATGCAAAATAAACTACATCATACGGAACAGACAAAAACTTGCTCGTTAATGCGATCGCGATTGCGGATTGCGAATATGGTGGAAAAGCTTGTCAGTGTTGTGTGTTCTGCGTTTTGCGACGGAAATGACATCACTCGTTAACCATATTACAAAGCGGCGCTTCGTCGCATTGTTAGCTCATGTCGCCAATGGTAAAACCCTCGGATACGTATGTCTCGTCATTGTTGCGCGTCGCGATTCATTTCGCCTGCGGAAACACACAGTTGATCGAACCGATACAATTTGTTTGCCACGCTTTCGCCACGCTAAGTGACAAATTACAACGTATCGTTACGATTATCCGGAAATGATAGGTGTACATTTCAACTCCGGATGGAAACGCGTCATTGAAAAATCACGCCTGTCGAAATCATTTAACACAACTGCCGATTGGTGGACATTAATCCTATGTAATAGCTCCAGTAATAATGAACATATTCACAAGTCGGGTAATCATTAGGCATTAAAGGTAAACATTGAGTTGGAGTTTTAAGAGTGATATAAATGTTTCTCAAAGTCTCGTGAGCGGCCAAGTACAGAAGCAACGTTGGTATGCGAAACTGCTGCAGGGGTTCGTAACATGAGGAACAATCGAATGGTGATTCTTCGTCAGCGGACGAATGTACCTCGCTCCATCCTAACAACCCTCACTCGCTCCACCAGTCGTGGAATTTCCAAGCCATCCACGCTGCATTGCATTGATTGCGCCTTGGGGCGAATTGCATCCGCGAGCACGACGCTGTTCCTCACCGGCGTAACGCAACGAGATGCAATGTTGAAATTGATGACGCGCGCGAGCACAAATGCAAACCCTGCTTTGCCAGTCGAAGAAAAACCGAGATAAATGACGCCCTCGTTTCCAAGATAAATTCCTGGAAATCAATTGCTTTGATACCATTTATAATTTTCAAATTTAAGTTATTAATCTAGAAATATCCTGTAAAATCGTTATACATCATGTTATTATAACGATATTCAATAATATGTAACGTTTTCACAAGTATGTCGTATTTAATATTTTATATAAATAATACAAACAATTTTTAACTATAACTTGGAGGAAACGTTCTTAAAATGTTATAACAATGTTTCGAAAAAGCAATGTTGAAAAAATCATGTATTATATAATTTTTAAAAAATGTTTATACAATATTATTTTAAAACGTACACAAAATACACATCAACGTGATGAAATTCATATTTAAAAAAGTCTATCTAAAAAGCATTGATAACAGTTCATCGACTCCCGAAGTGTATAGGAGCGTCATCTGGCGTTACGAAACGCGAACAAAATAGGTACTAGTATCATCTACCGTCAAGGACTGTCGCTTTAAAATTCAAAGATATAAGTACTAGACACAAAATATGCATAATGGATTTATCTTCAATATACTGAAAACTTTTCCCAGTTTATTGCTCTAATTTAATAATTCACGTGCTCAATGGGAATAGGGTATTCCCCGAAAAGCATCATTTTGTTTTCTGCTCTCGGTAGTCATGGTGTCAATTAAAACTTTTCGTATATAGTTAAATTATCTTGATGCATATGATAGCGTTTAAAGCGTGAACCGTTTCTGTTCTGTTTAGTTTTACACCTGCAAAATTAATATTTAACCTAATTTAATTGTCCATTTATTTAACTTAGACTTGTTATCCATAATTTAATATAATAGTATCGTAATAATATAGTTATAACTAATCAGTCTCCGATAGAGATACCATTTGCTTAAGTAGAACAAGGGAAACAATAATCGCAAAAAAAAAAAGGAAACAATATCTAATAAGCACAAGGGAAATCGTAAAAATGTATCTACTGTGATAGTGATATACCGTGCGGAGAAAAAGTTTTGGAAACGAAGACTTATCCTCAGCTCGCGCATAGTTTTAGAGGCGTGGATTTACGAGCTTCGCATCTACACTCTCGAAAGCCCAAACTTTGTCAAATATATTAAAGGCTGCCTGCCGCGCGACTCGACAAAGATATTCTGTGCTATTCTCCGTCACGTCCCTTTCCCTTTTCCAACCTCCAGGCTGTCTCGCACGTAGAAACGCAATGTGCTCTTTTGTGTTTGTTTGTGTGTCTCATGGGCGTAGACGCGCAGAAATGTGGCCCACCAAAGTTTCGCTTCCACTCTAAACAATGGAATATTTGTGTTTGCTGCAGCGAGCATTGGCTATCCCATTGTATCCCGTGCTCCATTCCGCACGATGTGTGAAATCATACCAATATATTTATATCTTGATTGAAGATATCAATAGTTCTTCAGTTTTTATTTAATACCCGTTAATACTCTGATTAATTATACAACTAATTGTTGTAATGAATGGTGATGAACGACAAATAATGATATCTGAATAAATATATTTTGTTGAAAGTAAATATTAAAATTTTTTAAGAATAAATTGTCGTTTGATGATTAAATCACTATAATTTCAGAGATTAAATTTGCACATTTTTGCCGTATATATTTGTAGAAATATTTTGGATAATAATACATTTTGTAAATGCACGCGACAATTGTAAATATAATCTAAATTAATGGAATAAATAGTATGAACTATTTGCATTTTACTTTGTTAATTCAAAAATGTGTGATGCGAAAGAAAATGATATAAATAAATTTGAAAACTGTATAGATTTTTTGAGAAGGAATGAAAAAGTCTAAATGGATATACGTATGCCCTTTAGGAAAATTTCGTCGATATTCGCAGTATCCCAAGTATCCTCTTGTCTCCGTCAAAGAATACTTCACTGGCCCTTTAAGAGGCTGCGCCTGTGCGTCTACGTGCACGACAGGGAGAGAAAAAGAAAGGCGTGGCTGGCATTTGCGGAATAGCAATATCTACCTTTCCACCACCTGGCACAGTCGCACAGTGTCCACAGTTGCTTGCGAGTACAACCCGCCCGACGTATTTACTTCTCTTTCCCTCCTCTTTGTGCAGCTATATTTTCGGACGTACGAGTTTATACTTCACATTATACAGCACCGTGTTGGCATTCAGTTATGAAGCAAGTAACTGAAAGAAATCACAATTCATAACAGTATTCTCTCTCTCTCTCTCTCTCTCTCTCTCTCTCTCTCTCTCTCTCTCTCACCTTTTCGCGACACTTTTTTTCAAATCTTCCACTAAATTTAGTGATATCTTTTATTTATCGATTCACGTATAATAATTTATTTCCATGCGTACACGTTGCACATGAATCATGAATAATTAAAGGCTGATATTAGAAATAAATAATTACTTTTACTAATAGAAACGTTTTCATTAAAAAGAAAGTCAGAGTTTAAACGTTTAAAATAAATCGCTTCGTAAAAAGATATCCAAAACTGAAAGAATAAATGTAACTGCGATTCTTTTGCGCTTTGGCTGAAATTCTTTTCCTACCCCCTGCACATCCTATACTTTTACCCTCACAAACTCCGTCCGCTGATAAGGGAGTTCCTCCCGGAATACCAAGATTCCTCGCTGCCTAGTCACTCCGTTTATCTCGCAACGTCGTTAGTCCTCTCGCGCAAAGCGAAGATTGATGAAGCGTACAAGGGCGTCGCTCCAAAACGAACCCCCTTTTCGTTCTATACCTCTCTTATTCTCACAACTGGTTTTGTCCTCTCCTCCTTGTACTTCTCTCATCTTAGTATTCTAACCCGTTTCTTTTACCATCTTTTAACGGTATATATTTCTATCACACAGTGCGATCATTCCAATTGCTTTGTCACCTTTAATCAATCTGTCTCTGTCGATGTAGAGAACTTCCACCAATTGTTATTTATAATTTGACTAATCAGCTTTGATTTTTAAGAATATCGTTTACTTTACTTATTAAAAAATATTATCTATTATGAAAGAGACAATACTTGGAAACGCTTTTAATGCATTTTGTGTGTGTGTGTGTGTGTGTGTGTGTGTGTGTGTGTGTGTGTGTGTGTGTGTGTGTGTGTGTGTGTGATAAAAAGTAATAATACAATAAAAATAATTTAAAATAATACTAGTTGCATTTTTTTAGCTAAAAATATTTTTGTTTTTATTGCACTTCCTTTAAGAAAGGAAAGCAAATGTAAGCAAGAAGCATGACCTATATGCTAGGAAATTAGGACGCCATCGCTTTAAGAAAGCTCTTCGAAGCACTAAGTCAAACGATGGTAGAGATGCTTTTAGTGTAACAGCGGGCAAGAACAATTAGTTAAAGAGTTTAGTAATTTATTTTTAGCAGTTTAATATATAGAAATCTCTGCGCGTTACTAATTCTTTTTTTCACTACAAGACCATCATTACTATTAGATAACGCATCAATAACGTGGCGACCTCTTCGTCAATGTATACCCTTGCGAAGAATGAGTAGGTTTCGAATTGCATTGAAGATCCATAGCTAAGTGAAATATAAATTTTCAGTACTGTCAGTACGTTTCAAAATGTACCATACTTATCATATTTCGATAGAAATATCAATATCTCGATGCTGAATGATTGTATTGAAATGAAAGATGTGGCACTGCGAAAATTTTCTATTCTCAATAATATATAAAATTGTTTAATGATATAAGCTCTAAGCTATTAATTGAGCAATTATGACATTGAAAAATGTAATAAACTCGCGAATACAACATACATATAATTTAACAAAAAGTTAATTTTAAGTGTATCATCTTCTATTGAAAAATTTTAACTACTAAAACTTGACAAATTGTAAATGAAATATTAACTCGAACAGCGCTAATACTCGCGGCGCTTCAATTATTTTGCTTTGTATAATCGCATAATAAATATGAGCAATTCCCGACTCGACTTAGTCGAAAGCGATGTGGACGAACCAGACATAATTAGATAGCGTAAAATTTAACGCGAAAGCAAAACTCGACGCTCGCGGACAGCCATATTTGTCGTCCCTTTCACTGTACCCACGAGAAATGATGAGAAACGAATGAAACGATTAATTTTTAAATATCTGTTATTATCGTTATGTATCCTGGCGTGTGAACAAATATTACATTTGATGCTACGTAAAAAAAGTTTACGTTCTTCATCTCTGTAATTAAAAGTTAATCTGCACTGAGCCTTTTCGTTACCGGTGAGATTAATTAATAATTGCACCAATTTGTCATTTCGAGACTCGCAACTTTGTCGCGGTAAGCGGCAAATGACGATACGCGAGAGAGAAGCGAAACAAGACGTGCAAGGTACAGCAATCGTGATATCAGGGACGAAACGTTCTCCACCGCAGCAGTTCGGAATCATAGAATCGCCCACGGGGGCCCAGTAAGTTTCTGCCAACTTGGTTCTCGGTGAACCTTACCGGAAGTGCCCGCGTAATGCGCTCACTACGTCACACAAGTAGATGCAGCAATTCAAATTGATCGTCCTTGCATTGAACGATGTGCCCTCCGATATTCTATTATTCTCAAATATTATAAAAGATGTTCGATATTCATATCTAGAAAATAAATAATAAGTAAAAATAGACTCTTATATATACAAGTATAAATATAATATATGTATACATGTTAAAATGTCGCCTGTGTATATGGTATGTATATGTATACATTTATTTGCTGAAGAATTAATTAAAAATTGGTAAAGTAATTGGGCAATGGTTTCTCTCTGAATCAACCCGTCCGATTAAAATTGTATCGAATGCAGTGGAGACTATCATCGCCGCGCCTAGCTTTGAGAACGATCCTATCTGCGAGAAATGCGCAGCTTCTCTCAGTCGGCGTTTGCCATCGGATTGAATAAAACGAGATTTTCCTGGTGCGGAGCGGCTCGACATGCTATCGTCGCGCGCTTTGATATGAACCTCGAACGACACGACGATGGAAAGCCGCATTGGTATCGAAAAAAGAACGAAGCATCATCGCTTATCCCGTCGCGCGTTTCTCTCTCTCTCTCTCTCTCTCTCTCTCTCTCTCTCTCTTTCTCATCGCTCGACTTCGCGTCCTTCTGACGCGAATCCGTAAATTCGCGCTCTTTGCGGATGAGGCGTGCACGCGCGCGCGCGCAACGTCGTCAAAAACTCGTTTGAAAACTCCTTGACGTCGATTTTTGATATCACTATCGAGAATTTCTTATTTCACCTCGACGATCAAACGACTATAACTTCGATGTCATCAGCGGTATGAGCAACGACAGAGCTAAAGTTCCTTTCTCATACGTTGCCGCGTCTTGATAGCTATTTTTTTTACGTCTCTATCATCTATCTTTTTGTAATAATCTGCAAAGTGCCTCCGTTTAAGAACTTTAATCTTTTTGACGGGATATTTCTTTGTAATTTCTAATTTAAAAAATTTCTAATTAAAAAAAGTTTTTTACTGCTACTTTTAGTACAGTTCAGCGATAAGAATTACATTGAAGCGAGAAAGGGAGGCCCAGGAATGAAATAACTGTTGAGCCAAAGACGGAGATTAGTACGAATCGCAGCAAGATAAATCAGTACTTTTTCGTCGGTAGCCATTTTTCAATTTTCTCCGGGTTTGCCGTACGGGCGAACGACCTAGGTCTGTAGAAAACGGGTGGAAGGTGGCCCGATTGTGTAAGATGAAAGTTCACGTTTCTTCGTTTGCCGCGCACGAGAGCGTATAAGGAATCTGATGTAACATAATTGTATGTGTCGTGTATTTAGGAAATTATTTATAAATAACTAAAAATACGAAAATCAGAGGTATTTGTATATGGAAATTATGAAATCTTTATGTATACATCAGTTTATTGTTTCAGATATTAATTAGTAGTAGTATATGTGTATGCATGTACGTATGTATTATGTACGTGCATATATAATGCGTATATGTATGTATGATTTTTGTGGATGACAGATAAAGATGCTTTAAAAGATCAATATTCGATTCCGCGGATCAAAATATGCGCGTTCACATGTAGAACATATTTTTTTTACCAAATAGGTATCCCGTACGTGACAGCAAAAATTTTTTGTTGTATTTGAAAAAATTTTGAACGTTAATTAAAATGTACAGTTTAACTTTTCATCGCAAATAATTACGATCAATAGTAATTTTACCCTCAAAGATGTCTGTTTTCTTATGTGTATCCAAAGATTTATAAGTTATTGTCTGTTTTATTCTATGAACATACGACACTTTGCGCTACTCGATATTCCATTATTTCACCTTCTAAGACAAGAGATAAAAATTGTGAAGTAAATAACCACTGAACAAACGTTATTTTAAACAAAGAATCCCAGACTTTAGAAAACAAATTTTAAACGGGAATAGTAAAACAATAATAATAAAGCGCAAGACTTTGAAATACAAGAAAATTTAATCATTTTACATTTTTAATTTAATAATAAAAACTTTGATTAAATTTTATCAAAAGAGAACCAAATGTATAATTAACATCAAAATAAATCTTTGCTGCTATTATCATGCATATCTTATGTAATATGCTTTCTCTTGTCCACACTCTATTTATTCTGTTGTCAGCGGATGACGGAAATAATTTTGCGGAAATAAATTCTTTGTTTGCATTCCAGTCGCGTGAACGTCTGAAGGAGAAGTAACATTACGCAACTGGAATATACAAGGTGACTCAAAAAATATGAAATAGGTATTTTTACAAGTTACATTAAAAATTTCGTTAACAATTTCAAGACATTTTTTAAATATTTTTAGATACATTTTTTTACTTAAGATTTAAATTGCACTTAAATAAGGTATTTTTAATAAAAAATCTTAATGTATGTATGAACGTAAGTAAATTTCATTTTATTTTTTGCACTAAATAAATTGAGAAAATTAAAATGTCATTATGTGCTACTTGAAACGGTGTGATTTTGATACACCCAGTATTCGTGTTATTTTGTATACTGTGCTAAACCAAAAATCGCTCGCTCGTATTATTATGATGTCAAAATGTCCCGCGCAGAGTACGACGATGTTTCCTCGACGTCGTAATATCCTTCTCTCGCGGTATCAAAATCCGCGAGTGCAGCATTCTCCCTTTTCTATTCTTTTCCAGTTTATCACATTTACACTCTAAAATTTGTGTACGATGACAAAGAGCAAAGCGCAATTGGTTTGACTCTTTTCGCAAGACTTGCAAAAAAGAAAGGCATGTTTATATGAATCTTTATGATCAGAGAGGCTATAAAAGATAAGCTTCTAAAATTTATGTATATCTATCGCACGTGAATCACCCTATATAGACCTTATTTTCTAAATGGCCTTATTTGTTCTTCACTATCCAACAGCGAAAACGGGAATAAAATTCATAGCTTTTTCAAATGCGCTCAAAATATATTCCTGTCGATATCGGAACGTTTTCTCATCCCCTTGACACTTCTAACCCCTTTTCGATCCGCCGAAAATATAAAAGATGGATCGGAAGAAGCACAACAACGGTCACCAATACAACGCATACGCACATTTCATTTCACATATAATAACAAAATATATACAGTATGGCATTTGTGCACAAAGAGGTACAATGACAGTGTCTGATACGAATGCTTTTAGTTAGCTATGAATAAGGTTTCATTTATTAGAATGTAAAATAAAAGGACTATATGTGTACCACAATTATATATTGTTTTATATTTCTCTACGATTTAATATACTCAAACTAAACTTAATTATACTCAACCAGAAATAACCTGTCAAATCGACCTGAATCGACGTCAAATCGATATGAAAGTGATGTCGATTTGATGATGACATCGATTCGACGTTGATTCCATTATCATTTCTCGCTGAGTAGAACATCAATACGAATGAGAATTCTTTAGTACCTCTATGTATGGAATAGGAATATTTCATTCTATGAGATTTTTTCTTTGCCTTCTTCCTTTTTCTTCTTTTTTGCTTCCACTACACATAGTCGGTGATAAAATAGAAAAAAATTTTTTCTATTTTTTTTGTGTATATTAATTAGTTTGAAAATAATCTCTATAAAACCAAAATGTTTTTAATACCTTAATTAGGAGTTTACAGAATTTTTTGGTTATTTGCATTATTGCCTGCTCAGCTTGTAGTTCATTTGAATTCAAATGCTAAAACGTAAACAATTTCTCAAATATTATAGATATAGAAATAAACAAAATAAAATGTCGTTAATTCAGTACAACTAAACTTGTATAAAAAGATTTAGAAGTGTGATGGTAACATTTTAACCAGACTGTTTGTATGCGCAAGGAGACATGTGCGTGAATGTTTCTTGGTCTGGCATTACGAAGGTGTATACTA
This sequence comes from Monomorium pharaonis, assembly GCF_013373865.1. Taxonomy (NCBI): domain Eukaryota; kingdom Metazoa; phylum Arthropoda; class Insecta; order Hymenoptera; family Formicidae; genus Monomorium; species Monomorium pharaonis. The sequence continues at coordinate 202,422 of NC_050467.1, forward strand.
CTTGTGCTGCAACGGTCGCGCAAGGCTATACTTAATCGGTTTTCGGTCGATATCGGCGCGCACAGCGTGGAACCACGAATATATAGCGTCGTGGGAATTAGTATTACATTCGCTAGTACCGATACCGATTGCGAGTACATCTTCAGCACTGATATTTCATTTTCTATACAATTGAAGCATTAAAATAGAAATCTTCAACACGTTTGTCAAAACTATAAAGATATTGACAATTCCATTTTGAATAATAACTTTAAAATATTCTATACATTTTTTGACGAACGTCAAAAAATATATACAATATTTTACGTATATAATATAATCTTGCGCATGCGAGATCGACATATTGATGTAGAACGATGAAAAATCAAACGTCTCGTGCCAGACGTAGGCTAGATGCAAAATCTGCCTTTCAAGAGATGTGAAAATCGATTTTCTGTGTTGCATTCACAAGTCATGAAAGCTCGCAGAGGCATTGGATTTTTATTAAAATATAATTTTAAGAAATTAAGCAGATTTAAATGCTGATAAATTTTTTGATATTACATTTGTGTATCTTTTTTGTTGTTAGACTTGTGCATTTTTTTAAATACTTAACTGTTACACTCTGTGTGTGTGTGTGTGTGTGTGTGTGTGTGTGTGTGTGTGTTACAGTTTTACGGCTAATATAAGTCTAACATAGTCAAGAATTTTTATTTATAAGATTTATTTTTACAGAATAAGGGCTGAGGATAAGGACCTTTTGCAGATTTATCGAAAAAGACGAAGGAAATAAATTTAGAAGCTTATTGGAATTTGAAGTGGATGAAATTAGTTATGCTGACAGCTAAGATGGCGGTGCGATCTGACGAGCGGAATGTAATTATCGGGGACCAAATTTAGAATGAATCGCCTTGCGATATTAGCGGCGTGCGACGCAGGGTCGATACGTAATTGAGGATTAACTGGCGTGCGACGTTAATCGCGTTCTCAGCGTCTACTTCGAATATTCATTAAGGATAAGGAAGAACGGAAAAACTTCATTTGCTTTAATGTTAGTTTATTTTATTTGAGCTTGTACATTTTGTACATTGCTACAATTTTTATCATCCTAATTCGTGAATATGTTGTCTGCTTAATTTCAAAACTGAAGTTAATGACTCGTATATAATCGTACATATTTTATTATATAATCACTAGTATTGTGTATTTATTAAGAAAACTATATATCAACAATAAACATAAAATATAAATGTTACCGATATGTATAGTGTTAGAAATTAATAAATCAATATTGCTTAATCAACTGTCTCGAGATTTAACAAGTGCAAAATAACCTAATTAATTCAACTTACAAAGAATACTAGGTCGATGGTTTTGTTTTAGATTATTGAACCCATTTCACAAATACGATAAAACGCACAACGAATATTAATTGCGTTTAATTCCAGCGATGGCTATCTCGCGAGTGATTTGGTACTCCACGAATTTCTACGAAAGCGGAGTTTAATTACGAGAATATTATTCCCGGCGATTAAATCGTGAATTTGAAACCAAACCAATTTAAAAAAGATCTGGCAGGAAATGTTATTAAAAACATTGTTTCACACCAAAATAGCACTTCAAGTCAAATTTTCGAAAAATCATACATATTGTTAGTGCTTGTATAAGTTGTTCAAATTACTTACAATATTTTGAAGTTTTTCTACAAAAATAAAATTTTGAAAAGAAATAGCCGTCATTAAAATAAAATTCTCTCTCTCTTAAAAAAGGCATGTAATAAAGCCTCTTTTCCGTGATGCTGAAAGAATTTCCTGCTTGGCTTACTTTGTGTTGCTATACTAAATGTCAGTTGTTTGACAATGGATGGATGAAAAATTTCTGACAACTGCTTCAGCATTTTGTACCGCGTAAAAAAAAATTTGGATTTGTCTGACTTCATAACATTCCATTTCGTAACATTTGATTTCATGTTTCTTATGAAAGAATATTTTCATTTGTCTCAGGTTAATATTTCTTTCGTAAGTGAATTCATCTGGATATTAAGAAGATATATTGCTGGTTTCTAAGAGTGCTTTATCCGCTTTAAGTATAATATAACCGATTAGTATAAAAAATTCTGACGCCATCAAAATCGGGAACGCGACGCCGCGTTATTAATTCGGATAACGAGATGCTGCGTTAATTATTGCTCGATTCGATAAAAAAAATTTATAACAACGGCTCGATCTAATGTCGTGCGGCTGTGGGCGCGTTAATTAAAATAACGAGCTGCAGAAATGATTGTACGTTCGGCGAAGAGGAATCCAGGATTTGAATTAAATTAAGAAAAAAACATATAAATTTTTATAATTAGACAATCTGAAAATATATGGAATTATTAAGAGCATTACTGAAAAAACTTAATTTCACAGTTTATCTAATGCATAGGTCTAAATAAAATCTAGTTTATACTTCTACTGTAAATTAATATAAAAGAAAAATATATTTATACATAATTAGATATTCGTAATTATTACAACATTGTTATTATTTTTTGTCATTAATAGAAACTAATAAATTAGAATTAATTTTTAAAAATGACGTTTATCTTTGCTTATAATCAAATTTTGACTATGTTATTGTATCGGGCATATTTTGTCTCGAATTTTTTGTTTTGAGTATGAAGTTAAGTGGATAAAAAACTAAGAATACGTGAGAATAATACAACACAGTAAACCTAAGATCGATAGTTAAATTTAAGTCAAGTTGACAGGTGATCTTAATCGCGTCCGACTTCATGTTATTAATCGCATCTCTCCGCTTGGAAAGAAGTTGTTAAAGGAAATGAGATTACTGGACTGACGATACGTCCGCTTTAAAAATGATAATGACTTGGTGAAACACTTCTCTCGTCCTTCATCGAAAACTTCTTCCTAAATGAGCTGCTACAGAATCTGATTGTCACAGATTTTTTATGGATATTTCATTATACAAAGTGCGAAACTACAGATTATTTATTCTGGCACATGCAACGTAGACTAGGAAAAGTAGTCATTTCATTAATTTTAAATTATTTAAGGAATTAAATAATTGCTTGCAAAATAATATTGTTTGCACTTGGCTCTGTAGATTCTTAATTTCATAGATTAATCTTTTGCCCCACTTTTCAATAAATTTTCAACATTTTTTTCAACATTTACAAGTTTTTCAATATATGCGCTCGCAATTCAGATTTTCCTAAAATGCATAACTTTACCGATAATTCTTGTGACGCATTTTTGTTTGTACTATAGATAGGATCCGTAGATTCTCTTCTTCTTTAATGTATCAGGCGCTGTAGACTAAACCGCTTATCTTCTCTACGTACGCTAAATCGACTTTAGCGCAAAATACATGATTTTCACGCAAAACTGACACGATCGAACTGATTGAATTTTCTATGTCGTTGCTCATGCTGTATCTCAAAGTTTCGTAGTTTCATGGAAGGAAGCGTATATATCATAAACTGTGAGAATATGTCTGTCGTCATGTTTCAAACATTTACACTCACAAAAATGTTTTGATTGTAGCATTCTCAATATTATTGACAAAATAGTCAATAGACAATAATTAAGTAAATTATTGGATATATTAATTACCATATTAATCATCTTTACAATACTATTTTAATATTAAAAAATATCAAAATCCTCTAATTACTTTAAAAAAGGCGTGTTATTTGTTATCATTACAAATTATTCATGTGCGCTTGAGTACGTTTGCTTAAATGGAGCGCTTCCGAGCTTTGATTATTAAAACAGAATTTTTTTTTCTAATGTCATTAATCTTAGAGAATTTCCTCACGCATTATAAAAAGTATTATAAGTATGTATTATTAAGTATTATAAGTATATATATATAAGTTTACAAATTAAGGGGTGTTTCTAGGAAGTTTCTTGAATGGTTCAAATGTCAAAGGTGCGCTTCCGCGTGAAGTATTCTTTAAAGTTCGTGGCAGAATCCTCGAATAAGATCCAAACAATAAGATGTAACTGAGTGAGAAGTAACCCGCAGTTCTTGGAGTCGCTAAGAATCTTGGGGAATGCGAATGGTATTGTGTTATACATGCTTCACAGTGACAAAGATCGTAACTAATTTAGTAACAATATTGTTGATACTCAAAATGATTTCAACTTGGTTATTATGATGTCCAAGGATGAAAATTGAAAAGTTACCGGAAGAATAAACTATCAGATTAAATTTTTATCAAGGAAAAATCCTAGATTGAAAGTTTGCCGACATAATTTAGAAACTTTCTGTATCTCCTTTACTTTATTATTTCGTGCATTATTAATCAAAAATATCGTTGCTCTTTGACAACTACGACGCAGTCGAGTTTTACGTTATCATGACGTTTCTACTTTACGAAACCTGTTCGTTGAAGAACGCGTTTGTCGACGGTAACTCAGGACTAAGCGCCCGGCGTGTCGCTCCAGTTTTCTGCGCCCTCCAGGAAAAATGGGCGGACGCGTTTCCCGGCGGAAAACTATCCGGAATATCGACGAGCCTAGCGACGACGTGGCAAGCCATTCCACTGAAGTATCACCCACTTCCGAAGGTATAGTCTTCCATATCTAAGAGCGAGTTGAGCTATACAAGGTGTCCCGCAGCGGGATACTCTTTCTAGATAAAATTATTATTTTAATAATAATAATTATTATTATCATTATTACTATTATTATTATGCTGCATTAGTTTAAATAATTAATAACTAATAATTGTTGAATATAATTAAATAAACATACGATTTATATATTCTTGTAATAATGATGTGGATAATAAATTTGGATAATTTTCCGCATATAAAATTTTTGAAAAAATTTCGTTTAGAGTATACGAAAGTTTCACAAATGACATTAACAATATAAAATAGTATTCCTGTAAACATTCTATGGTGACACACCCTGTGTATCGAATACGAGGGAAGTAATATCAGGCCTGCCGACGGGCAAATTGAGAGTTATGCATCTCGCGCTCGCGAACTCTCGGCAAGAGGTTGCAGCTGCGCTCGCAATGCGCGCCGCTTGATCCAGCGAGACCGTGTGTCTTGCGTACGGAAAGAAGGTATTGCATTTCAGGAAGATTTAACTGCGACGCCGCGCCGGCTCTAAAGCCGACGACGACGACGACGACGACGACGACGACGACGACGCTCGAAGGTTATATTTCCATTTTCGAGGAAACGCATTCGAAAGATCGAGCGAGAGAAAGAGGGACGTGGGAGTTTCGTAAATGGTCTCGTCGTTTCTGTCGAGAATGACACATATGTCGGTAATATCGACTCTCGAGAGCGCGACGATAGCTCGAACTATTCGAATTTTTGAGACAGATCTAAGGTACACGTTTCCATTTAACTGAAAGCTGTGTGTCACTGCCTCGATGTAATATCAATTCGGCCAGTTTAATTCTGCATTTGACATTCTCCTTTCATTCTCCTTTCTAAAAGTCTACACTGTAGACTCTCAGACTTTTTGTAACACTAAAGAGAAAAAAATTTCCTCTGAAAACGGAAGTCTCAAGTCACAGAGTACCGATCGCAGAATCGCTTAAACGTTCACGTACTTCTTGGGCATTTGATATTTACACCATGTTTCGAATTTTCGACGAATGGCCCCTGCCTTCCGTGATCCTTACGGCGCGCGTCGACAAAGATATTTCCAATCCTTGGAGAGGGAGTTTAAAGTCGCTTGGCAAGCGACCAGTACTCGTACTACTCGTACCCTATTCCAAGATTACCAAGAAAGCAGCCAAGCAAACGACGCCTTTTTCTCATCGCCACCATCAGAGTCGTACGATCTCCTTGCCGAAATGAAAGGACAAAGAGAGAGCGTAACGCGGGTCGAAGGAAAGATTTAATTTATCAGAGCCGAAGAGCAAGACGCGGCTGAAAGCGCGTCTGTCCTCCTTAATAGTCATTGATGTCGCATTTATAGTAATGAGCTCATTCTTCTAGAAGGTGATGCTGTGAAATAATATCGTCAGGACACTCATTTCAAAAAAAAGATTTTGTTTTGTGCCTCCATAGTGCATTTGACACTAAATGTAGCCACTGAAATTTGATTGATTTAATATGAAAATAAAAGTTACTCTATATTACATTATCCGTGTAATATGATTATTATTATTATTATTATAGTAATTATTATTAAATAAGATCATTAATGTAGTATAATTAATTGTAATTTAGATACAGTCGTCATATATTATAGTAAAATTAATTCCAGGATGATGATTTCACATGAACGTTGACATACACATGAACGTTGAAATCATACGAATATCGAATTCAATCATCATTACATTGCGCCAGATTATTGAGAAAAATTAATTGTAATGTAATGTATAAATCAATATGTCCCGATACCACTTTCGCTTGATGCTACCGCGATCAATAGATTTTTTCATGTGAAGAGCATTCACAGAGCTGTCTCGATTCTTTTTTCGCTCTTATATTCACGGCAGGATCAGGACAATGCTTCACTGTCAATTAGGCAGGGAAGTTATCATTTGCGGGATTCCTATCGAAAGTAATGCGCTGATATTCGCGGCAAGGAGCAGCCTTCGACCTCGATCCACTCGAGACGCCTACGTGAAGGGTTTCGATAACAGCACGCCGGAGAGTTACTCGAAACTTCGCCGCTTCCTTCTTCGGGGCCAGGCCGCGCCGCGTTATTCCTCCTTTTTCCATTCCCGCCACTCGACGCGATCCCTCGCCACCCTATTTCCCCCCTTACTTCACATCCTCCCACTCTCACCTTTTACCCTCCGTGCTCCGGACGTGCCCGCGAACTTCCAAGCGACAGTTTGACAAAATGCAGATTTCCTTCGTTTCCCTGACAACGATCGGTTTTTCTGCTTCCTCTTTCTTCTGCATCTCGTCTTCTTCTCTTTTTTCCTCTTCTCTTCTCTTCAGCTTTTTCCCCACTTCGTCGTCCTTCGAGCAGCAATACCCCGTCCCGCCACCAGCAATCCTTCTGCTTACATTTCTAAGCTTTCCCTTTTCTCTTTCGGCTACTTCGTTTCTTTTTTCCTATCTGTTCAACCGTAGATCTTTGGTCCGCTCGTACTAGATCCTGCGAGCAATATCCGCAGGAGTTTACCACTAGAAAGACTGAAGTGGTTAAAATGACCGCTGGAATTTCAATCTCCTTATTTGACCTATACATATACAGCACAACGTGGTGTCCAATTGAAGAAGAGTTTGACTGTTTCAGTTGACTACATGTGACATCGCAGCTGCAACGGTATAGTCTATAACAGGCAATCCGACGGATGCTTTTAAAATGCAGCAGAAAAAAAGAGAGAAAAGAGACATCCTCTCGTCAAGTATCTCCCTTTTCACGGTGGATGAATCTCGGCGGACGGCGTTCCTAAAAAGAGATAAGCGCGAGAAAGGGATTTTTTTCCGGATGGTTGATGTGTTGGTCGGACGCTCGGTGCAACTTCTCACCCCATCTCTCTCTCTCTCTCTCTTCTCTCTTCTCTCTCCTTCTCATAAATAATAAATGGCCAAATGGAGCCTGGCCAGACGGCTGGTACATTTACTTCCGGCTCAACCACGCACGCTTTAAAGCATTTCCCGCGTGTCGCGTTCGAAAAATGAAAAAATGGGAGGCGCGTGTCTTATCTGCTGCTTTAAGTGCGCCGGTTATTTTCAATAGCGTTGAAAATAACCGGGCGCTGTCTAAAGGGAAAAATCCGGTACGTCGTTGTTCGAAAAATCGCCATGCCGCGAAATATAACTGCGTCCTTAGTAACAACGAGTCTGCTATCATTTTCCGTGAAACTTCCTGACGCCGAATTTTTTCTCCCTAGGTAGATAGAAAAAGTATAGTTGCCGGAATATATACGATACTATAATAACGCCATTACATTATATATAATATACGATGTAATATATCGATAACAATATTGGTATCACGAGCGTTCAAGTTTCAAGACGACGGCGCGGATCTTCATGCATTATTTGCATACGTCTTTCACAAGTGGTGTGAACCGCGACCAGCAATTTACCAAGTGCACCGAATATACGGCCATCTGTGCGATTTATTCGCGTTATTCATACATGTCAACGATCATCTGAAATTCTGCAATCGTACGCTTGTGGCCGTATTTTGTCAATACAGACACTTTTAGGTGTGAAATGATAATCACCAGAGCATTACATAGGTTTCCAATTTTATCGTACTTTTGTATCGGGAAATTTTCCCGTTTAAAGTAAATTTAAGACTTATTTTTTAATATTAAACATAAAATTATTTTTAAAAAATGAGTTAGTATTATATATTTATTGTTTCATGTACTGTTTTTACAACATTTATAGCAAATTTTGTTAATATTTTTTATTAGCGGAAATGTACTAATATATTACACTTAATTATGAATCAATTTAATACCTAATATTAATGTTGCATTTGATATTTAATTTCAAAATATAATTAAATGTTTAATTGATTCATATTTCTATAATCAACATGTACAATATATATGATATATATGCATAATATTGTTATATTGTGACTTACATATAGTAAAGGTTTAAAAAAATTTAATTTTACATAATAGAATGCTATACAACTGTCTGAAAATTAAATAATACACAAAAATTTCAAGATTATATTTGTATATCCTATATTTTATAATCTCTCATATTATTATAACTAATACAATTACTAAATTTGAATTTACTTTGTTTTTAAAGTAAATTCAAACATTTACTTTATAAAAATATTTTAATATAAAATTATTTTGCATTAAAACAAATAAAATGTATTTTATTAAAAAGAAAGCAACAAATTTTTTTAATACAAGAATTATAAGAAAATATTAAGCAAAAACTAATCTGTTTTTCTATTTTTTTGCTATTTTAATAAACAAAAATAAAAATAAAAATTCGAGCTAGATGAAACTAATTTATTTTATTAACTTATCTTCTCTTTGTATGTTCGGTGTACAGAATATAACATGAATAATTTACTATTTGTACACTATATGTACATTTTCGTCTCTGCATAAACCATGCAACCTTAATAAAAATACAACAAGCTATTAATTTGTTGAAATTTAATTAATTTGTCAAGCGGCGTTTATTCAATAACTGCCTTTATCTTTTACTTTCATCTTCTATACAATTTTTTTTCGCTAAAATTATTATTAGTATTTTTCTCAATAACAAGTAAATATACATCGTTATAAAATCGTTCGCTAGTCCATCTCGAAGGAAACAAGAAAGTCGCTTGAAATGTATGCAAAATGTATGGCGTGTATTATTGAAGTCAAGTATTACGCGGCCGCAAAGTGGCAAGATAGAAGGTACGTATCATATATAACGTTGAATAAAATACGAGTTGCTCTCTCTCTCTCTTTCTCTCTCTCTCTTTCATAACACACAACACACATACAAAACATGGATTCTAGGATGTAGATACCAGATTTTGCGTGAGCAAGGCATCCTCGATTTCCTTGTCAAATCCGATCAATATCGCAGGTTCTTTTTGATTTATGGGGACAGCCTCACGATAAAACACAATAACCAACATGTCTATGAAGAACAGAACGACACCCGTTTATTCCAACAGACAGTGCTCCCGATTTACGCAGGCGATTTAGAACGGGAATATCTAGTTCTTGTTGGAAAATCTTGTTTCTCGACTTTGAAAAACGCAAAATTCCATTAGCGGAACATACGCAGGCATGTGAATACGCGCACGCATATGTCTACATTTCGAGGTAGAAATATCGAAATTCACAGAGAGAGAGAGAGAGAAAGAGAGAGAGAGAGAGAGAGAGAGAGAGAGAGAGAGAGAGAGAGAGAGAGAGAGAGAGAGAGAGAGAGAGAGAGTACAGATAAACCTCTCTTATTTTACCTTCTCAAATTTCGTGGTAGCCCAGCTATGATAGAAATCCTCCAAGCGGCCCGCCCATTGAAAGACTTCACGGTAATTCAATATCTGTTCAAATTCAATTCTGCGAGGCCGTAATTCGCGAAAATCGGTATCCTCTTCGCCTGCGGTTTCAGAGGGTTGTAATCCAGAATAGGCAGCACCGTTGTGCGAACGTGCGTCACGCTCGATCGGTTCTTCGGCCTCTCTTCAGTCCTCTCTCGCGAGCGCAGAGACGAAAACACCGCCATCACCAGATAATAAACTAGCTCGACAGCGCTGAGCAGCGAACCGCCCAAGAACAAGCCGATTATGCCGCCGAAAGATACTACGAGGAAATATATATGCAAATCGTTCAGAGCCAAGTTATTAATATGATGATCGTGGCAAAACATTTCATGATTTGATGTGACATGTCGACGGATGATGTAAATTTAAAGTAAAATCGAAGCAGGTGCTCTAAGCACGATTTAGATGTTAGCTTTAATTTCCGCAATGCGAAGCTAATCTATAATCTGGACTGGGGAATTTTATACACCGACCTCTCATGCAACTGTAGCTAGACACTTTACTTTCTTACGATAAAATCACGAATAATATCCAAGATAGTCACCCACGACGTAAACATTTTGAACAAGAGGCATGAGAGTACTATGAATTCGTAACTTACTATCTCGCGGGACTCATTATACACGGGAAAACCACCACGGAGCGGCTAATAAAGATAGGGAAATAATTAAGGCGCTGAAAATTAAAGTTCTCCGCAAACCTCGAAAGTGAATTTGAATAAAGTGGCATTTTACGAATGTTTCTTCGTTTCTAGTTCTTTCTAAATTTCAATAAGTTTCTCCAAATGTATATAAACTTCTCAAATTCAACGTCATAATCACGATTAATGGTGCATTATTATTTTCAAAATATAATCTTGAACTAATTATTATTTACAAATAATCTGAGAAATATAATATAATTCTTAAACTAAAAATGTTAAGAGAACTAGTTTATAAATTTATTTATTGTTTTATTAATATTAGGAACATTATGAAATGATGTTTTCAACCAGAAATATTCTGTATTTAAAAAAATACAGAACACTTACCGAGAAGGTCCATTTGTGTAATAACTATGTCCGTTTTATAACGAAAACTAGTTTGCCCTATGTAATGCACGTCCAGTATAATGTCATTCATGTTATGTAGAGGCACGTTAGAAAACTGAGTACTGTAGACGTAGTAGTCGCATTCCGGCATGCAGTTGCAAATCATGCTAGGAATGTCGTGCGGATACTCCTCGCCAAAGTGAACAATGTAGTCATTGAACACATCTTGCGTCACCATCGCCAGCGTTTCACAAAAGCAAGTTACATTCATTCATTTCTAACTAATTATATTTAAAATACATTCGCAAAATATAATTACGTTATAAGTAAAATTTCTGATTTGAGGAGCTCGCTCACCATTGTGATCGACCAGGCATGCGAAATCCTTGATGGTACAGTCGCGAAAATTAGTGGCTGAAACGGATAAATGAAACGTTAATGAGATAATTGTACATTGTTTTGCTAAATGCAAGACGTCATACTTGCGGGAAAATAAAAAGACGGATTGCAGCCACAAAACTTGATGACCCAGGAGCGTTTGCAGAGCGATAGGCAGGTCTCCTGGTTGTACATGCCAGTCTCGTCGTACAGGCACGGCTGCTTGTCCTCGTCCAACTCAAGGACTCCCTGAGTGGCGTATCCGGAGACGCACACTAAAGATGTGCTGACCAACGAACCCGACGGTATCATAGTACCACTGTTGGGCCAGACACGAGGCTCGTTTATTATCACCACGACGCCATCAATCTTCTCTATATAACAATTAATTATTGAGATATATTAGGATTAATGACAGCCACGGAAATACAATTTTTAACCTTTCACGTGAAAATTCTTTCTTTTGCCGATCCGGATCTGAGTAAATCCGGTCAGAGCGGCTTAGAACCCTGTACAGGGACCATGAAGTTCTTTGAAGGCGACATTTCAATAACTGCCTCGTGCAATACGGCACCGATATATCGATTTTGCAGTTTACGATAAATCCCTTTCCATTTCGCATGGGTAATAAAGGAGCGACATTATGGCAGAATGGGAGTCGCGTCCTATTCAAAATGCATCCTAGCGGTCGGTAGCTTTCGCGAGGATATTAAAATCATATTTGCGAAACTCTGCGGCGCGTTTGCATAACGGTGGATCAGTAACGATGTATCGTTGATGTATACTTCGTCATTTAACGGATTTCAACAGAAATAATATTAGTTATTAATCTGTCACACAATTTAGTCGAGTTTACATTTTGTTTGCCATTATATGGTTTCTCTCTCCTCAGACCTGGTTTGGATATGCTAAATATTTATTCGGATAATACGTTTACGTCCCTTTGTCCAAATAATACGATAACAACAATCGACGATAATCTAAACTGAAATTATTCACATGCGATTGGTGTAAAAATGTTGATCGGGGTATAAAAAAGAAATATTAGATATAATATATTATTATAATATATATTAATCAGAAGCACTATCCTGACGTCGATAATGGGGGAGGGGGGTTTAATAAAATTTTTCGCTGAACATCGTATATCATACATTGGACAGTTTGAACACAGTTATATATACATGTATACATAAGAATTTGATCCACAGACGCCCGCGTTAATCGGCCTGCATCATTTTACTTAAATTTTTTAAACGAATCCAGTAAGATTGATCGTTTTAATTTGGAAGAGGGGGGGTTTTAACGCCAACCCCCCCCCCCTTCCTAGAATTCGCCAGTGATCAGAAGTACTCTTCGATGAAAATAAAAATTTAGAATTGTACAAAAAAGCAATAAACTATTTAAAAAAACCTACGAAGTTAATGATATTACTAAAAAGAACGTAATACTTATCGATTCTTATAATAAATCTACGTGACAATCTTATTAATGTATTGATTCTGTAATGTATATCTGTTTTATGTTGGAATAAAGGTGCGATATTATATTGACAGAATTTCTATTTTCTTTTCACCTTGCCGAGAAGCTAAATTCCCACAGATCAAGCTTTGAATCTTTCAAAATGATATAAAGTGAAGGCAATAACCAACGGCGTGACTAGAAAGCAAATCATCACTCTGATAATTGCAAGTCTAAATTTTGCAGAACAATTTATTCAAGCTGATTCTTTTTTTGTGTGCGAAACGAGTATCAGCAAAGCATATCTTAGCTTCATCACTGAACGATAGCACCGGTTTCTTCGTAGATCGTATAGATTCCCACGTAGAATATTACATAGCCTTACCGGAATTTGGTGGCTTCGTTATGTTTCCCAGATGAATCGTAACCTTGACGCCACTCCAGTCGCCGTAGCCAGACGCTTTTCGTGGCCGCGATTCCGTAGAATTCACCAGAGCTATCTGCGCTAGTTCAGAATTGAACGAGTAACAGAAACCGTATTCGGTCTTCTGCACCTGGAAGATCTCGCAGCAATTGCGATTGGCGTTACGCCACCAGCAGGCGGACAGCAATTGGTCGCAGCGTGGCATTACCTCGTACAACACTTGAGTTATATTGATACCTGTCCAATAATGATTACTCTTCAGTTCTAGCGAGAGAAACGCAACGTACGCGTGCGCGAGTATTTAAACGCTAAATTTTGATTAAATAATGTTAACGAAATTTGTATTATACATTAAATACCGACGTTTCACAAGACATCTGTGTCTTGTCTCTGAATAAAGCATTAAAGATAAAATTACAAAAATTAAACAATTATTTTTATAATTTTCGTTAGAAGGAAGTAAAGAGTTCTACCCGCGAGATTATGAACACTTTGATTCTTCAGAAAATCCAGATTGTCGAAATCCCCGAAGCTCATCATAGAAAGCGTGCCCAGTATTTTTCGGAAAGTTTCGAGACTTTTCTCGTCCGTATCATTAGGGAAAATCCTTGGTTCGAGGTCGAGAGCCCGGGCCCAGTCGACGCGGTCATTCGGACAAAGAGTCACGCTCGGGAAGGGTAGATTCGAGTTCTCGTATTGCATCGATTCGATGCCAATCGATGTCGGAGCGCTCTAAAAAAATTTATGCAAGCATCACGTCGATACTTTAAAGCTGGACAAAAAATTGTTTTTGATACATCGATGTTGATTAATATTACGAATGACCTCCGAGGTCAGAAACAGAAATTAATAGCTTGAATCTCTAGAAAAATTATATGTGTACAACGTATCAAAAGTAGCAGCTTTACTTTTATACATGTGATTTACCTGATATCTAAGTGCCAGCGAGTAAATCACGTTACTGGCAACCGTGGAAGACACTACAAACATGAAGAACCATAGAAATCGCTCGATTACGTGTAATTCAGGATCGACAACGTTTCGGAGACCGTGAAGAGTCGTACGCGTGCAAAAGTAATTCAACGCCTGTAAGATTGTGTCGAACTGTTTACCTCGACTTTTGTTTCGACGAAGCTTGATTTTTGTGAGTCCGTTTCTCGCGTCTCTCGTCAATTTCTTTAATTTCTTCTGAGATTTCATATCCGATATGCAAAAGAGACTAAAGAAACCGACGGAAATCAGAAGATCTTAAAACTCAAAAATTCAATAGCTTGAGGAACCTAAAGGGATCTTGACGATAGATAAATAAGTAAATTGAGAGAGATAAGAGAAATAAAGTGGAAACAATTACTTCGCTCACTTTCATTTGGATGAATCTCTAGCACTTAACGGAAAGATAAATACATCCTTATGGTCACTCCTCGCGGTCAAAAGCTAACTGAAGCACCCTTTTGAAAGGGTCCTCGAATAAAGGACAAAAGGAGGTCGAGGATGCCTTATTTCTTTCATTTTTTATCGGTATCAGCACTGGATCGTGCAAATAAAATCCAATCAATTACAGATGAGGTAGGAGGGCCGAGGGGAGAGGAGGGGGAGAGAGGAGAAAGGGTCGAAGAGGTGATGGGTGTTTGAACGCGCACCCGATGTGATCAGGATAATTCGGTTATCGTGATTGTTGCGCAAACAATGCCGACACGAGCGGAGAGGGCCGCTTCCCCGGCTTCAATGTCCGCGAATAATGAAGAAGCCTCCGGGGGTCGCGATCGCTAGTTTTGATTGCATCCCCTAGTATAATTTGGACGAGAGAAATCAGGATTCGTTGATTCGTTCGGGCGACGTCACGTCGCCGAAAGCTATCGGTGTTTCGGCTGTTCAACGTCGGTCTTTCCGGTTTAGCGAAATTCTCTGTGAATCCGATTTCAAAGGCGCACGATATTCGTCCAGATGGCTGTTTCGCATCACTCTTCAATATCATAAAATTATTTAATAATAAATTTTTTTAAGAGTAGCTCAAAAATAATGTCAAATTGGACAAATAAAAGCGTTGCTCAAGATGTTATCTTTTTAAAATTCGAAGGTTAAATGAGTATGTATTTTGCAAATGTGCGATGGCAATTTCTCATTTGAACCCAATGATGCAATCGATGCCACACTGTTGGCGTTTCACTCTAGCTGTGCTTCATTATCCCGGGGATGAAACCGACGTTCTATTAACTACGCGGCTGCAATCGCTCTAATATTAGTTTCGCTTAAACATCGCAGGTTTTCATTCCGCGCGTACACCGTGTACCACGTGCTTCGATAGCAGCTTGCAAACAAATCGATTATATCGCTTTAATGATAATTTGTATCTTGATGATCTTTATACAAAATATTATGTTAGTAATTAAGATTTGTAATAAAAAATTAAGAATAAAAATTAAGAAGCCTTTCAATTAAAAAAACCAGATTTCTTCGACTCCATTCCTATTGGTCATTATTCCCTTAAATAAAATTTTATCCAAAATTCTTAATAAATTGTTTATTCAAATATTTTGTGTACTGCAAACTTCACCATACGATATAATCTCTATATATCTGAAATTTTCATGTCTTGTCCTTCCTGCACTGTAACAGTCAGAAATATATATGGATGTCTCTGTACGGGTGACACATTTATATGAACACGCGAAAGCACACAACTGTCTTTTGAAATCTCTCACCTGGAATTTACCGACCCGGTGCATGCACGCATGTCCGCGTAAATTGTGCAACGATGGAGCCGAAAATTCACGGGTAATCGAGGCGGCAACTCACGAAAAAGCTCGACAACGCTGCATCCACCATTCTCTCTATCCTTGTCTCTCAACTTTTTTTCACTTTTCTTATTCGCTTTTTAATATTTTTATTTCTTTCTGATATTTAACAAGCTATTGCCATTAATTTGTTTATTATATGATAACGAGGATATTTTTTAACTTCAACTACGCTTCAACTAAAACTTTTGTTGGTAACTGCGTGAATGTATCTACGATCCTTTTATCAGTTTTATGTTTACTCTGTTTAGCTATAGCTGCTTTAATGATGTCGTTTCAGCATAATAAACAGTTCCCTTTTTGTCTCTCATTCTCTGTAGTTATAACTGGAATGGTTATTTTGGTCAGAGTTATAAATTTCTGGTTTAAATTATTTTCATTTCTGCGTCCAAGTTTTTCGCTATCGCTTGCGGGCGAAAGTTACCATGTTGAAGGTGTACATCATAATAATGCTGCATTAGTCTCAATGTCGATCCAACGTTTACTTCATAACAAACGAGCTACTTT
This sequence comes from Monomorium pharaonis, assembly GCF_013373865.1. Taxonomy (NCBI): domain Eukaryota; kingdom Metazoa; phylum Arthropoda; class Insecta; order Hymenoptera; family Formicidae; genus Monomorium; species Monomorium pharaonis. Next base: position 218,964 of record NC_050467.1, read on the forward strand.
AATATTCTATGGTCATACTGATTCGAGTCATTTCAGAAAGAAAATAAAACTTTTCTTTTCATTGTTTTATACATATATGTATGTACGCGCGCGCGCGCGCGCGTGTGTGTGTGTGTGTAACTCCATTCTATTCACAAAAATTATAAACATCGTCAGCAAAATTTGTTTGTATTTACCATGCTATCCATCAAGACGCAGAAGTTTTACCCTTTCCCAAGATGACATTAAGTTTAATAAGTTTCTTATGGAAACATCGATTTTTCGAACCGATCACAGAATTACTGGATGAAAAGAGTGACGATAATTTAGACGTCTGTGTATTTTTCGCATGAGTCAGCATGAGAGTTTGCACGTTATTATATTTCAATATGTGGCAATGATCAACGATAAACAAGTCAATGATTACATCAACCAGTAATAATTTATCATTCACTTGTCATAAGTTATTATGTCGACACAGAATAAAGATAATACACACAAATCATCAGTAATCGTTCTTATCATTTTCATCGATCTATGGTTAACTTGTAATTTTAACAAACTTATATACTATTGTGTGATATATGTATTTATTCTCTCTCTCTCTCTCTCTCTCTCTCTCTCTCTCTCTCTCTCTCTCTCTCTCTCTCTCTCTCTCTCTCTCTCGCAACATAATATTAAATTATATTACTTGTTTTGTATATATTATTGGACATCCACATCTGTTCAAGTAACATTATAGAAGAAGATTCAGGAAGTTATAATTGCAAATAAACTACAAATCATCCATTTATTATAATGTAATTTTTGTTATATTTAAAAGTTTTTATCTCTCAATATTTGCAGAAACGCTGTAACTCATGTAAAAAATATCGTTTGCATGATTTATGATTTGTGGACTGCACGCGAAAACACAATGTTGGTTTCCGCGAGTGCATGTACTTTCGTAAATACGGAGTCATAATTAACGCAGTACTGCAAGTATGTTAATGAGGTGTCGGCTTACGCAGAGAGAGAAAAAATTTGATTTTAGTTAGGAAGGATAGGACGGAAAGAAAAAAATAAGGCAAAAATTATGCGCATCTTGTTTAAAATTTAATTGATAATTATACGCATTTAAACCAGTTCCGAGTTAGGTAGAAGCAACTTATACGTTCAAGAAGAATTTAAAATAAACGTTTTTTCTTTCATTCGGAGAGATGATGAATATAAATTGTATATTGTAATGCAAGCATTGTTATTGCATGAATATGCATTATCACTTAATAACCAGTTAATATCTCTTATTACAAACCCCGCCTATTTTTCGGCTATGTTCGAAAATTAACACTCTCTATTATTTAACGGTCGATAAATTCCGCTCGCTTACAGCAGGGTAGCTTTCAATCTGCGTTACTTCGTCTTTACGAAGCTTACAGAGATCCGAGAACTTTGGCGTAAAAGAGAGGCGAGAAGTTCGATAATGAAATTACTGGTTTCGCAGTGCAGCACAGAACTCGCCATGGAAATGTGAAACCTTCGATGTGCTGTTCCACTCAGAAATTTCTTGCCGGCCGCGTAAGGGAGAAGAGAAGAACGTTATTCACAGCACTCGCATCGCATAAAGTGCGTTACGCATGATGCTTACTGGAAACTTCGCTTTCGTGAGAAATGTTTTCTCTTTGCCGAAAGTTCTGAAAAGCGGGAGGAGGGAAAAGTCTCATGAGAGCTGAGCAACGACGATTTCGTATTTAGTAACCATTTCTAATTAATTCTTTCAATATATCACTCATATAATGAAAGAATTAATTAACTAATATACATGTTAATAAATTTACATAGAATTTGAAGCTAAATAGACAAATATCATCAAATGCATCTTTAGAAAACAAGTAATTTTATAATCTTTTGCGTATCTCATTTTTTCTATGTAAAACAAACTTTTATCTAACTTCAAATCTTATTAATACTTGTGTTTCAGCTCTTTCGAACAATTAGTGCTTCGGATTCTCGTATATTAAACAAACAGTACGACACTTGAAATTTTCTTTGATGAGTAACACTTTGCAAGAGAAATAACAATTTATGTCTTCAATGAACTGAGAAAAATTCACGCTGAAAAATGGCGTTTAAGCGCAAACTATTAAATGCCGACGCAAAAGTTAACCGGCATTTATGTTACTTTGTTTCTTTCTTCTTTCTTTGAGGAGAGCAATCGGCCGGAAATGGGTGCAAGGAGATATCCAAGATCAGTGACAGGAGACAGTTTCCAATTGTGTTGTATTCCGCTTCCTTTATGTTTGCTGAAGTGAACTTTGGGGCCACTGTCGGTATAACTTCGGCAATAAAATTACGGTCTATCGACGTTCTCTTCGGAGGCCGCGTTGGAAACGTAACGTCTTGTATCTCATCCCACCTCTCTCTACGATCGTAACCTCATCCTTTCGGAGACAAATTTTCCTCTTTTCTCGATTATGGCACAAAATCCCCCTTTCGATGCTCCTGAGATACGTAGGCTGTCCGCGAGAAGATGTAAAAAGACGATAATTTTGAGGGGATACCTTTTTCTTAAGATTCTTCTAGCATTCAAGGAAGATACGGAGAACGTATCTATTCGCATCCGCCTCATGATCCTTGCATCTCTCCTGGGCATTTGAGCGCCACGTAATCTTCATAGATATATTTCCCTCTTCATCGTACGACGGGAAAGTATCGCGATCCATGCTTTTTCTCGCGCGGCAAAGCAGAGGCTTTTCGGTGGTGAATTCAGCACACTCGGGGACTCGCTTCTTCAGCTGGAAAGCCCGCTTACAGTCGCCGAGCGCGAACAAAGTTTCGGGGCCGGGTCAAACTCGACGAGGAGATCTTTAGGAATCTGCGAGTTTTGTTCTACGGTTGAAGATTTAAGTGGAAGAAACCCTGTGTCCCCGCGTACCCGTCTCCATCTCCAACTCTACTCCGGAATCCCCTCTTCCTTTCCGGAGAATCGAAAGCTCAGTATCCTTTTTTATCGCAGACATAATATCGATTCTTTTTGTGACCTGGCAGCTTCAAAGACAATTCTAAATTAACGAATTACTGTAAGTTGAGCGACAGAGAGGGAGAGAGAGAGAGAGAGAGAATCTTTCCATGACAATAAAGCATTGATTTTTAACTAATGGACGTTAAACTTTGTTTCATCGAGCTGAAATAATCTATTTCGAAAAGCTGAACAGAAATATACATCACGATAACTTTTTTAAAGCCAGAGTTCTGTTTTATATGATAATATACAGAAAATATGTAGATTGTCGGTGAGATTTTTCTCGACACATACTCGATATTGAAAGAATTAAGCTCAGTTTGTCGAGTGAGGCAGTTTTTACTCAAAGCTTTTCAAGAAGTTTTAGCTAGCTGTTGCAGCTTTAAACAGCGTTAATCCTCCCGCCACGGAAAAAGGTCCTAATGCCTTAGTTACGAGTCCTGAGAGGCGAAATTCCTCACCTGTATATCCCGGACTGGTTTCCCTTGCCGGCTGTTACCCGAGCGAAAACGCCGCTTACAACGGCGCTTAAATTTCGCCCTCGACGATTACGATGAAGTCTCGAGATCCAGAATAATAAGCACGCGATTCGTCCCAGGAGGGTTAAATCTCATACCCATGAGGTGATTTCCGTAAGGCGGGATTAACGATACTTTATCTTGGTTAATTAGAATCGGAGATCACATCTTTATGCGAAATATTATAGAAATGCGTCGTGTACAATATCGCTTACAAGGAAACCTCGCGAACTCAAAAATTCAGATTTTAATGAAACTTGGCATAAATGAAGAAGGGGAAAATATATGAATTTAGAAATTTTTAGTTGGTGCCCAAAAACAGTTTGAAGGAGTAAAACCACCCTTCAAAGTTGAGACAATTTTTGCGGTTTTTCGATATATCTCGTAAATTAAACAAAATATAAAAGAATGTTTCATACAAAAGTTTCACAGTATAAATACCTTTATCTAACTATGCTATTTATTTAAAAAAAAATTTATATAATTTTCTTTTTTTTTCCGAAAAATGAATAACGTAGTTAAAGGAGGTATTTATGCTGTAAAACTTTTGTATAAAACATTTTTTAATATTTTATTTAGTTTACGAGATATATCAAAAAACCGCAAAAATGTCTCAACTATGAAGGGTGGTTTTACCCCTTCAAACCGTTTTTGGGCACCAACTAAAAATTTCTAAATTCATGTATTCACCCCCTCTACATTTATGCCAAGTTTCATTAAAATCTGAATTTTCGAGTTCGCGAGATTCCCTTATTAGTCAATGCTTCAATTTGATAACTTTGGAGAAATCGACTCGTAACAATATCGTGGACAGGGTGTTATTTCTTTCTGAATAACACTGCGGTATTATTTGAGTAGCGTACATACATAATACAATGTATTTGCATATATACGATATATTATTTAAATTAAAAATGGAAAATTTTTTTTTTCGTTTTGTAAATATAATATTTAATGTAGATACATTATTGTATTAAACATTTAATAATTACGAAGATAATTTGGAACCTTTTTTCAGTTAATTAAATTTTAATTGTACTAGAAAAATTATATAAATTATTTAATTACGTAAATTTATACTTGATTCTTTATAGATATTTTGATTAAAATAAATGTTATCCCGCGCTTTAAATTTCGCCCATCTAGATATAGTTTACCAATCAAATTCAAATTGATAAAAGTAAAAAGTGTCGCCAAATCGAGTTCATATATGCAACGCAAAGTGTAAACATAATTCTTATAAATAAAAACAAAAAATACTTGATCTAAAAATTTGTAAAGTATTAGTTCGCGACAGTTCAAGGTGGACTCTTGGCGTTTGTTCGTACGTTTATACATACAAATTGCTATAAAAACGTATACTTAAAGCGTATACTATACATTGCACTCGAAAATAAAACTCGAGTCGACAGACAGTACATCACTTCTCGCCTTATCGTGGAACGAGGTCAGTTTCAGTAGACAATCAGCACTGTCGAGATATTACTCAACTTTGCATAACCAATAAATACAAATAGACGTCGCTCATATATTTTTCTTGCAGTGAGAGTTAGTTCTCCGCCGACAATAAATTCCCAGACACTTTAACTAATGCAGCCGGAGCAGCACATTGGTCCAAACATCATCCAACGTCCGGCAGTAAATCACACCTTACGAAGTCAGCCGTCTTCGACGATGGTACGGGTAAGTAGCATAAGTTTCCGACCTTTTTACATGCTCACGTGTAACGACTTACGGCTTTACGTGAAAGTTTCGTGAGAGAAAAATTCTCGCGGCGGCTTATCCTTCGAAGTCGCCGTAATCCAACGGGACGTTTCAACCCTCGATTACTATGGTTAAGTTCGGGTAAAACACCTGAATGTTATGACAGGGCTCTGTTTTATCCTGATAAATAGATAGCGTTATATATACAATACTTAATATTTTTATACAGGCTGTCTCTCAAAGCAGGAAAATAAAATGTCTCGAAAATATGATGGTTCCGTAAAATAAAACATTTCAAATAAAATTGCACAATTCATTATATTAATCTCATTAATATATCTTGTATAAAAATAAGACGAACGAAAAGTAAAGAAGATTATTTCCATTTATGTTTCACATATTTGCATTTCTAGCTCAGTTTAAACGGTTCATCCTCTACATTTGGATGAATCCCTTTATAGGATATCAAGAGCGAGCAGAGTGCATTTAATCGCAGTAGCAAAGATCCAAGTCTTTACGGATGGTAAGGACAAGGAGCTACCTATAGGTGCCGAAACGAATCTCGCAACAGCTCTTACGATCGATTCCAAGCGGATTAATCAGTCAGTAGTTAGTACGGCGAAGTCTGACGTAACCCTTACACGTCCCTTTGCCACATCCATTATCGTTCACGCTGTAACGTAGCTCTGGATTTCGCCGAGGACCCCGGCGAACATCTCGCCGCAGTTTCCTGCATTATCGCGCCGCGATGTAACGTTGTCGTTGCGCGCAAAACGGATACGGGAAATTACAACTATATTATGCGGCGTTACAATGCGCCCGTAAGCTCCGTAAGTCGCGTTGTATAGGACATTACTAGATCTCTGCTGCAGTTCAACTTCCGCACATAACAATATTATCTCGCACATAAAAACTTGCTCATTTTCTCCCACGTTGTGACGCTCTTTATCTTAAACACTCTAATGTTGTCTTTTAAAAACGTGAGTAGGTAAATACTTTAATCAAGGTACTTTAATCAAGACTTTCCTAAAATTTTTAAAAAGAGTTTTATCCAAGAAGTAAAAATATGTAAAAAAGGACAAAAAAGTAGCGCTCTATTCACGCGACAGCTATTCGCAGACATGTACGGTAAAAGGAGCAATGAGGATCCCCAACGGGTTAATAAAAGCCGCGCCACTTCGTTACGTCATCGCTCCCCGATCCCCACAGGGAATATTTTGTTCGGCAGCTGTTTCCAGCTCGTTAGCGATTTCCCTGTCAACAAACGCGCCGAAACGCAATTTCGAAAAGCCGATCCTTCAATTGCGTATCGAATGACCGACGTGTAACACCGTTCTAAAAAACGCGCTTTTAAAATTACACTCTTTACGCCCGCGCACGATCACGCTCGCGCCTAAAATTGCGTTGTAGTTCAGTTTTCTGAAACGCGACACAAAGGCAAAGCAGGCTTAGAACACGATCCACCCTTCAAACATTGAGTTACATGATACATCCTTTGGTACTACGGACTACTTATCTGATTCTCTCTCGCAATCCCTAGTTCCTTCTATTCCATTACCGTCCGGCTTGCCCACAACATTTTCCGGGTTTTCCCGTGGGAAACGAGATGCCGAGTCAGACGGATCGTGGGAAATTATTCAGGGATCAAAGTGAATTTCCCCAGGATCACAGCTCTGCAATGGAAACGCATAATCCTGTACGCGCGTGTGCGTGCGCGCGTGTCTATGATCGCGGACCGTAAATCCACGACCGAAATCGGCTGGGGTGCATTCGTCCGCATTGCGAACGTGTACCCCCTGTCGCATACGCGAATCACAATTTGCATTGATCATGGCGCGGCCGTCGACGGTGTTTGAACTTAATAAGAATTTTAATTGAATTAAATAAACCGGCCGATTGTGAATCATGCCGGCATATTCTCTCGTTCTCACTCCGTCTACCTTTACATATTTGCAATCCGCTATTGCTATCGCGGCTGTTATCGGGTTCATAGAGCCCTCCACGAAATACCGCTAATCTTTGCCCATTCCCAACGATAGTCCACTTCGAATTAATCCTCCGACCGGTCGCTGTTTTTTTAATTAATTGGCTAATTGAAAGTCTGATGTCGCGACGATAAATTTTGTCGGATTTCATCGAGTTTTCTTTGCCTCGCTTTTTGCAGGAAGAAAAATTTTCCAGATATAATTTTATATGAATAATACACACGAGATAAAGTTTTTTTTGTGTCATTATTCGTCAAATTTACGAGAGAAATACATAAATTTCATCCTTACTTGAGAGAATTTAGTTGATTGCGTCGAAATACTCCACATAATGGTCTAATAATTAGTCTATCGCTAATCCCCCTTATCAAACGTATGACTCATGTGCATTTTGTTCGGGAGATAGTGGTAATTAATAGTGCTCGGTTTAGCGAGATGTGTACACCGAAAGTTCGCTGATGCTATGGTAAGCCGAATTAAACTACGTATATTATCTCATAGATACGGCAAAGCGTTTTGCGGCAACTGAAAAGTTTTTCTCGCGCTTCTCGTGTTTCCTTTTCACGGCGGACGAGAACACGGTACGATAAATGGGATAGAAAATAAAAGAGATGCTTGCGAACGCGGATGTCTAATATATTCTCTCACTAAAACATAGAGGTAGACGTTTTATTTATTTTTAATTATCACAATTTATAATAGATATTACGTTTACAATTTGAAATGTAAAGGTTAAAAATTTGCAATACGCATGACATTTATCTACTTCATTTTCTCGTTTCGTGTGCAAATGTAGTTTTCATATTAAGCAGATTTATTCCCGAATAGACGGCCGTATTTAAGCGTTAAGCGCGAGGCAAGAATATAGACTAAAGACTGCGTCGATCGGTAAATTAATTTAATTAAATTCACGCCGTTCTATATTTATGGACGTGCTCGCGAACCAAAATGTTTGTGTCGCACGACGAGAATTGCCGGATAAACGCACGAGAAGTTCCGCGATGCTCTAAGGCCATGACAGCGATAAATTTCGCGCGATCGCACGCGAACGCAAATACTGGGGTTCGCCCCGGAATGAAACTACTCCCGGCAGGCCACTTAACGGCAGTCCGTCGCGTCCAATTTTCGAACGAAATCATCTTGTGGCGATAAAAAAAAAAGAATAGCGAAAGGGGCCAAGAGGAGGGGAAGGAGCAAGAGGATGAGGGGATGTAGCAGAAAGAGAAGTAGCGAAGAAAAATCGCGGGCGAACGAGATAAAGACAATTCCGCAAAATTAGATCGTATCGCATCGCGCTCCAAGTAATTCCTCTAGTTTTTACCGGACGGCGAACACGTGCCTTCTTGCGAACCCATGCACAATTCAACAAAAAAAATTTCAAAATTAATACATTGGAAAAAAAGGATATAGATATAGATAACGGAATAATCCGGACTGTTTTAAAACGTTTTTTAATCTTCTAGGAGTTGGGATATAAAATTGTTTATCGTTACGATGAAGGCCAATTATGATAAAGGACATATAAATATACTTGCGAATATAATTAACAAATATTTAGCTATAGTTTGTAAGAAGGCTTTAGGGGCTTAAAAATCTACACAGTACGCTAACTATGCTGCTCGGATTATTAATGAACATAATTAATGAGAGGCGAGGATGCGTGCGCTGGAGTATAATTATGGCGATATCAGTTTAATGGCGATACAATTATGATGGATATCCGTACCTAATTTACAAATTCAGGTCGGATAAGTCGCTAGGTTAATAAATAGCGTGTATTCGTTGGTTGACTCCCGCCCACGCCCGCCGACCTTATTTTTGGTAGGAAGATTTAGTCACGTTTTTTGCGTAAAAAAAGATACGACTTCGTAAAACATAGCTGGAATGATAAATATTGGACCCCTCTAATCCCAACATTCACAATGTAACGAAGTGATATATTGGTTTTTTAAGAGAGGTTCCGTCAACATTAAACAGCGTTGAATAACGAAACACTTGAATGCGCCCGCTCGTCAACGAATTAATTCGTTCCTTAATAATGATTCTTATACGAACGCGAAATTCACTTAAGCGGCTTGCAAAATCTATCCGATAGATTCCCCACGTTTTCCCAGAAGAGGCGTACGAGCTGCCTGATAAATCGTGCGATCGTGATTCGATCAGGCTGCGAAACGGTGGGCGTAAACCGCGATAGATCGATTTCAGGGACGCGGTTTTACGGCCATGGCGCGGCGCAACCCCGGAATTGGGTATATTTACCGGCGAGCAATATGTTTATTGGCCGTGAAAGCCCGCGACTGCGAGATAAAAGTCGCCGATGCGTTCGCCGGGCGAGCGCAGTGGTTTACACGGCGATAAACCGAGAGCGAGGGGGCCGATAAAACGAGCCTCGCGAAGCGCTCCGCCGAAGATAATCGCGTCCGACACTCGCGCAAGGAATACTCCTTTAAGTGTTTTCTCGATAGCGGTAGGTGATCGCTGGCTAGAAGTTGATGATGCTATACACAGCGCGCCTCGTAAACGCGGCAATTTCTCGCGCCTGCACGAAATAGGGATACACGAAATGACATCGCTTGTAAAGCTTGCTTGCCCTGGCAAAAAAAAGAAAAAAGAAGACATCTACCGAAAAAACATCATCCGAGAGAGAGAGAGAGAGAGAAATATTAACGAGATTAAAATAGTATCTCTCTGCTGAAAGCGACGCGGCGCGGAATATTTAATCAGCGTTTTTTTTATTAGAACAAGCAAAAATAAAGAAATATGTCCCCTCATAATGCGAATATTCACGGGTTAAGGGGTCGTGGCGTCCTGAAAACAGGCGCGTCGTTGGCTTCTTTGTTTGGAGATGTTCTCGCCTCGGGTCCGTTGCGAGATAAAGCCGCGATATTTTAATTTCAAATGAAGGGCCCCGCGTTGCCACCCGTAGTTCGCCCAAGATCAACGGTGTCGTTGTCACCGCTGCTGGATTCAGCTCCCCGACGACGCTCAATTTGCGCGAGTTCGCCGTTAATTCTCACTAACAGACGAGACGCCTCCCCCCTCCCGATTATCCGCTTTTTCGAGAACGTGGGAGAGCGAGAAATCGCTCGCTCACGTCGAGCTCAAAAATTAGTTAATGACGCGCGTCGATCCTGAGGGGGGAAGCAAGAAACGAGAAGGGTTACAATAGAAAGGCCACCCTGCGGCGAACGCGAATACGTTGTATCAAATAAACCGAACTGAGGGCTGAGACCCCGAAGGAGACATGTCGAGCGCAAACAACGGTCGTAACTGACTATTAAATTCTCAAAGGCAATGCACGCGGCCGATCCTATTTCAACACACCGTGAACTTTATGACTCTGTGAATCTGAAACCGAGTAAGACGATATAGTTACGGTACAGCCATTCGTCTGTCCCCCGCAATCGTTGGCGGAAATCGTTCTGTCGCCGGTCACATCTCCTATCCTTCGACAGCCAGTTATCCGTGCTGTCGCGAAGACTGGAGTGTCCCTTATTCTTTTTTTCCCCGTCGCCACACAGAGAGTTACCTGCACACTTTCAACGGAGGGATGGAAGCTGTCCCCTTCGCTCTTCTTCTGCGGGAGAAATCGAGTGAAAGAGCTTCGGCGACGGGACGGGATGTGTCTCTATAGTTAATGAACGTCACCAGACACGAACGAGCTCGAATTCAAGAGAATAAATGGAAAGCAAACAAAGTGACGTGTCGGCACGGGTCTGTTGTCGGTACACCAAAGAAATACATCGCTGCTACAGTGAGAATTTGCATCGGTAGATGCCGACTAGCAAAAACGAATCCAGGAAACCTGCAAGCGTTCGCCATGCAGATCAACGTTTTTTTTATTTCGCAAAAAAAAACTCTATTTGGACATGCAGTAGAACGATTCGTAATCGAAGGAATGAAGAAGCGTGCAATTCCAAGTTAAAATTCTTTAACGACGACTTTAATTACAACGAAACAGTTTCACGTAAAAGGCCAAAGAAAATAATATTTGTCACGAGAATCTCCAACAAGAACCCGGGCACGAATTTGCGCGCGAGCTGTCGAAGTTGCTGCGGCGACGATAGCGAAAGTAAAAAAACGGACGGGCAAACTGGCTCGCCAAGTTTCGAGAATTTCATTTGCCACGACCATTGAGATCCCGTTCCATCCATCGTGTCGGTGAATCTCTTTCTCTCTCTCTCTCTCTCTCTCTCTAGCAACGAACAAAGAAATTATTTCGCACCGCTTTAGACGCGTTGCCCTGGACAAACGAGTTATTCCGCGAAGCCGACCAAGTTTTCCGTGCTAGAGGAGGGTGGATCTCGAGTGAACGCGCCGTTCTGCGGATGAACTTGCGGAAAAGCTCGAGCGAGAGAGAACAAATTAGGCCAGTGACAACGCAAGTTGTCGACGATGTCTCGAAAACGAGCCGGAAATTCCGCAAAACGTCGAGACTCGAAAGCAGACAATAACGAGCTTCATTTCCCAAGCAGAAGCATCGTTCGTCTTATTTCCGCCGCGGACGAGAAACCTCTTCATTGCGCGGAAGATCATCCTCGAAGAGCGAGAAGCGGAAAATCTGCACCCAGCCGATCGCATCGGGGAAAGCTCGGGAGCGAGCGATGACGCGCATATTTCGCGAATTAAACGTGCCTTTAGAAACGTTTAGTTAGTAATGTTGAGAAACGATCGTTCCTCATCGGCGTGCGAAGGAAAGATTACTCGCGGCTGATTGAGGTGGGAAAGAAACGCCGGAAAGTTCGAGAGAGCAAAGATGACGGGCGTTTTTTACCAGCTAAACGTCTCTTTAATAATGTTAAGCGTTTTAAAACGGTCGGGATCTCGAGAGAAATACCTGAAAAGCGCTTAGTCATAATTCATGAGAGATAAAAATTGGAGATTTTCCACTCGGTCAAGGGCAAACCCCTTTTGCGGCGATGACAACAACACGCACGCATGCGAAAGATACCGACGCTCGCTCGCGATTATTTTAAATGAACGAAATTTTCCCCCTTCCGGCGCCGAGGGAAGATGATGCCAGGGTTAATGAACATCGACGAGTGAACTTGCACAAATTTGGTAGAGGCAAGGCAGAGCAAATTGAGTGAGGCGGTAACGGAACTATTGATCCGGCTTACTCCCCCGTCCGGTTTTCCCCTTTGGCTCCCTCGACGTCCCAAACATACCGACCCCCTTCGCCCCTGCAACGGCCTCAAGTCGGACGAAAAATTCCGTCTGTTAGACGCCATCGAGGAAACGCGAGAGATTTTCTAAAACAGTGGCATTCATTTCAACGGCATTTCCAAATATGAAATCGATGGATTAATATGAAAAAAATCAATGACAATAATGCTCAGTTTATACGAGAGCTTATTCCTTTGTTCAAAGTCACTAATGACCAATTAAATACTCTAAATCTAATGCTTTCATCACGATTCATCTTTGATCTTTCGCTTGCAACGAATTCAATTAAAAACCTAATATATAACCGTCAACGTATATAACCGTCGTACGTTCGATTATACGTATATTAGTTTTTTACTTGACTTTGTTGCAAAACGAAATGCTACACGCGATATTTCTTCGATCGTTATGACGATTCGATAGATTGTCAGTTTCACGATTCGATTCCGCCGTATCAGTGAACGAATTTAAATTACCAGATCGAACGAGCGGTTTTGTAAACAGCATGAGAGTACAGAGAATGTGAGCACAAAAAGGGGTGGCAAGGGAAAGAGATAGAGAGGCTTTTGTCGAACTGATAACCGCGAGCGAATATTGCCTTCCTACGTCTCTTCTCTCGCTCTCTTTCACTTCTCTTTCCAATCGCTCTCAAATATTCTCGCTAATCTATCTGCAATTACAGCAAACGGATTTTCAGTAGTATAATTCGCTACACTATCGCGTTTCATCGATAATTCGACGCGTATTGCCTCCATTAGGGGAAGTCGAGAAGAACGTGCATATGCCATTTAAATATATGCTAATGGTAATAATTACGAAACTCATTGTTAGAGAGAGATTGTTAGATAATTATTCGACACGTAGCTCGTCAACGACGATAATGAGCGGCATGATCTATTCGGATGCTGTCTAATTAGTGTGCTGGTTCAATGAAGTTTATAACATTCGCTTGCTTTTCATTCAAAAGCAAGAGATATGATTAATAAGCAAATTTTTTCCTCCTCCCTCCGATTGTAATGCAACAGTTTTATATTAAATATTAGTTTCTGAACTAAATTTTTTTCCGCAAATTAATTCAAAGGTAAATTTTTATAAGAGCTAATTCAGTTATTTCTATTCCTATATCTAATAGTCATGTAAATTTATTTCAAGATGCAAAGTGAAAAAACTCCATTAATAACTTGTTCGTTTTGTGTACCGATATCTATTCAACCATCTCTACTTTCATTTCTGGTCATAAATTCTGCTTAAAATTATTTCTTCACGCTCGAAATATCATGCCGCGTACAGTTTCCAATCATAATACATTATCATTATCTCATTATTAATATTTATTTAATTATTAAATAAATTACTTGCATATTCGTGCGTTTAAAATTGGAAAAGCTGGACAATGGATCGCATTTAAATAAAGAAATGTCTCATGGAGGAGGGAATATTTTCAAAATAATTGCTAAAAATAATTTTGTTCACTTCGAAAGTTAATATTATCTACTTGACGAGACGCGTTACCGAAGGCAGCTGATATACATAAGATGAAAAATCAGCGGCGCGTGTTGGCGAGGGTGCGCACTTGACTCCATCAAGCCGCAGCGATGCAGAGCGGGGTGGAGAAGGAGGAGGAGGACGAGATAGGGAGAGTGGGAGCTGAGCAAGCATCGGAAATCGATAACGCAATCTGGCCGGCGTCGCGGCGAACATTTCGGCGTGACGGCGACGTCGGCAGACTGATATGAGCCGCCGAATGTGACAAACGTTCATAATGCAAGCGGTAAGAGGGAGAGAAACGTTCGTCGCGCGAAAGGCTGCCGGGTGAAGTCGACCAGCGGCACCGTCCGGGTTGAGTGCCGGCTGGGAGCACGAAAATAAATGGATACCATCGGTCACCGTCGCGAATGACCGCTTTCGCGCCGCCGGGTATTGTTCATTAACTTTTCCGGCCGCCGATTAATTGCGCGCTCCTGTCGCCGGCGAAAAATCTGGCCGCGCTCGGGAAAACGAATTGGCGTCGCGCAAAAAACGGGCTGCGAGCCGTACGAGCTGACCCAAGTTGGCTAGATAGTCGAGACACGCCTTTGTCATTGTTACTATTGTTACGCAAAACTGTATATTCACAATGCTCACTTCGAAGGGATACCATTTAAGTTTGATTCTACAACGTCGTGCCGCAAACTGATCCCATTCATTGTGATGAACGCGCTTAAACAACCGAGTACAATGGGAAGGTAAAAAATATTAAGTTGCCCTTTTTATGAATTTCAGTGGTTTTTTTTTCGCATTTATACATCAATTTGAAAATGTTTAATTACATCTTCTAGTTGAATAATATATATTGCAATATTTTTCTCTTCATTAAAAAAAAATAATTTGTATTTTTAAAAATTATTTTTCACATTTTTAACAATTTTTTAAAAGCTGTCTCGTGATTCTTGTCTTTGAGTGACATGCACGCTTGGAGCCTGGAAGAATCGATCGGATGCGACAGAGTTCGCCTGTCTCGGAGTTTGCACAGCGTAGAGAGGCGAGGAAAGAGTTCGCGGGAGACAAAGAGCGAGCGGAGAGAAGGGACGAAATTGTCTTCTCATGCGGCGCGAGCTGCTTTTTGGAAATATATTCGGGCCGGGCAAACACATCGAGCAACGACTTGCTTGCGCACGCAGGAAAAATGCACAAGAAAAATCGAATTACAACGAGCGCGCTCGCGAGAAATATTAAAAATATACGGTGAAGAAATACATGAAGTACCGAACGGGAAAATATAAAACGTTTTAGCACCGAAAAGTTTTATCGACACATCGGCTTTCAGCCACGAAATATGACAGCGTAGCCCGGGATCACGGGACGATCTACTGCAAAGAATCAATTTCGAGTCTCGTTCTCTCGAGATAATGCAATTTAATGTTATTTTTGTCTCTTAACTCTCGAAATTATTGTTCATATAAAGATTGGCCACGTATCGTGCAAATTGTTTCCGTTCAATTTGCAATGGACTTCCCTTGACACGAGACCCCGTTACTTTTTCAATCGAGTAAGAGATCGATGATCGAAGAGCTTCTCGTGAATTAAGGATGCGAATAGATAATTAAAGTCTACCTGCAAAGGATCCGGACTTCTTAGCGCAATACAAAGGGCACACCCGATAGCCGCGAACAAAAGCGCGTCCTCTTATGGCTCCGTTACGACAGTAAATCCCCGAGCGACCTAATAATAAATCGATTGTGAGCCGCGAGCGCTCTTTCATATTTTACAGCGCGCTTGAACGCCGCCCGACGAGTCCGGTAAGTCTGACATATGGAATATTATAATAAGGATTTATGTTATTCCACGGTATTTCTTTTGACGGAGGGAGACCGAGCGAGAAAACCGGAAGAGGCGACATCCCTGCATGAGACAAGGGACGATATGATCGCGCGCAGATTGCGATAAATCTAGACTGGTTACATATAATAAATAAATATACCAAAACTCTTTGTAACCCCATGCGGCTATAATCTGAAAAGTTATTTCGCCTTTCATCGGTCTGACTGCTTTTTTCCACAATTTAATGGAATTGTTCTTTGTGCATTTATGCGAATCAAGTGAATCAAGTAGAATCGAGTGCGCTTAGGCGATCGGAAATTTCATTAGGAGCTGGTACAATCCGTTTACAATTCCTTTAATATTCAACGTTGAATACCTCCGTAACTAACTTTCAACAAATTAACGAGTGGAATATTACGAAATTATTTCTCGTGGCATTCCACCGTACATTTGTACGTATTGTTCGACGACACCGACCCTAGTGAGGAAAAACAAGGGTGAGGGAGGAGGCGAAAGGGAAATCGGAGAAAAGCCGGAGCATCCAGTTGCGAGCGCTGTCGCGATAAAAGCACAGAAAGCGAAGTATAATTCCGCGGTTTGCGGCCAAAGCCGAACTGTGCAAAATTCATTCGGGCAGGGGAAAGAGAAGGAAGGCTTATAGAAGCTACCCGCGACGCGAGAATGGAGAACAATACGCGTCGAATGTTCCGCGGCGTTGCGACGTCAGTGCCGTCAGCGCTGCGAGGCTTCGATCAAACGGGGAAGTACCTATCCGTAGCTTCGGTGCTTTCCGCACGCGAGCTTTTCCGTATTTGTCCTCGGACAAATGTAACGCGCGCAGGCTGCTACGAAGTATCGCCGAACAAAAGCCCGCGCGAGGCTGAAATATGAGAAAACGTTTTTAAAATCTCACAAACTTCGAAATAAAACAATACGAGACTAACATAATCTAAACAACCGTGAATGTTCTAGTTTTCTCCCCAAATAAAACGGAAACGAGAGCGGCGCAGTTTCTCTCTCTCTCTCTCTCTCTTTTTTTTTCCCCCCGACAACTCGGAGAATTTCGAAACTACGTATACTCGTAAAGTGTCCTTTGAGTGTATAGAGTATTATCTCGGTATTGTATACCCGGGGTGAGCTTATAATCGTCGTCAGCTTATAATCTTTTCCGTGTCAAAGGAAGCATCGCGTGCTTATCGCGATATGCGATTACGAGTTATAAATATCGGTGACGTAGCGAGAAACATCGTCGATCGTTTGAAATCGCGATCGCACGCACTTCCGACGTTCACGTGCGATTATACAACACGGCATTATCAATCTTTTTGTAAACGGATAGGAGGGGAGAATGACGCGACCGCCGAACGAATATATCGTTCCGGACATAAATTCGTTGGAAATAAAATGGACACGCGCATGAACGAGCTATTTTGCATCACACGGTCGTTACATCAAACGTGGCACCAGATTTCTGCGGTATTTAAATTATTTTCAATGGTTGTTGTTGCCATGGGGTTAAAACAGTTAACTCTGGGGGTTAAAACAGTCGAACTTGAGCTCCTTTAATGCCCAGGGCGATCAATTTGCACGTGTATTATTTTCCACGCTGATTGTAATTCATTGCCACAGGCGACGCAATATATTCTTGCGAACATTGTATTTCCCACAATATTGTTTTTTTCCTCTGGAAATATAATAATAATAAAATGGAACGATATGTCCGGGTGAGTAGTATTAACGTGAAACTGCGGACACTCGAAATCACTGACAGAATAAATAATCTAGCTTCTGGTGTTAGCTGATCTCAACGATGTGTTTGCGAATTCAAATGGATTAAGAATTAAGTCCCCTTTACCCTCCTTTCCGATCGAGGATGCTCTACCAATCGAGGACTCCATCGGAGCCGATAACGTCGGGTCTCCTTCGGACACGCGAATTTGACCCGCATTCCAGTTACGCTGTGTCCTTTGGCATCGATCGCCGAGCAGATTAATATAATTTCCGCTTTGCCCGACTCGAGAGTCAAACGGAAAGGTCATCAAATTTCCGGTATCGATCGAAAGTTCACCGAGAACTTATCTCAAGTTACACTACATCCATGTTACGCATTATTGATTAAATTATCCACATATTAAATGTTATAATATATTATATATATATATATATATATATATATATATATATATATATATATATATGGTATACATATATTATTATATGGGGTTTATGACATATACACTTCTAGATGATTTTCTATGCTTACATATTGATTGTGATACATCTATCTATGCATAATCAATATTACATAAACAATATTACAAAATATTAATAATTTTATATATAAATGTGTGTATAGATATATAATTATTATATACGTATTATATTTAACTGTGTGTGCGTATGTACTTTTATATACATTTGTCTAATTATATATATGTTTATAAAATTAGAAAATTAATGCTTATTATATTAAGAAAATATCTTCTAGATGTACAGATTTGCATTGAAATTCTGTGTCGTACACGAGATGGGGATGTGTATCCTGCGGGACGTGGCACGCAAGATACTCCAGCATGACGCGCATCCGGCCGAATATTCACATGGATAATTGAATTAGTCGCAATTAAACGCGATACCGATCGCGAAGCGGCGAAACATATCTATCCTCCACGTTTAGGCAAATAGCTTGAAAATTAAACACACGTGTGACTCTCCTTGTCTCTCTCTCTCTCTTTCTTTATTTATCTACCTGTTTATCTCTCTTTGTTTATTCTTTCTTCTCCCCTTTTTTCTCTCTTATCCTATGGTTTCTCATTTATATGCGTGTATAATATGAGAAAAATAAAAGTAAGACGTGGAAGCAAAATACATAAAATAATATGAACAAAAATCTCATTTTTTAAATTACATTTATGTTAAATCATAATGTTTGACGTCCGTCTTATAATCCAAAATTATCTTCAATTATGAATGCTCACGAGGAATTAAAAAATATCACGTTACTGTTGAACAATTTCATGTTCTCAAACATCCAAAGATGCTTCATTTCTAAGTGAGGGGAACGCGTCGTAAAAATTGGCTGTTCGTTGTCGCCAGAGTAAAAGCGCGACCGCGTAATTAACGTGGCGTAATTAAGCAGGCTCACTCGCGCGCAGTAACGATCTTTATGCTGACAAGCTGTCGAGAGTCGCGTATGTTCGCTCGTAAACGGAGGCGAGGACGAGCGTCCTTTTGTAGATCGTGATAGAGGATAGTGATCCCGGGTTCGTTGATAATTGAACGGGATCGTTACTCGTGGAACTAAATAGAGAGAAGGTAATTAACCCTTTCGGAGTATCAAGTCCTTATTTATCAAAGAACGATTCGAATCTTTCGTGTAGATTAGACTTATACAGAAACCTCTAGAAAATTTTTCCCTTCATTTTTTAAATTCAAAGATATACACTGATAGAAAACTATATGGTATTTATTAATTGCATAGTAAAATAATTGTAGTAATAAAAACATTTTTCTATCAGTAAAATATCGAAAAATTTTTGAAAGTTGTTTTGCAAAATGCCCTTTTCTTAAAATCAACTTTTACAAAAGGTTTTAAAATGGCAATTTTTTAAACAAAAAAATAACTGAATTTGTAAAAATAACTATTTGCAGGAAGAATTTCGTAGAAGAAACTTTTGTAATAATCTAATAATTATGACAACGCGCGAGCCAATCTCGTCGTCGAGCGCCGCTCAATCGGAAAAAGCTTTCAAAAAAGCACCTCGTGGACGAATACACGCGCAGTCTCGTTCTCTTCATGTTTATTCGCCGCCAACTAAACTCCGCGTCATCGGCGAATTGGGTAAACGGCGAAACTTTTGCGTTTGTTGGCTCGCGGCATTCCTGCGACGATTTTCCTCTGGACGAAAAAAGCGCCGTCGTAATAAAGGCCGCTTTATTCGCAACTAGCTTTCTACTCCATAGTCTTACTAAGTGGAACTCGAATCCAAAGATCTTCTCAAGAACTTGAAAAGAGAATTTTCTCAAACTTTTATTTTTTTATTTTTAGTCTTTAATAAATATTCATACTCACAGATCTCTTCAGAAGATAATACCTAAAGGCAAAAAGATCCTTGTAATGAACAACTTTGCGTAATAAAAATAATAACAATAAGTACTTTTTAATTTTTCTACAACGTAATCTTGTCTTATATAACTTTGTCTCTTTACCAGCTAGTGTGAACTGACCTTAATATCGACACGGCTTGCTGGCGACCTCACCGAGGATCGAAATAATAATTAAAAGCTTATCGCGGGAATTGGCTGCATGCCACCTACGTAGATATTGCAGTTTTTTCCAACAGCAAGGACATAGCGAAGAGCGAGAAGCAGAAAAAAGTCTCGAATAAATTGTTTTAATTAAATAACCCCCTCCTTTTCGAAAATTGGTTTCGTGCTTGGTGAAGCGCTATAACCGGTTCTCTCTTCGTGAAAAGTCGCCATTTATGAGAACCAATGTTGCATCTCGGATTGGGTGCTGCAGAAATATACGGGGACGTGCGTTCCTGGTACTGAAAGAGGAGGGGTGCAGGAGTTCTTGTTTAAATTTTAACGCGTGCATGGATATTGGTATGCAGGCTGCGCTCGATTTGCGCGGTTAGCGCGTTACCGAAATCTAGACGCGAGAATCCGTATAAATCAAAACTACACGCAAACCGCCAGTATTTCGCGTGGAATGCAACGAGGAACAGGTGTTGAATATTGTTTCCTTCTTTGCGAATATGAATATGTAGGATATTCGCAATGAGAGGAGAAGGAAACAAACAAAACAATCTAGTATTTAAAATTACTAGAATGTCAATTTAACTCTGGTTTTTTACACTTTTCTCATCATGGTACATATTTCACAAGAAGTGTGTGTATATGTACATGTGTTATATATACAAAATTCTATAACTTTTATATTATTAAAAAAAAACTAGAAAAAAATAATACTATAAAAATAAATTATATAATATTCTTTTCTATTTTAATCCAATAAAAGATCCTACAAAATACCCATAATTACAAATAAAAGAATAATATATAAAAATGTACACACACACACACAGAAAGAGAGAGAGAGAGAGAGAGAGAGAGAGAGAGAGAGAGAGAGAGAGAGAGAGAGAGAGAGAGAGAGACATCTAAAATTAACAGAAGGCAGAAGAATAAAAAAATGCAAAAACTGATTAGATAAAATAACATTACTTGTCAGTCAGAGATAATATATAGATACATGTGATATAAAATGTATAAAAAAATAAAAATAAAAATATATTAAAAAAGCAATTGTAAAAAAAAATATTTAGATTTAAAAGCTGGTTTTAAAAGCCAGAACTATGATATTTAAAAAACATTAGTTTTTAATAAAGAAATGTATTTATTAATAAAAAGTAATTCTTTTATAAAAATATAACATAAAATTATTATTATTATTTTTTTTTTGGTAACAAAAAGACACATACATACATATACCGTTGTGTTTCAAAAATATAGAAAATTTTAAAAATTTGAAGATAATAAATGTTATGTTATAAAACACTTTGTTTTCGAGTATCATTTATATAATGATTCATTTTTCACTGTCTTTATAAGAAAACTTGCATCAACAACTTAACGTAAGATTTTCACAACCTACGCTTTTCCTTCATCCTGTTCTGAAGCTTAACGGCGATTGAACGTGGGAAGTAACTGATGGTGAAGAGGATCGAATAAAATTATAAACTATTAATTTTTAAATATAATCGTGATTTACTTCGCAAAATTATTCGAAAATCTAAAATCCAAAAGGTTTTGAGAAAAGGAAGTAGAATTAAGATTGAAGAAAGTAAAACAATAAAAGAATAGAAGTCAAAAACGAGTAAATTAAGATGTAAAAATTTAGTCGAATTTATTATCATAATGCAAATTAATAATAACTTGTACGTTTCAACTTATACTTAGTCTTCCTCAGCAGTACTCTTACATAA
Source organism: Monomorium pharaonis (assembly GCF_013373865.1). NCBI lineage: Eukaryota > Metazoa > Arthropoda > Insecta > Hymenoptera > Formicidae > Monomorium > Monomorium pharaonis. Next base: position 240,604 of record NC_050467.1, read on the forward strand.
ATATAAAATAAATTATGACATTACAAATAAATAAATTTAAAAGAAAGAAATTAAATAATAACAATATTTATTATTAATAAAATAAAGCATGAAATGTATCATTCAAAGTAATGATACGAGGACTACATATATGTTTATTTAATAAATTTTTCGTAAAACTTATACTTTTTACAAGTCCGATTTGGTTCGTGTGCATCGACCTAATAACGAGCATTACGACGACGTCGATAGTTGCATCTACACGAGCGCATTTGTGAGGCGAACGAGGTCGAACGAGGAAGCTGCGAATGAAGGTGATGCCGTTAAAGCTGCGCCCGCAGAAATTTAATTTAATCAGCCGTCGTTGCGCCTTTGACCCAATGCGATTAAACATATGTAAAGTGTAGTCGGAAACTCAGGACATTTCCGTCCCGTTTCGCTGCTTTTCGTGCTCATAGAAGATTTTCACGTCCCATTGATTGAACCACAGATTTCTCGTTACTCCCTTTTGTTTGTCAAAGAAACAAGATAATTGCAAATGCTTTACATTTATGTAAATGTGAATAGATACGTAATATATTGACTTTTATCTAAATTCTTCTTTCAACAAACAAAATTTATTTCATCACAGAAAGATCGGTTATTTTTAACGTAATACAGATGCATCACAAATCATTTTATATGTGCTATGAGTAAATCTCACGGTAAAGTTTTTTTTTATATTTACCAAACATCACTGTTTTTCGATGTTGCGCAAAAAGAGAATTGGCGTATCGTTGCGCACGAATAGATTTATTACCAGTATTCGATGCACCGGCGCGGAGGGCATCATCCCTTCGCGCACAAGGGACGAAGAGAAGAAGGGAAGGGGCGTTTTTCCAAAAGAAAACATCTCGTAATTCGAAAACGAGAGTACTATAATTTTTTTACATCCTGATTTTTTTTCAAACGACCTAACAAACGCAAAAATAATTGAAGAACCCCACCACCGATCTCTCTCACCTCTCGACCATCCTTTCTCTGCAGGATCGTCAATGAACTATCGAATTGAGGTCACTACCCACACGTTGGCACTGGCATAATAGCCGTAATAATAAGTTACAGCGGCGGTAATGGCCGTAATACCGATGGTAATTGGAAATATTAACAATGCGACCATCTTTGTTCCGCAACATATAAGAAAAAAAAGCGCTCATTGCTCTTCTCGCATTAGGGTTAATTAACGACACATGCTTTCCAAAGTGCTCGTACGTGTGTAGTCATGAGGCAATTAGACTGTCAATCACAACGAAAATGTTCAAATGAAAAAAAACCCTCTTTGTAGAAAAATTAACGTATACGTGAATAAAGCGAATATACACTGAATACAAGAAATCGGCATTTTCGATTTCATAGACCGATATACTGATTTCTGAAATTTGAAACTCTACGTTCTATGAATTTAACTACTCTTCGCAGCGGGATCAGGGCGACTCTATCTAACTGGGAATAAATCTAACTGGTATAGAACTCCGACTACTGTAGTTAGGTTGCCAGGAATAAGCTCGCCGGTAATATCCCTCATCTGGAGTTTCTCAGGATGTCGAAGCATACCGCGTGCCTCGTTTCCAACAGTGTCGACAAGCTCGTTGTCCTTGCAGTTCCAGTTGGATTTCGATCCTTTTTAGGACGCAACGGTGCGCTCGTTCGCCTCGCAGCACGTAGGATGTTCCTCCGTTGAGGAATGCGGTCGGGCAAGGGGGGGGGAGGGTGGGAAAAGCTACGGGGAGGGACGGAGAGGATACTGGCAGACTGCAACGCGCCCTGCCAATTTCCGAAGCTTTCAAAAGCGACGTGGATTTATGGCTCTTCCCGAAGTAACGAGATTCCGCGAGTTCGCGGCTTTTCCAGTGGCGGCTATGGATGCTTAGAGCCAGGATACTTATGATGCACCGATAATATCGAAGCGCATCGCCTTTCAACTTGACTTAAAGATGCTCCATACTTTTGATCACGTTTACACCTTAATTAGCAGTTTTTTTTATAAATAATTATACCCAATTGTCATTTGCAATTATATATTTTTTTTTAATATTTATATTAATTAATCAGTTTGAGATGTGTTATTATTATGAGTATTAGTATTATTATTGAATCGTTTTAAGTAAAATCGGAATAGAATTTTTGCTAAATTCGATAGATATAATTTAAACAGAAATTGATTAAAACTGTTAATAATTTTTATCTATAAATTCATCGATTTCAAACACTGTCTTTAAGCCTTCAGTTTTTCAAAATACTAATATACACTCACTTTTACAATTTTACATTGAATTTTACATTTTATTAAAAACTGTTATTTTTTTTAAATATATTTTTTTATAGGTAGACTGACGCGTTGAATTTGAAAAAAGAATTCAACTATAAACAAAAACACGTATTGCTGCTTTAATCGGTATCGCAAGTCAGATTTCGCATAAATAATCATCTCACTTTTCAATCTCTAATTAAAATGTGACCATTGAACCAACGTTAAGATATAAAACTTCGTTCTAAATGTCTCACCTGATATGTTTAGACAAAATTGAAATAAGGACTACAATATAAATATGAAGCTTGTATATTTGTTATGACTCTCAGGCTTCAGCTCATGGATTTCATCGTACCATTTCGTCGCGCGGCAACGCGAGGATCATCCGGGAGCTCCTGCGTTTTCCACCGACGAAATTGCGGATACTGCTCGCTCGGTAGAGCCATCCATCCCGATCCCAGTCTCCCACCGAATCGAATACGCCGTGTATCGTTACGCTACTCCATCGGTGATGCATTTGTCAAACGGCCGGCCAGACGAGCCCATCGAAAGAGAATGACCCGGTCGTTGGAAAAATTAATAAACGGATCGTCACCTTAATGGAATTTTGCTTGTCTCGGTTTTTATCACCATTTCAGTCCTAGCTAATGGAAGATATATCGAGTGCTCTACGCAGTTTACTTAACGTGCAAAACTGTAAATATATTTCTTTATTGCAACGGCACATTTTATATTAAAATTTTTTACTTTTACTTTTTATTAAATTAACAGCAGCATATCAATTTTTTATATTACTTTTAAACGTCGTACACTACATAGCATGATCTAAACGTCTACGCCATCAGTTGTGTTGGTGACTACATATTTTGTACAACAGGTATACATATTACACACACACACACACACAAAGAAATAACATTTTTATACGAAAGTCGAGCAATAGCGTGACTTCGATATCAACGACACCTTCCTTCCTCTCTTCTTCCCTTCCTTGGTTCTCATAAAAAGAAAAAATAGGCGTATGTGGAATATGGCGAGACTTTACGACAAATGTAAGTTCGCGCAGTAACGTAATTTTTTACGCGATAAGCTAACCGCATAATTATTGGTCCAGGAAGTTAAAGCAAAATTCCTTTTTACGAGAATAATACTTTCAAGTGCATATACGTTGTTTGTGATCATCCTTTCTGACAAACGTAACCAATAATGCATCCATTAATATAGCTTTATTGTACGTTTCTTTGTCTGTTCATGTATAAAAATGTAAGACTCGCAGAATCGCGTCTCGAAAGTTATGGACCGACCGCATGTCCCGAAATCCCTGCAGTCGGTGCTGCGTAAAACGAGAGAGAGAGAGAAAGAGAGGATTCGACCATTTCGGGGATTTACGATCCCGGCGTTTACCGCGGGCCCGTTCCTTCTTATCATTGTCTATCGCGACGCGTTCTGCAAGACCCGCGGGACAGAAACGTCATATCTTTACAGACTTCCCCGTAGTCATAGCTGGCGGGCTCCCGCTCGATCGGAAAATCGTCGACCTCAAGCAACGCGACTTTAAAATTCATAGAAATGGACTTCCGCCCACGATGTCCTAGTTGGATAATAGAACTCGGACCATTTTCTAAGTCCTTCAAGAAACTGTGTCTCGATTGGATTGCGATTAAAATTAACTCGCGACTACGAACAGATATGACCTAAATTCCCAGGGGAAAAAATTGTAGAAATATCAGCTAAAAGTTGGAATGACCTTTTTAATAATTTTATTCCTCTCCGTCTTCTCCTCTCTCCGTTTGTTAATTTTCTATAAATATTCAATATACAATCTGCTTTATTTGCAAATGTCTATAGATTTCTATTTCTAATATTTTTTGTAGTATTTATACACATAAATAAAATGAATATAATAAAATTTTCAAATTGTACGCAATAAATAATTTATAACGTATCATTAGTAATTAACATTATATCCTAAGTTGATTTTATATTAAAGCAAATTTAAGAGGCCAGGAAATAAGTCGCAATCAGTTCGTAGCTATATCTGATTCAAACTTACGATCTCACGGTTACGACGCACACTTTCAGTTTTCGGAAATTTTATTATAATTGACGGAAATACTTCGGCCGTGAGTCGCGTGTAAATGGCGAGCAATACGAACAATTGCAATTTCGCAGGAAAGAAATATAGCATCATTTTTATTAACTCTTTTATCGTTCTATTATAATTTTATATGTGGCATTCTCAGAATTGTTAGAATATCATATATTTTTTATATCAAAAAGTCTATCATGCGTACAGAACATTTTTCAGAGATTTTAAAGCTTTTGTTAAAATTTAAGCGGAAAAAAGGACAGTGGAGATTCAACACAAAAATTAAATTAAGAATTTAAAAAAATTAAATTTGACTACTGATATCATTTACATCGTAAATCAATTCAATCGCAATCGTATTTTATTAATACTGAAATTAAAAATATTCGTATGCGCTATTCAAACCATTTTAAATTTGTAAAAAAAAATATATTCCGTGTAGTAAACAGATGATTGCTCGTCAGACATTAACTTGGTATTGCCGAAAACTTTTCCTCTAAGTCACATTTCTCGGGAGATGAAAATATCTGCCGGAGTTTCCGAATGTTCTACGACGAGCATCGTTTCTCGAAACGAATTGGCATGGGGCAAAGGAGCACGTCGGCACGCAAATTTCCCGGCTCTAATCGAACTTTCGCGCACCGTCTTCTCGGGCGCAACGAGGCGTCCGACAGGATCCTGTCGAACGTCGAACTACGGTCGAAGGACGCGACTTGAAAGAGAAATTTAGTTCCTCGAGTTGACAAAAGAATGAATCTGGCTTCCATTTCTCATAAAATTCAGAAAAAAGCAATTCGATAACGCATTACGAGGAATGTGAAGAAGCAAACAATATTATTGTCGAATTTATTTCTAGCAACTGAAACTACTGACAGTCACACAGATGACTTAATTGGAATTGTTAAAAGCAATTAACATATTCACATTTCGTCAAATTTTGTGAAAAAGATCCTAGGGTCGGCAATCTGTACACAGCAGAAACTTTTAATTAAGCTTTCAATGTGACACTCGTCTGTTGACCTTCGACCACCGCGAAATCGTTTGAGGTGAAAAAGAAAAGAGATGAAAGAGAAAGAAAGAAATAAGAGATAGCTCGATTTGTGCTGAGGTGCGAGATGTACGAGTGTTTGCAAAGTGCTCGTATCTACAAGAAAGACAGAGAGAGAGAGAGAGAGAGAGAGAGAGAGAGAGAGAGAGAACTTATAAAAGTTACAGGCTTCTCCTCGAGCTAACAATAAGCCTATTCTTTCTCATCGCTGTCTGTGAGATCTTTAAAGAGTACCGATCCATTTAACCAAACTTTTCAAATAAAAAAGGCGATCAAGACCGAATATAGCTTCTCTTTATTCTCAAAATGGAATGTTTCAAAATTTTAATACTTTAATGTTTTTAATTTATTAGAGGAGCACTTTTTCAGCAACAAGCAATAATTAATTATTTACTATAAGCTTATACATAAATTCGTTATCTGATATATTTCATTAAAAAGTATTGAGTAGAATTCTTTCAGTTACGCTAGAGTTACGCTCAAAAATTTTACAACGGTCTTGAGTATTAATAAACCATGGTACATTTGAGCGAAATGTTCACGGCGATGAAGGAATCAGCAATTTTCCTATAACCCAGGGAAATTGGAAAGCAAGTTCGGAGGAAACGAGGCTGCGCTATGCAAGATGCGAGATTCTCTATTACGAGAAACGAGGATACGTGTTCTTCTTGATGAAAAGTAGATTACCATTTATTTAAAAATATGTACCGCAGATTTATTGTCAGAGAATTTTTTTCGCTTTATAAAAACGTCGTTTTATTGATCTCACACAAATTTTCCAAATCTGGTACACTCGCAAAAATTATATTGAGTTTATATAAAAAAGGCAAATTACGGTTTTATCAAGCGAGATACGACCCAGTTCGACCCAGTTCGACTACATAGAAACGTCCCACGCGAACCAGATCGCGAGCCACGCAGAGCAAGAACTTTAAAGATTTTCCTCGGAACTTGCTCGGTTGCAAGCAATGACAAGAAAGTATGACCTTAAGTAAGTGTGTAAGGACAAGGCAGTGTAACCATACCATCGGTTCCCACGGGATAACGTTCCCTCCGCGTGCGCATTCCCGCACAGGCAGGATGTAGCAGGATGTTGTGGACACTTTGCGAGATCCTGCGGGTACGTGTGGATTAGCTCTTTCTACTACTCATGTACCACATATCTGTTAACAATAACTGTCACAAATCACGTATTGGATTTCATTAATAATCCAATTGCGAAGTAGGTTCAAGGATTCAAGAGTTTCAATACAAGTATGGAATGCCTCGACACTAAATGTTCGAACGATTAATCGAGATTTGATAAAATAAAGTTTATATCTGAAATTGCGAATTACTATTTATTTACTTGTGATCGTAAAATTTAATTCTAATTAAAATATCTATAAATATTCTAATCAAAGTATCTTTATCATTTAAAGATAAAAGAATTCGAATGAAAAAGTAGCCAATCGACCAGATCCTGATTCGAAGGTCTTCGAGTTGAGAACCGAAGTAAAAGTGGGTGACCATAATATTGAGGTAGAGTGGAAGGCATCGCGCGGAAAGATCCATGAGAAGAGGAGAGGAGATGTGGCGCGACTTGTTGGCCTTAAGACGAGGAGTACCCGTCGCGCCAAGTGCGACACGTTTCACCCTAAATCCTCTTTCCTCGAGGCGGAGCCCCGATAAATCCGTATTTGTTTGCTCCGGTCGGACGCCGGTGTCGCATCCAACGAAATTGCGTCGGGATGAATTCCAGGCAGCTCTCGGTAAAAAGCACATCAGCCATAATTGAAGGAGGTACGGTGGATGAAACAAGTAGGAACAGGTTACATTTATGATATTACTCCATAAATATAAAAAAGATAATAAGGCTTTAGAGATCAATATATTCTTCTGTAATAACAAGTTTTGTACATACAATTCGGGACACTAACCGAAGAATGAGAAGCGAGTCAGTTCGTATATGTACCTGTTTAAGGAATAAAGTGAAGATTAATATGTAAAAAGAATGATAGAATAAAATTCTAAATAAATACTTCCAACTTAATTTTTCTAGGATTCGATATTTCCGAATTGATAGCACAGAATACACGAAGACGAACCCTATTACAGATCTATCCTGAGCGTACATCCTGGCAGGTCGGTCTCTATACGGAGGAATAGTGTTCGGGGATTATCCCTGCGGTCACGTGACCGGTCGGGCTCTTTCTCCCGCGCAGGCTGCCGTTTGTTACGTTCGGTCGACCGTAACTTGCAGGATTTCTGTCCCTGACACAAGTCTCTCCTTCTCACGTACTCTTTCTCTTGCTTTCTTCCCTCCTTTCTCCTTTCCTTTCTATTAATCTTTATTATTAACTCTAGGATAGGGCTGATAAAAATCATACGGGTTATTTAGTAAAAACAAGTAACATGAGATTTGATTAATTGTAAGTACACATGCCAACTTTTTCTATTAACTTCAACTCAGTAGAACTCCTCGGGAATGTGTAGATATAATCGCAAATTTACGCAATTTCTCCCTTCCATCGTTCTTTTTTACTATCAGCAAGTTTTCTTTTAAATTAGATTTAACTTTTATAAAACGTTTCTGTGTAGTCAATTTATAAACGACGAGATACGTTGTAATTATAGATATATTTTCACTTAAAAATATGTTTGTACGTAAAATGCGTTACGTAAAATAAAATTACTAATTATGTATATGTACATTCTCTTGTATTAAGTTAACTTCTTCTAAGTAGACACGTCTATTTAGCTATTCATCCATCTATATCCAACAAAGATCTGACAATCTCGTCTGGTTTTAATGCACAAAGACGACGCGCTTGTTGAGCTCATTAAATCGCGCCGGCGACTTCGACAGCCTGATTATGCGCCTAACAGCGTCGTCATGCTCAAGGGACGCTTGCGGGTGCTTGTTCCGTGACGTTCAAACGGTTGATCCGCCGTTCTCTCACCGTCGACACGTATAGGGTGTCCTAGAATCAACCCTATTGCTATTCTTGATATCTCCCGGGATTCTTGAAAACGCCAAGTTAGATTTCCCGTTAATTAATTTATAAAATTATAATTCGATAATCTAAAGTTTTATCGGATAAAAGTGTAGTTTGAAATTAAGGAAGTATGACTAAAAAAATATTTTTTTTTCTTTTACAAGTATCTGATTTTTATCGTAATATCGGTTTATCATTCTCTGTTAAAGTAAAGCCCGTTTTGATTCGAAATACGTTGAATGTTGAATTGGGTCGACCGTCAATAGGATCGCAGGATTTATTGGCATGTTACGGAATAGAGATTACATCCTCTGATGCACGGTGTCGACGAATAATTCTGGTATCGTCCGACACTACCTGACGTTACGCGCACTTCAGAACCAATTCTAGCGCGGGCATGCAAATTACTGGCGAGTCCAGCCGAAATCGGCCGGGATTCCCAAGAGCGTGACTGGACGTCAGGAAAATGGCGCCGTCGGCAACAATTTTTGGAGACGAAGCGACGCGCCAACGGAAGAACAAACAACGAAAAAAACGCTGAACATAGCAGTCGAGATTGGATTTCGACTTTCAAGTGTTAAAAGAGATTGCGAGGAAACAGCTAAAAACGGAATTCACCAATTATTTAACGAAGCAAAAATCAGTGCGATAAAGACAAAGTAATTAGCTCTCAACGGGAAAAACAATTGACTTGAGAAGAGGAACGCGACTTTCTTCGTTTATACCGCTTGTATTTCACTTCCCTCTGGATAACATCCCATCTCCAACGCGGATGCGAGTAGTCACTGAAGATTCCCGTAGGATGTTCGAAGATTTATCGAGAGAATCGGAACAAGCGCGATCAGGGACGGACAGTTGTTTATCGCGTCTTCGATCCGGCCCTTGAAAAATGTAAGGGACAGAACTCTCATTGACTTTACGATGCGGAGTCCTCTGAATCTACTCTCGGTGATAGGAGCTCCGTCTCGTTCTTGCCCCTCTGCCGTCCGCTCTTGGCGGCGTAAGGAGAAAAGACGAAGTGGTCAGTGAACGTCGACCGGAAGGAACCGGGAGCGCGGATTCGATACGTTCGCTCGTGTCGGAGCACTTTCTTAAATTAGTTACAAGGCAGCTCTCTTTTTTCCTCTTCTTTACGCCTCCTTCTTTCTCTCTATTTCCTCCTCCTTTACTCCCCCCCCCCCCTCTCTCTCTCTCTCTCTCTCTCTCTCTCTCTCTCTCTCTCTCTCTCTCTCGTTTTCCCAGAAGGGTCGCTCCCAGAAGGCATCCATTGTGGCTTCCGTCCCGGTGAATAGTGGCCTCGTCCAATTACTTTTTAATCTCCCGCTACATCGTCCTGGCCCGATATCTCCTCTCGATTATACAGTTTCCTTGCAAGAGTTACACGGGGTGCTCCGAAAGTACGGGAATAGGTAATAGAGCTCCACTTTCGGCGAATTCGAAATGGAGTTTGTCTTCAACGAGCTTAATCGGTGCAGTAATTAGAACTCCTCCGATAACTCTCAAGAAAAAAATCACTCCTTTTTTACTAGTCGGACATTTTATATTCAGCGTGGAACGTGTGAAAGTAAAGCAATTATCTCTTTGTGAGACAGGAGCAGGCGGAATCAATCGATTATTAATTATCCACGCCGCAAAGTGGGCTGATTCCACAAATATTTGTTAGAGTAAAAGAAATTGATGACTTCGCCCGAATTTTCCCCGACTTTTCTCTCAACGGGAACAAATTATTTTTTTGCCGATTTCCAATCGCTGTTCGTCCCAATTTCGCCTCAATTTTAGTCGTATTATTTGTCGGGCTCTATCACAGTGGGTTATAACTTCCTCCTTTGATTACGCCTGGCTCCCTGGCGAATGGATTCCGCGAGTCTTCGCGACAGAATGTGTCGTCCAATTAAAAGTTTTTATTTATTTAACGCCCACACCTCTGTAAAATATCGAGGATGTAATTCGATAACATTCATCTGGTTAATGTAAAACTGTCAACTTGTTTTGAAAGAATGTGAATAACTGATTCGCAAATGTGAATGACTAATTCCCTGCAATTTTTGTATCATTTCGATGTTGATCTTTTATATCGTTACTCAAGAAAGTTTCTTTCAGTCGGAAATAAATTTAAACAAGCTAATAAAACAAGCTTTTAATTAAACCTTAAAAATGTTAAACATAAAAGTGACAAAATTATTGAATCTAAACATAAGAAATATGCAATTATTAAATTATAGCCTCATGTACAATCATTGCAACTAGATTTTGCGGACAGGATGGTGGCGAGTGCGAAGAGTGGAGCGTATCTTACATTTCTCACGAGTCTGGATAGAGAAACGACAATAAATAACTGTCCGTCTCTGATCGCTCGCTGACGTGTATCACTTGTCACGACCGGTCTCCAAACGACTTCCTTGACGTTTATACATTGGGCGCGAAAAAAGTTTCGTAATACGAATCGCTTTATGTATCGACAATTTGTACTCGTCGTCGGAAGAGAATACTTCTCGAAGAACTCTCACGTTGAAACGCGCGATGGGATCCCATTCTATGAAATTCGGTGGAAGACATTATGCAAAACCTTCCGTAGACATGGTACAGCGAACAGATAGAGTACGGTTTCTGCTGACATTGTTGAACCCAAGCGTGTGAAAGATATGATTTTTTTGTTAACCTTATGCAAATTTATCCTCGGTAAAGTTATCGAGGCAGCAAGGCTCTTTGATTTATACGTGTTTAATATCGTACCTCGCTTCTCTCTGACGCTGCTGAATATATAAACAAGCTGCACGTTTTTATACAAAAAAGAAAACGTAAGAAATTATGTTCACGACGAGCTACGATTGACTTTATGGTTGTGGCTCGTAAATAGTCAATAACGTCAGCAAAGCTGCGAAAAGCAATTGCGGCAAAGCGATCTCCTTCTCCGCGGAAGAAAATTTCTTCCGGCGTAAAATCGTATTCCGCAATTCCCCGTACGACTCGTCCGTTTCCGCTGGGTCCGCTTCCGAGCCAGGAAAACGAATGAAAACAGTTTCGAACAGTTCGCCAATTGCTCGCATTCGGATCGCGTTCCGGAAAATGGTGACTGGCGCGGAATTGCAAAAATGTTTTGGCCTTCCATTTAGCGTATGTGCATAGCGCGTCTAGAGTTTGCGAACATGTTCTTTGATGTTCTAACCGCCACGAGAAGAAACACCAAGAATGAGATGCGTGAGAAAAAGAGAGAAGGAAGGGTGGAGAAGAGTGAGAAATTATATCACACTCCAAGTCCATTCCGCCTTGAGAGGCATACTAAAATAATACTCGTGCACATAACATCACGTACACAGTATGGAATTTACATGAACAAGTAGAAGAGATATTAAAAGCAAAGATAAATAGCACAATGCATATGTACGTGCTAAGAAGATCATTTATATAAAAATGAATAATTTATAAGCCTCAAAAGATAAATTTACTATAAGTAGACAATCTGAAATTATTTCGCGATTCGAAAACTTCTCGGTCAAGATTCAATCGAGTCGCTCAGTGAGGCACCCTTATTGAGACGTACGATCCGGAAAATTTTCGCTCGAAATTTAACGAGGAAATCTCGCCTACTGTTCAAATCTCTCACGGAGACGGAAGAAGGTGAGATACGCTATTGTTTTCCGTAAGCGTTTCTGGTAAGCGTCTAAAAGTGGATTTGGAAATGGCGACTTCGCCAGACTCGTCCAAGTGTTATCAGGATGATCCACTTACGACTTCTCATCCCTTCTGCATTTTCTGTGGATCACTTGGCGCTCTTCGCCGATCGTGCATTTGCGTAATTACGACCAAAGTCAATCAAATTTCGAGAGACGATCCTTCCATTATTGCGAGGAACGAATAAAAAATTTCCGAATGTTACCTTGATCTCTGAATTTCGTAAAAGTGTATGTTTAAAATGGTGAAAATCACAATTTCTTTTACAGGTAAATGTAGATCGCGTTTCATTCCGTACTATTCGTGTCACGAGATATCTAACGGGAATGATGAACAAGGACACGGAAACGAATCGAATGCGGATTAGATAAGTCCCTGAAAGTACGTGGCGTCCGACAAGAAGCATAAACCAGAGGAAGGAACAGTCGATATCTCGCTCTTACTGCGAGGAAGCGACAGGAGGGTGGGTCGATAACGACATCTCCCAAAAGGCTGTGGCCAGATAGGAAAAGAAGAAGCCCTGGAGGACCCAAGAAAGTAAGAAATAGGCGAGTAGGGCGTAAGAGGGCGAGAAGGGTTCTATATCTGAAAACTTTCTTTACGGGTTACGTCGACTCGTAAAATCCTACGCGAATCAACTGCGGGCTCTGTGAGAACGGACGCGAGCAGAACCGTTACGGCTGACGAAAAACGACGAAGGTTGGAGAGAAGATTAGATTGTCCATTCATGTTGGCTGTTCAGGGAGCAAAGTACTCCGTGAAAGATGATAAATTATCACAAACAGGAGGGAAGCAGTTTGAATCGCGAGTTACCGCGGTAACTCGTAATGTTTTGCATCTCGCGCTGTTAAATTCATCCCAACCGCGGGGAATCGAGTATACTCATAAAGCGACGTTCCGTAGACGATCGGTATGCCGGTTGATGGTGTAATTTTCAAGTGAACGGCACACGCTCACCGTGAGCGCATACTCACGGAGGTTAAGTAGCGCATTTAGTGCGAAAACTTGCTTCGTTGCGTCGGAAAATTCTTCCGCCAAGCGAAGCTGAGGGCGTTCGTAATTGAGTCCCACGAGGAAGCTCCGCCCTAGTCGCATAAGGGCGAAGCACTTCCACGTGCAATGTACTCGCATTCTAATTTCCCGCTCGCGATGTTACCTGGAATCAGTCGATGGCATTTACGTCGAACCGGGGGAAGGGGGGAGGGGTGGTAAAAAGGAGAAAAGGGATTGCGGTCCTCCGATTCCGGTGAAGGAAAACTTTGCATGCTGTGCTCTCGAGGGTACCGTTTAATTTCCTGTTTATAATTCGCGACATCAGAATCGCTTAAAATACTTGCGGTGAGATTGAAGCAGATCGGTTCTCCGACAAACTGGGGCAAATTTCCGAAGAGAATAAAAAAAAAAAAATAAATAAATTCTATCGATGGCAGGAGTTAATAAATTTACTCTTTCGCGCTCCGTCCCCCGTTTTTCTCTCGCACAATCGCTAATTTGTTATCGCGCCATCGCAAATTGTATAGCTAATTTTGGGCACAGTTAATGCATAATTAAAAGGATCTTTGTGAGGATTATATAATTTCAGCGAATTTTCACGCGTGCTTTTATATTCCAGTGATATTGATATTCAGATCGCAGTTTATCTCATTACTAAAATTTACTCGGGACATTAAAGCGCCGTAACCGGCGGCGCTTTGATAATGACAGGCAATACCATCACACTGCGAAGTTTCGACACTGCGCGTCCGCTATTTGTTCGATCGTTTCGAAATGCGCTCGACTCGTTCCCGTGACGCATCCGGTGATCGTTGGAGCGATCCGAGAGACGATTCGAAACGACTCGATTCGCCGTCGAACGAGCGTCGATACAAGATTTCCGTCTCGGAGTTTTACGGTACCCGAACCCTTTCGCTACGAGCTGTTTAACCTTTCAACCTCTTCACGGACGTTAAACCTCTGCTAACCGACTTCCGGCGTGTCGGCCGACCGGAAGCAAACTGGTGTTTCTATCACGAGCAATCGTAATAGAATTGTTCAAGCTTCTCATTGGGAAAAAAACGTCGATGCAATTATTGGCCACTTGGAAACTCCTCATCGATTCTTTCTCCTTCCAATATTGCCGTCAAATAATAATACAAACGGCATATTCCGAATTACTTTATTTCCTTTGCGCGCGATAAAGATGTATATTTTAACTAAATATGCTTTTCTAATCCCGTACATACATCTTCAGACAATTTTTGACAAATAAATAAATCGTCTTAAATAATTCTACAAAGAGTCTTGAAATTATAGAAGTTTCAACAAGCTCTAATTAAGGAGATTCTTAAAATCCTGTACAAATATCGACTCTTCTAGAATGTAATTTATTAAGTGCGCACAAGCAGAATTAAACAAATAAACAGCTTATATACGTCAGCCCATTTCCATTGTAACTTCGGATCCGTACGATTCTCATTTATGTACCGCTCCCATTAAAAATTGCAACTTTACAATTTCCACAGCTTCCCTCAGTTATAGAACGATCGGACGCAGCGCTTTACGTTCCGGATGGGTTGAAAGCCCACTTAGTTTTCGACTGCTCGATACAACGAACTCGGCCTCCAGCAGAGGTTTAATATCCGTAAAGAGAGATAGGGAGGTTAAATAGCTCGTGGCGATGGGAGGAACGAACGAGGGGGACCATCGGAATTGTGCCGTAAAACTCGGCCGGCGTTTCCGCGTCGCCGAGAAATTATTACGGGAGATTTCCAGTCGTCGCACCGCGTGACCGAATTTTTTCCGCGAATCATTTTGTTACTTACATTAGTCCGAGTTTTTGTATGCCATTAATAAAATTTATGCGTTACATTATTTCTAGAGAAATGCTTGAACCTAAAATTGGTCAACGACCAAATTAGAATGATGACTGTTTCCAAAAAACTTTATGTACCTATACCGCTCACATTTATTACGCTGAAATTTTACAAAGTGTAACGTAGATTAGCGCAGCTCACGTCACGACGCGCGACGTCCATTCACTTAATCGTAAACATGCCCGGGTATTTTTCCACAGCCGGGCATCACGAGTGAAAAGTTGGACATGTAAAGATATAAATTCGTAATTTTATGTTAATGCCAAGCAATTTAACGAGCGAGTTTGAACGGTTATTGTAATTTTATTTGTTTACAAATTTGCATGTGCCTTTATTGCGCGTGTGAGGGACCTGTACTCTACAGAATAATGCGTGAATATTGCATGGGGTAACAATGCACATATTGATTCATAGTAAGCAATAATAAATTTTTTAAGCACCACTGACTTGTTAATTATTTTCAAAACATTTTTAATTATTTATAACAGACGAAAGAAACATTATTGTTACGTCCGTTGTTTGAAGTATGAATATTACATGATTAACTCGTCATTTTAGATCATCGACTTTTCGTAAATAATTTTCTTCTCAACTAATTCTTTCTTTTCACAGCTCTTTTTTTTTATCAAAGTCAAACGAATCATAACGAGAATAATTAAGTATTGCGAAACTCTAAGCGGTTTCTCCGCCATAGATCCAATTATTTCACAGAGTAATCGTCGTGCTTTTTTTGGCGACTCATCCTATTCGTCATTTGTCAGAATATTAACGTGGCTGTTTGAGAACGACTCTAGCGAGAGTCGGATCTTACGAGAACTGTAGAGTCTCTAAGAAAGTTTCTTCAAATATGCGCGAATTCCCGAAAGGGAGTAAGAGAAAAAGAGAGGCGAAGGGGAGATCAAGACTTTGGTGAGGTAACGACCAAAAATTGTCCAATTATTTTCACGGTGCGCGGAGAGAAGTTTCGCGTCGCGCGCAACTCACGGAAAGACGATTCAGCCTGCCGTGAAGAGCGCCGAAGTGAAAGATTATCGACTGCGCGAGTTACGTGACATTTCTTCTTCCCGAGTGAGCTGCACTGTCGTTCCACAGCCGTGAATTTTATTTCCTTACCCCACTAAAATTTTTCCGATAAAATGATGAAACAACAGTAAGATATACGTGTTTCTCTGAATATGTAAATTTACCAAGGGCTCGTAGCCTTATGGAATTGAATATAAGCAACAAATATTTCTATGCGAGAATAAGGACGGTCAATTTAATTAAATAAAATTTACGTCGAGTAATAGATACCGCGCGAAATTTCAATATCGTAACTTCCGAGACCCACCGAAGCGAAGGAACATTGATTATGGCGGAGTTTTGTCATGCTACGAGTCTTGTGATATTTTCCTACGGGCGCCTTCCTTTCGCGATTCACAGTTGTGGATTTCTTTTCCACGTCGTGAATTTTATTCCCTTACTGAATTTTATTCCTATTATAAATTTTATTTTTGCGACTGGCGAAAATATTTTCTTGAAATTGGGAAAAATGCAATGTAACGCGCACGTGACGATCTATGCGTCACATATAGGCTAGAAATATGTTTAAACGCACGGTGAACAGTAAACACTCTCATTGCAAATGCGAAAGCAACTATAATAAATTATATTCACTATATATATAAAATATTTGTTATGATTTAGCATATCAGTTGTGATTAAACTTTCAGTTGCATTAACAGATGCATTCATATTATACACGCTAATATTACATGATAACATCTCTTTCAATACGTATTAAGCATGATACTGCGTTCAGTATATCCGCGTCCATAATTAAAACTCCACCCCGCGACATTAATAAAACGTCGAATTCATCTCGCAAGAGAATTACACGAGGTGGGTTCGTGTCATCGATTACTGTTGTCGGAGCGACAAATAATTGCATCGCGTGCAATACGACACGCGTCGCTCTGGATTTCAATAATTTCTCATTATCTTATTTTCGAAATCATTTCTCTCTTACCATGCAATAAAGTGTTGTTTAGTTTGCTTGACAGTCCCTTTTTATGACAGGATCTCATTTAAGTAGGGTACAGAGAAAGAGTGACTGATATTATATTTCTTATCAAAGAGTAAGCATTTTTCTTCCAGAAATCCTGCCAAAAAGATGTTTACTTTTTTTACGAAAAATACGATAGTATTGATATGTAAGTGTCTTGTCTATGTGGAATATTCTGTGTACTAGACTTACCTGCGATCTACAGATACAGGCAGAAAACTTCTTATCTTCTTGTCTTAAGTTTCCTCAGAGATCCTCCCGAGAAGATGCCGGATATAAGCTACTTTGTAGTTTTTCTTTGTAATGTCTATAGTCAAAAGTCCTCTCTCCTCTTGGCGTGTAACCAGAAAAGTCTGACGTCTTTAAATGGCAATGGGTTAGATGGAAATCATGAAATCATAGAACGTGAAGTTAAACTACAAAAATATCTCGAATTATGCGCGTGTTTTCGAGTCGCGGCCGTTTCTTTCCCAAATCCTTTTATTTTGCGGTTGCACTTCTCTTTCAGACGATTTCCTCCGCAAGCATACGAGTTCCGAGCTGCGCCGCAACCTTTTCGCGACCACTTAAACATGTTGTTGCAAGATGATTTTGTTATTTAATCGAATATTGTTATGTACAGTCAAAATTGTATAAATAGTAATACTATAGACAAAGATGAATTAAAAAATAATTATAGAAATGATATCGTAAAGTAAACTTTACGAATAAAAAATTTTAACATACAAATATACATACATCATTAAATAAACTTTCAGAGAAAACATGAGAATTTGCGAGATAAGAAATGTAGAAATTATAAAGAATACTTTTCATAATGTCGTGCCACTATGATACTTGGTGACCGAGATTTTTCACGAAGAAGACCGCTTATATAATTCTTCCATGAAAACAATAGCAGAAACGGGAATAGGAATATGATACGTAAACGTAAAAAACAGGATTTTTAATACAAAAGCTATTTTTATTCCTTTAATCTCATATCAGTCGTGAAAAATCCTTCGCTACATCCAAAGTACATACGACATGTGCAGAATCGAATACATTATGTTATACACGGTAATACAAATCGTATTGCTCAATCGTTCGGAACATCATGTGTACCTGAAATTGTGTGTGTGTGTGTGTGTGTGTGTGTGTGTACGCGTGTGTTTTGTATAAGTGTAAGTAAGTACGTAAATGAGTGTATATGTGCGCCTGTCCATATATGCAAGATTGTGCTGCGAGCGTCGGAGAGCTGTAACTTTTCGCGGAAGTTTTATGGTCGAGAAAAGGATGGTAGTTTACGTGGGAAGAGGAAGGCGGAATGGCAGGGTGGGTGGATTCGAAGGAGATCGATTCGAATGTGGCTTCGGCCCTCATTTTCCCGTGTATATTTAATGTTATCCTCTTTCCCTCTTTCTTTTTTTCTCTTGCTTTTCGCTATCTTCCTGTCATATACACTCTTTCTCCTGATCGATCTCGCAACATGAAAATTCATGAACTTCATGTTTACAAAATTTTTTTTAAGACACGCTGTAAAAAGAACAAGAATAATCGAGATCGATTGGACATTTTCACACTATCTCTGCTTCATTATACAAATAACATTCCTCCGAAACAAACGTTTTCAGGAGCCACGAAATTTATAAATGTCGAATATTTAAAGTTAAATTTAACAAATAAATATAACAACTTCTAATAATCCTTGAAGGGGAAATATTGGAACATTTTCCATTTAAGCAAGAAACGTTGCCGTCCCGCCATCACTGCCCTTAACTTCTGATGTGCATATCCGACGGATGGAGTTACCATGAGTTTCGTCGAGCAGCTGATTAATGCATCGACGTGTGATTACATTTAGCGGAAAGCATCGTAGCAGCACGTTGTGAATGCGAGGGAAGTTAATAGGACGGGGTTGCCTTCCTCGCGAGATTTTCCCTGGCTCGAATGTTTCACTGCGCGAGAGTCGGTGAGAGGAAAGCCGATTAATATTCACGACCGATCTCGGGACGCTAAGCCTTTATACGATGAAATTCCGCGCGTATGATTTCCTTGCGAAATTTAATTTGACTGATTTATCAGAGCGGAATTTTGTAGCTTTCCATCTGCACCAAAAATATTAAAAATTGCGAAAGAGTCATTGAAACAATCGAGAATTGTCTCTACGAAAAGATAACTCCATTCGTATAATTTCCTTCTATGAAATACATTTCGAAAAATGTATCTCGTGTCTTAACGGATTCTCGCGGAAAATCCGGAAAAGCTTTCCGTCGTGTTTTTACAAAAAAAAAGTGAGATCGTTACCGAGCAAGCTCGCGACCGCGGTTATAATTAGCGCGTGTAAGCGAAAAGGGATAAATAAGAAATAAAAAGGGATCGATGGAAAAAGAGGAATGCATTTAACTCGGACGAGCCACAAACCAGCGAATGCAATATCGCCCGCGAGCAAGATCGTTAAACTTTGCTACTGTTTTTCTTGTTCTCGCATTTAACTGCTCGTTCGTCAATTCGACAAAAATAAATACACACGAAGAAAGAAGCAACACATTGCGATGATAAATTTTTATCTACAAAAAAAAACGAATCTTTGAAAGCACGGCGTCGAAGTAAAAACTAAAAAAAATTAAACTTCCCAGTTCCAGATTTTTTTCGCAAAAAAGGAATTGTTTCGAATGTGTTGAATTTTTATTTTTTCTTTCACCGCAAATTTTAATCGATGCGAATAAATATGCATGACGCGTCTAGAAAAGTCTATGAAAAATGTTTTACCTATAAAAAAACACAATCTTCAAAAATCAGTTCTCTTTTAAAAGTGTAAAATCATCCACTTTTAATCTTTTTAATGTTATAAAGTGATATAATTATTTTTAAGAAATTCTCCTCGCGGAAGTACATTGCATTTCCTCGCGTAATTTAACTCGATTTAACGACGTTGTTTATTTAACTACAAGTGAGATCTTTTAAGGAAGTTCTTTAAGATAGTTCTTTAAGGAAATGGTGATTACATATAAAACGGTATGCGTTTTCTAATTATTTAATTTCCAAAACACTTCTCTCAATTAAAACGTAATCTAAGCGATATTTCGTATATATTTTTCCTTTCCTAAATTTAAGATAAATATAAAAATATTAAGAAGTTAAAAGAAAAAAATTTAATATAAAAAAATGTTGAATCTTTGTTTTAAGTTCTAATATATTTTATCAGATTCGAATTTAATGTTCTAAAGATTAAATATTTTAAATACTACATTCTAATGCATTTTTATAGAAAATACAACCTAATGACCTGTCCATTCATGGTAAATTAATCGAAATTCATAAAATTGACCGCGCGTGTTGAAGTTATTCTCGTTGACAAGCTCATTTAAAAAGTTTCTAATTAAATGAAACGATGAATGTAGAACTCCTTTCACAGAATTTCGTCAATGCGTAAAATTACGTTTAGAACTCAATATAACTCAAATTTCGAAAGTTGACGTCCCCCAAAAACATGCAATCAAATTTAAATGTATCACTTAATTATTGTTTACAATTTTTTTAAAATTTCTATTTATATTTGCCTTTTTTTCAAATCATGTGTTAATACTTGTAAATCTAGATTTAATTGGGGGAAAAAATAATAATTTAAATTAAAATAATTTACATCAATTTCAACTGTATGTTATTAAAAATTTACCGTTTCATTAATTTACTTGTGAAAATGTTAAATTTTTGCGTAATTTAAAACATTAAATTTTTACCGACTAAAATAAACAATTTTTTTTATTTCCTGGTGCAAGCGTAATAAGAATTTCTCTTCACTTCTTGTTTCAAACATTCTCGTTTTGCCTGAAATTTCTCAAAATGTAAATAAATTACTTGCCCCGGAACAAGATGAAATATTGTTATATACGAAACTCGTAGGCGAAGACAAATTTCGAGTTACCTCGACGGCGAAGCTTTAAAGGACACAGGCAGGATTCTATATCCTTGCGAGTCGCCAGACTGGAAAGCAAACACTGTTCATCCGTGAATCGCGTCGTGATTACGGCGACGGAAAGGAAACCAGTTTCCTCGTCGCTGGGTACTTCTGACGATGAAAGGACCTTCTAGGACTCGACGCTTTCTCGCGGCGCATTCTTCCGTCACATCCGGCGCCACCTTGCCGTTATGATAATTTGTCATCAACTCATCAGTTTTCTGAACGGTTTAAATTCGCGAACTTGTACAAAGATTACACTTACACAAAAAATCTTTTCCTGTAGAAATAATGCTAATTAATTTTCATTATGTTGCATGTCTATCGGCTGTACATCGATTGATTATTTGAGAGGGCGAAGCCAGCTCGAATCGTAATTTCGAAGACACCTTTAAAAAATAACTACTTTCACCGATTTTTTGTCGCTTAATGTTCTTTTCTTTTAGTGTCGCGTCATATAATATGTATGTATATATATATATATATATATATATATATATATATATATATATATATATCCGCGCGCGCGCGCGCGCGTGTGTGTGTGTGTGTGTGTGTGTGTGTGTGTGTGTGTGTGTGTTTATATATTTATATATACGTGTATATATATAGATGTACGGGATATCCAAAAAGAGACGTATACCAACTTCGGAGCTGGAGCTACCTTGCAAAATTTTTTTCAGTAAAATAAGTAGCTTAACTAAGACAAAGTAATAAAAAGTAGAAACTACATACTTCATAATTTTTTATGTTTCCGATAAACAAAATTCAATGTCGAACTTTTTAATTCTTAAGTTTCTTAAAAACCTTGATTTTCTTAACTTTTACACAGAAAAAAATTTTCAAGATTAAATTCTCTTTAAAGTAAATTTACTTTTGGAATTTCTCGTTTCGATCAGATTCTGGTATACACCGTTTTCAGAACATCCTCGTACGTTCAACGGTTTCTGTACATCAGGTCGAGCGTCATCGCGACACTCCTAATCTCACAATTCGCCAGTCTTAAACACCAAGTTAACATTATTATCACTACAGCAGAATCGCTACAGTTGCGCCTCCGCCTTGAAACGCCAGGCTGGAGAGAATCCTCCATAGAAATAAATAATATTTATGTCATAAATCTGAAATAAAGTGCTGTCGGAAGGAGTACAAAAATGGCTTGAGCAGATTTTCAAGTAATGAGTATCCCATATTACGTGTGGGCTATAACGCTGTTGTCGATTTTAAATATCGGAATAATCCAAGAGCCATTAAGAACAATCGAAGCGACCAGATTATATCAATCATATCAACACATTTAAAAGGAGCAGGAATGATTTTATATCTCTTTGATGTATTAATAATTCTGCAAAACAATTTTTTAAAATTGTGTCTCACAGAAGACGCAGCAAATAATATTAAATGTTTTAAATATTCATAATATTTATAATTAAAAAGGGCAGACTCCTCTTATTAATATTTTACATGCACATCGCTCGTCCCGCAATCGGTTTATCGTGGACTTTGTCGGTCGCAGGATCAACATGAACAATTAAATTTAATTAATTTCACATTTCCGTAGCGAATCCCGCCAGTAGAGCCGCTTTGAGCACCAGTCACGTTCTCGTTCGCGATGCTGAAAGCGCGCCTTCGGGGTCCATGAGGCGCGTTTCACTCGATCGAGTCCGCCAAACATTTATCTATCACTTTAAGGATCAGTCACGCCATCTTGGTTCCTTTTCAACGCGACCGAACGTTTCTCCTTGGATCGTGTCCAAAAGACGTCGTCGTATTTCACAAGCGCGACACGCCGTTTAAATAAATCCGGTCGCCATCTTGGTGTCCGAAAAAGCACTCTCTGCATTTAAACGCGATCCGCGTAAATTTTTCGGAGTCGATTTCCTTCGAATACACGAATGCAAGAATCACCGCGTTCCAGCGAACATCTCCACCATCTTTCCTGACTCTGACGAGGACTGCACACCATAGCGACATGTCTTGTGATTAATCTATTACGTCTCCACCGTCAGGGCGAGTCCTTTGTTCGTGCCGTCTCGGGTGGCCCTGTTCCGCCAATCACATCCTGGACCCTGTTATTCTCCGCGAATTAATCTGGCATGACGAGGACAGATTTCCTCCTTGATGCTGATATCTCGTTGTTCGTCTTTATGCTTGACACGCATGGAAGGAGGTTATAAAAAACTATTCACCAATCTTATGCAAATATAAATGTCGTTTTTCTGTCTGTTGAATCAATATGTTGAGCAAAAAGAACGAGGACAGGCTTTTCCTCTTGATTTGTGATTTTATCGGAGACACATATAAAAACGATTATTTTTCTATCCTCAAATAAATTTCTTTAAATTCGGAACGATTAAAATAAAGTAAGGATATTCAAAGATATGCATGTGTAAACTCTTAAAACTTAAAAAAATGATTGTCCTGAAATAAAATTGCTTTTGATAAAAATCAAGCAATAAAAACTAACTACATTTTAAGTGGTAACACTGAAAAAAAGTTTGTGCAATATCATTAAACTTACCTCTTCCAGTTAAAAAATTTCTTTAAAGTAAAAAAAATTGTCATGACATTTTTCGCAAAAAAATCGATTTTTTTTTCCCCCAAAACAATTCCAGTGATAAATACACTAAGAGTAAACTCGAGGAAAACAAATAATACAATAATTTTCTTCACACTGGATCCAGGATCTTCCGCGTTTCTAAGATCTGATAATCGCGGATTCAATTCGTAGTCCTCAAACATCCATTGCGTCTCCCACGTAGCCTTCGTCGGGACTTTCGGGATGATTCGGTGGTTGGAGTTCTTCCGCTCTCGCAGCGGCTGCGGCTGCCGCCTCTCGAGCGGTTTTGCTGAGGAGAGACCGCGGCGACAACGGAGTGGTTTCACCTCTATAAGCCGCGGGGGGTGATGGTATAAAGGGTACATCTGGGAAAACGGCGACCGGCGAGACTGGCGACTGAATGGGCAGCTGCTGCTGAATCGGTTGCTCGACCGGTTGAATCGATGGCGGTGGCTGTATCGTTTGCGGTTGCGACTGCTGCTGTTGCTGTTGCTGATGCTGATGTTGATGTTGATGCTGATGTTGATGCTGATGCACCGGATAGGGATAACCCTCGGCGGTGTACCTGGCGTCGGTTCGCGGTAAAATGGGATCATATCCCGGGGATCTTGCGAGGAATTCGGCCTCGCGCGAATATCTGGCCGGTGGAGCGGCTGCAGAGCCTGGCTCCGTCATACGTGTCCGGAGTCTAGGCAGAGTACTGGCGGTGAAGGTAATCTTGGGCAGGCCAAAATTGAGCGGGTAGCCATCCTGATCCAGATAGCTCAATTGGGGTATAACTGGCTGCGGTCGTAGATCAGGCTGCAACGGATAACCTGAGTCGTACTCTAGTACCTGCCGATCAACGGCGCTGGCACGCTGATGATGCCGACCGTATAACTGACCGTAACCCACCTCGGTGTTTTCGGGCACTTCGTTAATCAGATCAGGTTCGGTTAGGTACTTGGCAACTGGACTCGCCACTGGATATGCATCTCGATCCAGAAGATTGTTCCTGGTGTGTTCATGACGTTCCAAAGTGGCCGCACGATTAATTTCACGTTCGGTATACGAGACCATTTGTTGATGTTCGAGACCGCCGATCAAGCTACCGTTACCTTTTCGGCAAGAGGTACTAGAGTTGTCTTTCGTGATTGGCAGCACCGACTTGCTCTGCGTCACCAACGCCTTCGAGTTGCGCTTTCGATCACGACGCCGCTTTCTCGCGCAGTATATCACACTACCTACCAAACAGCCTAGTGCCAGAAGAGTGCCTACCAGCGCTCCCGCGACAATCGCGGCCACGTAACCAGAACCGGGATTGTCGGAGGGTGGCTCTACGGTGGGTTTCTCGCGGAAGAGCACGCGAAGAGAGAGATTTGCCACCGCTGAACCTGCACTGTTTTCTGCGATACAGCTGTAAGTGCCCTCGTCGAATGACTCAATTGCGTAAAGGAACAGCGTGCTGCTCATGTTGGTCCCGCCTCGTTGTCGATAGATACATCTAGAATAGATTCAAAAAAGTGCGTTTCAAAACAAAAAAAAACATGGATTAAGTTTTATTAAAACCTCGCACAACAAGAAACTGCAAATTTGCTTACCTTGGAAACGTAGAAATACTGCCGACTATAGAACTGTTTTCATGCTGCAACTCGCATGGTTCTCCGTTAAACCACCAAGTAACTTTGGCAGTCGGAACCGCGTGAACATCGCATTTTAAAGTAATATTTTCGCCCTCATAGATTTCCAAATGATCCTGAAGATCGATACGCGGGAGGCAGGCTAATTCGTTGACCTTGAGACTCTTGATTTGTTTGCCATGCAGTCTCGAAGGAGATTCGCAGACGGGTTCGGACGCCTGCGGCGCTGCCGGAGCCGATTCCTTCAGCCAAGCCTGCATTATTCTCAATTTACAGTCGCACTGCCACAAATTATTATGAAGAGTCAATCCCCTGAGATTTCCACCCAATGGCAGAGTGTGATCTGGCACGTAAGTAAGTCGATTGCCGTCCAGCCGGAGCCACTCCAACGACTGAAGGCCCTCGAAAGCATTCTGCTCGATAATCTCTATCTCACAGTTGCTGATTTCCAAATTAGTCAGATGCATCAGACGGAGAAATGCGCCTTGGCGAATCTCCGTGATCGGATTCCCGTTCAACAAAAGCCTCATCAAATTCGGATAGGACGCGAACGTGTCCGTAGGCACCTCACTGATTTGGTTCTCAGACAAATCGAGATCCACTAGGCCGACCAGTCCAACGAACGCTTCGGAGTCAATGCGAATGATGTGAGATTTTCCCAGATAAAGTCGCTGAAGGTTGATCAAACCAAGAACGCGGAAACATTCCGGCGGTAGACTGACCAGATGATTGCCTGACAGGTCGAGCACCTGCGTCTCCTCTCGGGCGCCCTGTGGTAATCCCTTGAGACCGCGATTCGCGCACTCGACCGTTTCCTTCCCGCCCTTCCACTTGCACGCGCACATGCTCGGACAGCCCTCCGCCGCGTCTGTTCCCCAGGACAATAGCAGCAACATCGTGCCAAGGAGGACAGCCCTCCGCCGCCAGACTAGAACGATAGAGCACATGGTGCTCTCTCATCGGGCGACAAACCCACCCGTTTTCTGCCTCGTCCTCTCCTCGTGGTCGTATCCCTCCGTTTCTATCGCATTTTTCGCTGACCCACCACCACGACGCGCGTTGACCCTTCAGCGTTGCTGAAGGGAGACTGCGGTGCTTCGATCGAGTCGATGCGGAGGTGAGTGCACGACTGCCTGCGAGGTCATCAGCTCGCAAAATACCGAGAGGCGGATCTCTGCAACAATAAGATGAACGAGCCGATGAATTACGGTGCACTTTGGATTACTATGTGATAAATGGTTACAAGTAGACAAGCTCGAGTCCAGAATAATTCGTAGGAGACTCAGCAACTCAAATAATAAATTCGCGGACTAAATAATTTTGCCAAATAAAAAATTAACTCACCATTAGATTCAAATAATTCGATTAAGGCGCTCGTACGTATCTCGCGAGTTATTTTAAGAAAGCCATTTTTGCGTGTAAAATTTTTATCAGCTTCGTGTACCAACGACAATCGATTACAGGATTTTGCTCCTAAGGGATTTCCCGCAAACGAAAGGACTATTAGAGTCCTTGGCTGGATCAGGACTTGCCTCGTCTAAAAGAGTCTCGTGGAAAAACAGCCACCACCGCGGCATGGAAACTGCCGAATCCTCAGTAAGGTGATCCTCGAAGGTTTTCAGCGTAGCGAGGAGAGAAGACGGGCACGGGAGGAGGTGAGAGTGCACAGAGCGCAGGTTGAGAGCGGATAATAAATTCCATGAAGAGGGTGTACATCCCGGAGAGGAGGCGAGGATGTCGCGAGGAGAAACACTCCCGATATCAGGATATCGGAATATCGAGCGCGTTCGTGCAGCGTGGCATGCAAACCTTCCACTCCTCTCGTGGCTTTATCGGAGATGCCCGGTAAGAGGAAGCCTTTCTCTGTCGAGGAATGCAAGGGGTGGAGGCCTGAAGGATATTGCCGATCTCGTACGTTTCGAATTCAATATCAACTGACCCTCGTCGTAGCCGCCGCGTGAGTTGCAATTTTTTCCTCTCCTGCGTCTTTAAAATCGCCACCGTGAGCAGCATTGGAAAACGCAAACCGCGCAGATATAATCTTGACACGCTCGCCCGACAGTTCACGTAATATTACGTGTTGCATATCATATATAATCAAGAAATAGATTAAGCATTTTTACCTATTTATTATAATTACCTATTCTAATTTAATTGTAATTATAAGAGCACTGATTTTTTAAATCTAGAAGAATTATCCTGTATATAGTGTATACGAATCGAAATTATGATTATTTCGAATCACGTTCTTTTTAATACGCGCTCGCAAATTATTGCAGTTTCTTGCTTTTATGCATATCTGATGCCGTGTAAACGCAAACTTGCATAAATGGCGAAGCAATGCACATGGAAAAATGTGAAAAGACATAAAAAACGATGGTGCGCGACACGGAAGATTCATTCTTTCGTTCATTCGCATTCGTTCCTTCATTCCGCTTTTTCGTGCTCGCCTTCGGAAGCGCGGACTCGTTTAGTCGGCAAACGTTTTCATCGGGATGCGAATTGTCGAACTTGGAGGATTGAAAATAACCCACGGTAAACCACCGGTGTTCATCTTGGCGCGCGAAAGAGGGCCCTTAAAGGCGCCCCTTTAAAATTGCGCCAGCGTCTCGCGACTGGCAGTAAATATCGAATGCGAAACGGTGAACTACGCTTCTTTTTCTATCGCTCGAAATGGAAATGAGGGCTGAAAATGAAAAAGTCGAGTATTGAATAAAGGCTTGGGAAGATATGTATTTTAATTTTTCAATAGACAGTTTTTCTTCGAATAAAAAATTTAATATTTTATATCAACTTATTTTCGCAAGACTCGTTTCTCGTTTCAGCTTCGATAAAAAGATAATTCGTTTCCGGGGAAAAAAACAAATCATTTTAACCAATTTTTGAGACGGGTTAAGTGACACACCTTCGATCATTAAAACCGTAATGATAATGTCGCGATTAAATTCAGCGGTCATGCCGATTCGAGGTATTTCGTTAATTGTTACTGGTCATTCTGGTGAGAGGAAATGCTCTCGACAGTGAAATGGGAAGAAATACTTTTCGTTGGCGAAATGGAAACGAGGCGAAAAGAACGAAGAGTTAAACGGCGCTGAAAGCATCCATTCGTGATGGCAAATCGTCATTTTAAATGTTATGACTGTTATCAGCAGAGGTATAATACATTTGAGACAATTCAAACGCGTTAAAACTTAAAAAACTTGAACTAGAATCTTAAGATGTTCTCTTATGATTCTTAATGCGCACGACGAGATGGAAACGATTATCGTTATTCCTGCAACTTCTTCATAAAGAATAAATATGAATTTTTTAACAACACACAAAGTAGATGTATTAATTATAAAACATTCTGCGTATTACAAATCACTACAATATAATTAAAATGGAAATAATTATAATATATCTATTTTAGCAATTATTGCAACTATTGTACGATTATACTGTGACATTTATGACTAATGAATAGCCGAGCTACTATCGATTATGAGAGCGTATCTCTCATTGTCTGGGAACCGTCACATCACATGTGAAACACGGCGGGGATAATTTAATTGACATGGATCCCGTTTAATTACCGAGAAACAAGAAAGTTGCACAAAAGATAACAGACGATGAGAAAAAGAAAAGAAGAGAGAGAAAGAGAAAGAGAAAGAAAGAGAGAGAGAGAGAGAGAGAGAGAGAGAGAAAAAGAGAGAGAGAGGGATAAAGAAAGAAAAACCAGAAATATTTCTGAAAGTTATTCGAATCGTATACATACGGAAAATTTGAAAGCGGATACAACTTTTATGTAGCTGAAGCTAGCAGCCAAAGGCAGCAGTCAAACGCCGAGCAGCTAGGGCCGAACGTCATATAGGCGTTTCCAGGGAACACCATTCAATCAAACGTTAATAATTCCCTGGTAATGTGATTTTCATTCGCGATCGTTATTAATTGTTTAGTGGTTTTTTAAATTGTTAATTACGTTAATCAGATAAATACAAGAAACACTCTGTCTTCAAATTTCTACGAAAAAATTTTTTGAAGTCTAGAATGACTTAATTAACCGTAAATGAGAAATTTTTACGAAAATGCATTTTTGCAAATCATAGTTGAATATCAGAATAATGCAACGATTTTTTTTGCAAAGTACATTACCGCACCCAGAGCCGACGTCGAAGACGTAACGGTTTCACAGGTCCAAACAATAAACATTAATTTAAAAAATATTTATAACAACGACGAAAATGCACGTCCTCTCGTGAATGATCGATCAGTCGATTGTACGTTACGGAAAATTATTTCCAGCCAAATTTGGAGGAAATCGTACCTTGCGTTTAGGCGTGAGGCACAAAAACAATGAAAATTAACTTTTTTTATTTTAATAACAATTAGGAAAATACACGTCCTTCTGCCAATAATTGATCAGTCGATTGTACGTTACGGAAAGATATTTCCAGCCAAATTTGGAAGAAATCGTACCTTGCGTTTAAGCGTGAAACGCAAAAAACAATAAAAATTAATTTTTTAACTATTTATAACAATTAGGAAAATGCACGTCCTCTCGCGAATGATCGATCATTCAAATGTACGTTAAGAAAAGATATTTCCAGCCAAATTTGGAGAAAATCGTAGTTTGCGTTTAGGCGTGAAGCGCAAAAAACGATAAAGATCAATTATTTAAATGTTTATAACAATTACGAATATGCACGTCCTCTCGCGAATGATCGATCATTCAATTGTACGTTAAGAAAGGATATTTCCAGCCAAATTTGGAGGAAGTCGTAGTTTGCGTTTAGGCGTGAGGCGCAAAAAACGGTATAGATCAATTATTTAAATGTTTATAACAATTACAAATATGCACGTCCTCTCGCGAATGATCGATCATTCAATTGTACGTTAAGAAAGGATATTTCCAGCCAAATTTGGAGGAAATCGTAGTTTGCGTTTAGGCGTGAGGCGCAAAAAACGATAAAAATCCATTATTTAAATGTTTATAACAATTACGAACATGCACGTCCTCTCGCGAATGATCGATCATTCAATTGTACGTTAAGAAAGGATATTTCCAGCCAAATTTGGAGGAAGTCGTAGTTTGCGTTTAGGCGTGAGGCGCAAAAAACGGTATAGATCAATTATTTAAATGTTTATAACAATTACAAATATGCACGTCCTCTCGCGAATGATCGATCATTCAATTGTACGTTAAGAAAGGATATTTCCAGCCAAATTTGGAGGAAATCGTAGTTTGCGTTTAGGCGTGAGGCGCAAAAAACGATAAAGATCCATTATTTAAATGTTTATAACAATTACGAACATGCACGTCCTCTCGCGAATGATCGATCATTCAATTGTACGTTAAGAAAGGATATTTCCAGCCAAATTTGGAGGAAATCGTAATTTGCGTTTAGGCGTGAGGCGCAAAAAACGGTATAGATCAATTATTTAAATGTTTATAACAATTACGAATATGCACGTCCTCTCGCGAATGATCGATCAGTCGATTGTGCGTTACGAAAAGATATTTCCAGCCAAATTTGAAGGAAATCGTATTTTGCGTTTAGGCGTGAGACGCGGAAAACAATAAAAATTAGTTTAAAAAAATTTATAACAATTGGTAAATTACAAGTCTTGTCGCAAATGATCGATTATGTATTATAATGACTAAACTCTATGCAAATTTTTCAAAGTTTGTTAAAAATCTCATAACCAGGGAATTTTTAACGTTTGATTGAATGGTGTCCCCTGGAAACGCCTATATGACGTTCGACCCTGGCCGTTCGTCGTTTGGCTGCTGCCTTTGGCTGCTAGCTTCAGCTACATACTACTTTTTAGCCTCCGGTATCTTTGTCCTCGACATACGAAACGCAGTACAAAGCCACAAGGATAAGAAGATCTTTTTATCGATCCTCTCCAATCAACTAAAAATATGAACTTTTCAGTCGGATAGCTAGACAAGATAAGTTCAATTACTTGTTTAAACATGTTGAGAAATCAATTTATCGATAATTAGATTAGTATAACCATAAAAACAATAAAAAAGGAATAAAAATATTTATACAGATGTTTCGATGTAGTTTATACTTTCTAGTTACTCTCTGAACAATTTTCTGAGCTGCACCGTTTTCATTTCATAAACGCTTCAAGAAACATAGAAATTGTAGAACCTAATCTAATAACGTGATAAACATCGAGATATCGAGTGTTATTTAAGAGAATACGACTGAAATAAAAATTGCGATCTCTAGTGCGCGATTGTTCTTTAAAGTTCCTCAAGACCAAGGCTCTTCCGTCTTCTCAAGCATGTTCGGAACCCCTTCGCCCTCTTATTCCTGCCTCTTCAGTTGGGGTAAAGGCAAGCAGTCTTTGGTACCTTCATTCTCGACCTGCAGCGCGACTTACAAAGGCTCGAGATCGAGTGGGCGAGCATCGAGAACAACTCCTCCTTCGCGATCATAAAAGTAAGTTAGCAGCTAGGTTTATCGCTATAATTGCTAGATATTGATCAAAATATGTAAAAAAAAATTAAGATAGAATACGCTCTATGTCCCTTCACGATAGCTTCGCAAATGTTTTTGGAAAATATTCTGAACTAAAGATATTGTGGATATTTTCAAAAATTAAAATGCCATACAATGAAATCATTGAAGAGAGAGTGAATATATATATTAAAGAGAATGCATGTGTGTGTGTGTGTGTGTGTGTGTGTGTGTGTGTGTGTGTGTGTGTGTGTGTGTGTGTGTGTGTGTGTGTGTGTGTGTGTGTGTGTGTGTGTGTGTGTGTGTGTGTGTGTGTGTGTGTGTGTGTGTGTGTGTGTGTGTGTGTGTGTGTGTGTGTGTGTGTCAGATGCGTAAGATTTTATAAATTATATAGAATGTTTTTTTTAAAACATGTTTTATGCATGAACATCCGTACACTGTTACGTACAATTATATAGTTATCTTTTCTTTAAATTGTAAAAATATCCCGAACGACTTTTCCGCTATTAAAGCACGGCTACGTTAATTCAATTAACTACGATTAGCTTTTATTCCTTCGAGAGCAGTGAAAGAAGCATACAACGATGGAGGAATTGTACTTTAATGTCATTCGAATCCAATCTAATCGATCCTTCGAGAATATCAAACTCGAAAGAGACCTTATCCTTAGTTTACAATGTAATAATAGTCTGTAATAATATAGAGAGAAAAAATAAAGTCATATCTTGGTCACGTTAAGTATATCATTTAATTAACTTACTTAATATTTATCTCTTTCAATTTCGTTATTCAAATCAAAAATTTATAGATAATTTGAATTATATTCAAATTGTGTATGTTGTATATGTGTGTTTTATATATAGGCCATATTATATTGTTTCAATAAAAAAAATACACAAAACATATTTTATCGTTTTTATTTTCATTCTGACTTCAATAAAATAACGTCTATTATGCAAGAGGGGTGCATATCCGAAACTCGAATTTTTTTCTCTTTCCTCGTTAACACAAAGCCGCTTCAACGAAGTATAGAATTACCAAGCGTTACGATCGATCAGTAGCAAATCGAACGGCGAATTTGATCCTTACCTTCCGTTCTCACCGTTCTTCCTTTTGTAACGTTCCTTCTCCAAGCTCGCGGACACATTTCTCTCTCGCTTTGACAGACCCCTTGTCAGGTAAACACAAATTTTCAGCATGAAAAATTCTACTAAATTCTACTCTTGGATAGTACTGAACCCTCGTTGTGACAAGATACGAGAGATAAAAGACTACAATTGTCGTCTCATTTTTATCACATTTTATTAAAAAGAGTTCTTTGTCCTTTTTCTATTATGTTATTTTATATATTTGTATATATAAATATATATACATACAGTATTTATTAAATATTATTTTTTTATCTTAACAATTTATCCATTTCTTGAAATATCGATAAATTCCCTTCTAGTCAGTCTAACAAATCAAATTTCAAATGCAGCTCGGGATACAATCACATTCTGATTTCCATTTCTAGTCGAGCATTCCACCATGGGAATCGACGGCGCCGAAATAACGTGCGGTGATATTTTTTCAGCTCGCTCCGGCGGAGCACAAAATTACCGAATACCGTAATCGATGCGCCGCGAAAACGCGTCCGACTTTTTCCAGCGTCTTCTACAGAGAGAGATCTGGAAAGTAACGATCCCGGGGCGCCGCGAGGAGCACCGTCTATTTTTCTTCCTTCCGCGAAGTCGGGAAATAAAGGGCCAAATGCCTCGTCGACGACAAGCCGCCGATAATGTCCGCAAACGCGAACCGAGCGACGGATACCCGTGTAATAAATCACGAATATACAGGCTGATCCAAGAGTGAAAAAGCTGCGTATTTCCTCGAATTCGCAGACTGTAGAAATCAAACTGACCAGAACGGCGATAACATTCGGCGACGGACCTGTCGACGGTTTATCGCTTATAAAAGAAGTTGTTAAAAACTTTTGGAAAGTTAAGTTTTCAAACTATAAAAACGTATAAAAAAAAGTTCTCCCGTTTCAATTTCAAATTGATTTAGCTGAAATAAAACGTCAGTTTGAAATATGATTACCAAGATGTTTAATAAGTTGATAAAATTACGGGCGACATTACCAAGAAGAATATAACGTCATTATCGATCGACTATATTGTCATTGAGGAAACGATACGACATGAATGCCGCAAAATTGAACAAAACCTTAAACTGGTAGCTCAAGTGAATTATGTATCAGTTAATTGTTTTGAAAACATCGTTCGTTAGAGACAGCTCGCCAGTTTCGCAATCGCGTTCGAATGTGCCTTGCAAATAGGCATTATGTTACGCCCGTAATTGCGCTAATAACTATGGCTAATAGAGATAATAGTGCGTCGCTAATTTTACCATTATTTACTGGCAGGTAAAGTGACTATGCCGCAACCGTCGCGCCGGATCGTTGTCGTCGACGTCGTCGTGAGCTGATATTTCGTTTAAATTAAAATTAAACCACTAATTGCCGCGGAATTGCAAATAAATATCCCCTTCCTTCGTATGGAGCATTGATAAATGCGCGTCTCGCAGAACATTCATAAACACGAATAACCGTCGTGAAATTTGCGTTTCAAAATGGAAGTGAAACAATTGTATATCTCAATGATTTAACATTACGATATGAAATTTATGATTTAATATTACGGTATAAATTTTATATTTAATAATTACGCAATATATATATATATATTTATATAATTTCTGATTTTATATTAATGTCATGTTAAAAATATTCTGTTTTTGTAAAACTAGGAAAGATGCGATGGAACGCATACAGTTTTTGTATATTCGCAGAGGCTTAAATTTAATACACCTATTTGATTTAGATACGCAATTTTTCATGAATACAAAGAAACTGATTTTATCTTAAAGCACCCCATAAATCATCCCTTCTTCCCGTCCGTCGGACTGTTGGAGTCTCAAGCCGTCTTTTCGCGATCATATTTGGGTGATCAAAAGCGGACGCGTGACATCCGCCGGCAATCACTTTTAACGGGACTCGCTCCGTCGAGCCATGAAATTACTGAATCATCATTGAACCGTCCTTTGCCTTTGCGGCTACTCGTCCGAGGAAAGGACGAAAGGATCTGAAATAGCACCGTGAAGTAGACGCATTTCCCTATTACGTGCGTCGTTGGTCCCCTCCGCGAGTTGAATCGCCAAGCAGCGGCATCGGCGACGGTGATGACAACGGCGACGACGACGGCGACGATGACGACGGGTTCACCGGCAACGCTTGACGTAGCTCGACGTTAAGCCGACGGCGGATATCGTCGACGTCTGAAAATTCGCGCGGACGTAATTCGTTGCGGAATCTGCCATCAGGCGGAGCTTACGAGATTTAATACGCCCGTTAGTCGGCGTAGATGCAATTTAATCTGACCCACCAGCGGTTGCGCTGTGAGAGCTAAGCACGGATCATAAAATGATGAAATGTGTCCCTTTCTCGATCCCGCATCCCCCCCCCTCTCTCTCTCTCTCTCTCTCTCACCCTACTTTGTGCGAAAGACATCGATTCGATAACTGTCCTCGGAAATACATGGAGAAACCCGGGTATCATTCCTAATAATCTAGATCTTCATACCCGTTACAGTCTGAAGAGAAATTAAAGAAATAAAGCAGGATCTATGAAATAATAATTTCACGTAAAGTAGTCGACTTATTTAATTTATTTTCCATATAAATGCTCGCACATTTTATCGCGCCACACAGCTTACTAGGTCGACTCTTATACGCGACTTTTTGTTCGTAAAACAGCGTAGTAAATGTCGGTCGCGCATCATAATGCCAAGGCAGGTTTACGCCCGACGAAATTTCAAGCGCAGAGACTTCGTTATTTTCGGCCACGAGCTGCTTGTTACCCCCTTAATGAGAAATGTTAACGTCGCCAAGACTTTTTAAATTAGCGTTGTAATTAGCCAACGTGCGCGCGTTTTTTGTCCCAGAGTACGAGTTTCCGTCGAGTACTCCGGCAAAATTCGTGAACGGTACGTCGGCTCGTTTTCTGCTCATCTCGCCGACAGAAATGACATTCTCTCGCGTGCCGCTTTTTCATTTTCGGCTTACGTTGTCGGCAACGTGGACTTGCCTTTTTCCCAACGTCGTCGATACAGTTAAAAGTAAATTGTTATTGACTTTGGCTAAGTGTTAACTATCACTAAGTGTTTTATGTACGGCATTGTTATACGTTCTGTTTAGCGTGTAGGTAATTTCAATTAATAAAAAAAAAAAAAAACATTTTAATTTAATTGACTTGCACTCTAAATAAGACCAAAGGAATAGCGCAGCAGTTAAACCTGAAACAGCCCTTGAATGCGAGCATCGGTCGTCGGATGCCGTCAACGCTTTTTTTCACCATTGTCGCCATTTTACGATCACGGACATTCCTCATCCCCGTTCCGGGCTTCGATGTCTCCCACGGGAGACGACGAGCGACAATAAGCGACTCGGGACGGCAAACTAGCGAGCAACAACATGAGTGGTGGTGCCTGGTCTCGCGGTCGGTTGTATTCCAACGAGATTACGAGGCCGTGATGCAAATATGGCGGAGCGTACGACGTGTGAAATATGCAGCCGGATGCAAACGGCTTCGCCGCAAAGTCCGACCGAATCGCCTCTGCGGAGGTTATTCCGAGGTAACGAAACTCCGGCCGCGGGTGAAATTTCGCTCGCGGCGTTATCATCCCCTAATTTATACACGGAGCTCACGTACCGATTTTCCGAAAACGGTCTCGCACGATAACACTCGACTCGAATTGTCGAAAATTCATCTCTCTTTCCCACCGACACCGCATTTTCTAAATCCGACTTATATTGTAATAAATAGAGTTTAATGTTGAAGCCGCTAAACAAACATCAGACAGTGGGACAGGATACAATGAATATTGCATGGTATGATAAATATTTTACCAAAGGTCCAAACAACCGCGAAGAGAAATAAGGGAATGTTTGGAGGGACCAATACGTTTACCACGTGTGGGGGAAACGATACGTCTCGTCGAAAGGGCGGCGGAGAAGGGTAGAGAAGGGGAATATACGAGAACATATCGCACGCCGTTTGTTGTGCGCCACGTCGCGTCGTGCCGGCGGTGTAAACGGGGTGAAAGGGGTGTACGGGGAATTGTAGAGGTTGGAAAACTCAAAGTGGAGGCGCCGCGACGCCGTTCCGGCCAGCCGACGCCCCGCGCGTTGCTGGGGGGAAAAAAAGAAAAAGATAAAAAAAGAAAAACAAAGATTTGAAAAACCGCATCGCCGAGCGTGCTACGATGTCTGCTCGCGAGAATTTGCGAACGTTCGAGACGCACGAAACTGTGTTACAGGATTTAATTCGTCGACAAAGGAAGTTAGACGAAAAAGAGAGAGAGAGAGAGAGAGAGAGAGAGAGAGAGAGAGAGAGAGAGAGAGAGAGAGAGAGAGAAGCTGATATAAAGACCAGCGCGACAAGTAAACTATTTCTACAACTTATGCGACACAATACATGTCCATGCAACGTCATTTCGAGCAACTCGGAGTCTCTGGAATGTTTAATTAGCTTTTGATAGCTTCAAGAATTTGCTTGCTCCTTTACACGTGACTGTAGTTAACAATGTAATTTTAATAAATGAATCTCGTAACTTACACGTGACTAAGTGTGCCCCCGTTGGGAAACTCCCGCGAACGTTGTCGCGCGGACTTTGTCAATTTTCATATTGATTTAAATGAGAAAGTACAGGACGGAGCTGAACTTGCCAAGCTTCTCCTGCGAGCTTAATGCCGAAAGTCTCTAAGCTCTTCACGGAACATCGCTTAGGTAACTACTTGCGTCATTGGCATAATCCGCCGCACGATACATTACACAGACGTTATAGAGACATCTTATGTTCAATATTATATGAGCTATCTCCACTAATAATGACAAAGGTTTATACGGGGGGCAGTAAATAATGAAAAATATCCCCTGGCAAAAGAAAATTGCGATTTTCAAGATTCAAGAGCATTGGAGCGAGAACTAAATACCCCACGTTTGAATAAAGCTCGCCCTACGAACGGCCTCCGCTCGCAGAAGCTCTCGGGTAAGAGCTATTGATTTCTTGGCAAACAACACGAAGAAAAGCTGTGCGGCTAGCCGAACGCAACACATTGCCTGCGTTAATGGTAGCCTGTGTGCTACTTTCGACTAATCGATTCTGCAGAAGAATAGCGCGTGTGTGAACGAAGGGCTGAACGGTCCGTGTACCAACTTCGACTGATTACTCCGTTTCTAATTCGTCTGAGTGGATGGAGCGTGCAGATGTCGAAAACCGCGAGTCTTATCCAGCACTCTCTCATCGAGTATTTCGTAAGGAAAATCAACGTGTGTGTTTTCCGAGCCTCAAAATTCTTGGCAATGTACTCCTCGGAATTCAAAGAATTCACATTCGACTTTCGTTACAAATCTAATAAAGTTATGTATTGTCGAATAGATACGTAGATGTTAAAAACAACAAAAGTGTCACAGAAGGCAAACAAAAAATGTAATTTATGATAATCAATGGCATTAGCTATGGCAACGTCTTCCTATCGTTAAAAAAAGTCAAAATACGATTTTAATTAATCTTAAACGAATCTTTTTATTACTGAGTCAACGTTGTTTTTTAGATTGTCGATGGATACATAAAACGTGTATTTAAATCTAAATCTTTTTATTTTAATAATCGAATAACTAGAGGTAATAAAGCGATATGACTTAACTAGATAAGTTTAAATTTAGATCAATATTTACACTTGAAACAAAGATCTATACTCTCTTCGATCTTTTCCAAACAGTTTTCCTGAACATTTCACTCTATTATAACTAATATAACATATTTAGTAGCACATTACACACAATTATACATGACAAACATTTACAAAACCCCTCGAGCCCTCAGTAGAATGAGATCTCATGGAATAATCTCACACTCGATTTATAGCAAAAACTCATAACAAAGTTTTTCCCTAAAAAGTTAATATAAACTAACGCCTTCAGAATGTCTCATATATTGTTTTTGCTAACATAATTCTACTTTATGCACTACATCACGACTGAAGACTGAATGGCGGCAAGATGCTTCAATATAGGTGGAAAGATAAAAAGTTTCACCTCACTGACCAAGTCCTGGCAAAATGATCCCCGTCACCATTTCCTTCGTCATGAACGGTCGAGTTCTTTTTTCTTTCCTCACAACGCTTGCCATTTATGATGTAATAAAGCGAATTGCGAATTCCCTTTGGCTCATCTCGAACAGAAGGAAAGATCGATATAGATATCTCGCAAATGGACAACTCCCATTATTAAGTGCAAATAGACACTATCATCGCTGAGATTTTACGGGTAGCAGTGTTATCTTATCTTTGTCGTGTTTCAGTGCAAAAAAATTCGAAATACACGTTGATTGCACCAATAAATGTACGTGTACGTGTATGTATCGTTCGGCCGATGTTCCACTTGCTCGATCATACGCGAAGCGAATTGCATTTTTATGTGCCTAGAACGGGATCATTCTTGTTTCCATTCGAGTTTACGGGGTTGTATTGTCACGATGAACAAACTATTTTTCAACAGAGATTCACCCATGAATTTTTCCAACTCTTTCAAACTTACAATACACGATAGTCACGAAAGTTTATGGATCTATATGTATGTATGTATGTATGTAGGGCCCGAAGATATAATGTCCATAGATTCTAAAACAAACAGTTTTAAAGACTCGCGTGAATCTACGAATGCGGGGATCTAATAGTAACCAGCATCTAAGAAGCTGTACAGAGAACGGAGTGCTCTCGTCCCCGAATAATAAGCTTCACAAGCGGGTCTACTGTGCAACTGTTTCGTCTAACAATGGTGGCGTAAATAAGTTACGCTCAGAGATGGCACGATGCTCCTTTTGAACGAGGAGAATACGCTTACGGTGGTGAATTTGTAATTTCGCGCGTCTTGCTGTGACCTAGACTACCATCCTGAGATTCAGGAGAATCTGCTAGCATCGCAGTAACGGCAAGATAGTCCCGTAGATCTCCTATAAAACGAGGAATTCTCAGCGTAGTAACGCGAGTCGCGTTAACCCCAAAGTTCTTCGCAAAATTTTCATTACCGCGTCTCTACACACCTCACTACGTACACGAGAATTTACGTAATTTCTTCTTTACACGTGAGTTATGCGCCAACGTTCACATTTCAATCAAGGAGACGAGAAATTCCATAAGAGAATCGCCGATAGAATATTGAAGTAAAGCCAATATAAAGTTTCAACCAGCTAAGCTACGATATCCATGGGAGGAAGTTTCTCGCTGTTTATCGCCGAGAGACGTCTCGCTGATCACGTGTCAAACGCAGCGGATGTAAACAAACCAAGTTTGATATCCGGGCCGCCCATTTGGCGCTGAATGCGGTTCTACGTGTTAGTCGTGCGAGCGTAAACACAGGAAGGGTCTCGCGTTCAGACGACCCGACTTAATGTTAAGTGTCAGGTGCGAATACGGGGCGAAGTGTCAAACTTGGCGACACCCGCGCTAACTCGCTCGAATAACGTTATAACGAAATTTCCCAAGTTGCCGCGGCGAGCGAGGCCTACGTCGTGTGTCTCCCGCTACAGTTAGGGCTTTATTCTATTTCATGACGATCGAGCTATCGTCCCACCATAACGAGTTTATGATTGTAGTACACACACACACACACACACACACACACACACACACACACACACACACACACACACACACACACACACACACACACACACACACACACACACACACACACACACACACACACACACACACACACAGATCCGCGTGCGACGTGTCGATCGCACTCCCCCCTCCGCGGAGATTCAAAAGGATTGCATGTAAAGTTTACCACCCGTAGACGGATCATAGATTCCATAATTCTTAGCTGTTCTGTAGCTATTCGAGATTCCACCGATTCTAACTCTCCTTGAATTCTAACTTCCATAGATCTTAGTTTCTACAGACTTCAAACTTCACGGAAGTTCGGTTCCGCAGAGATCGTTCTCACAGATCTTACACGCTGTAACTCTAAGCTTCCATAGATCATAGAATCCATGGATCCGAAATTCCATAGGTACTGGATTTCAGTAGTTGGAACAAATTTGAGAAACGAGGCTATCTCTGCCGCGCTTTCCACGATTACTTCCTCCTCGCTTTGTATTTCATCCTGTCAATTCCTGCGTTGATCGATCCTCGATTCGATAGAAATTCCCGCAATTTACGATGTCGCTGACTTGGTGAGGCTTTCAAAGTAACAGAGTGCCGTTCTTTGTAGTCACGATACGTGCGTCCTGTTAAATGGTCAAAGTGCATATGGTATAAAATCATGATAATTTCCCCTCTCTTGGCTGTCGCATCCGCTCAAAGCGACCACACGCTCGCAAAGCTTTCCTGCGCAGCCGACCACTTAATATACAGGCGAACTTGAAGAAATAATTAGCTACGTCGGATCTCAAGTGTTTTCTTGAAAATTCGTGGCGGATGGCGCGCTCGCCACAGATGGTACTCTGTCGTTAAACGAACCGACAATAGAGCATAGAGTAAAGGCAGAGAGGTTACAAAAGAGAACTGTAGAATTAATTGGTATGGAAATGTCAGCCTTAAGTTTAATTACGAGACTCAGAAATGTTTCCAATGGCGGTGGCGATATCTTCCGGACGCGTACACGTGTTGTCTTTCTCATACGAGACGAAGCGGTGCGTTCTCATTGTCGCAAATCAAATCTGTCCTCGGCTCTCGGTCTATTCTGTCGAGCTTGTCGAGAAATTGCGGCATTTTCAGAGAAGCTTGTTTGACCCATTCAGAATGGTCGCGCGATAATTTGCGCGATTCGTACGCGACCGTTTCTTGTGAAAAGACCGCTGATACACGCGTCACCGAAAACGCGCACGGAATCGTTTATGAAGCCATGTTTATATCCGTTGTTGATGCAAAGAATGTTTTATCGATGGGATCTCAATTACAAAAAAAAGGAATTTTTTAGAAATTTTAAGACTAGATGTCGAGATAAAAAAATTTTCTAATTGTAATATTTACCGTTATAATATGATGAGAACGGTTTCTGTATTCGCTGATAATAGAGAATTCGAGTTTCAACAGAAATTGCAGTGCACGATGACGCGATTTAATGTCACGTGCGACTTATTTCTCGCGTCAGCGTGCAAGGAATCACATCACAAAGCCCAACGTTACGCTTTTGACACATAAATAAATAAAATTAACCCCGTTTGTTAATTAGATTCGCAGAAATGCCTTTGTGCCTATGACACGACATGCTCTTCCAAAATAAACAAAAATCTCCCTTGTGATTCGTTATTAATTTACCGCGTTCCAAGAATTCGTGTCCGAAAGCTCGTCTCGACATTTTTACGATAACTAATTAAAGAGAATCACGGAGCAAAATTAATTCATCAAAAGACGGGTTACATGCATCACGTTAAGCATGTGTTTCATAAAAATTTCAACGAGCCAGCTACTCGAGCAAACGCTTTGACACAAAAAGGGAGACCCAATTTTTCGCCTAATCGCCGTCATTTTATTATTATACAAAAGATAACAAACTTTCAAGCAGTTTTAACAGTTAGATAAAGAGAGAATATTTCAAATTATTTACGATAATTTAATTGACAAAGATATCATGAGCGGTTAATCCGCTCAAGTCTACCATCAAAAGGAGAATGCGCCAAGAACAGTGGGAGCTCATCCTGTCTATAGGATACACAACTGCGGCAAGTTTCCAACACGCTTTTCCCCTCTTCCGCGTTTATAGCGGTGCAAAATGACAAAGTTTCTCACCTGTGTAGGTAGACATTAGGGAAACGCTGCTTTAATATCTTAATGGAGTGAGCGATTGGCGAATGAATAAATTTAAGTATATTTTCGAGACAGAAAATCGAGCTCGAAGAGCGTCGGAAGTGGATGAAAAGGGAATAGCATGGGTATGCGAAGGAAAAGAAAGAGAAACTTCACGGTTGGTCGAGTGGCGAATACCACTAATGGAATTCGCAAAATCGTTAAGATTGGCGGAGACCGTTGGACGTGAGAGAAAAATTTTAGGTTAATTAAGATTGATGAATTTAAATCGAGCACGTAGAGAAAGAGAGAGAGAGAGAGAGAGAGAGAGAGAGAGAGAGAGAGAAGGAGAGAGAGAGAGAGAGAGAGAGAGAGAGAGAGAGAGAAGAAACGAGGAATATCGCCTCAAAGCTTGGTTCAAAAGTGGAATTAATCGAGTAACAATGCCACCTTACAGTTACTATTTTCCAATATTATTGCAGATTTCATTTGAGACTCAATAATCGTCGATATTCTTGCCCTACAGAGGCTGTCGCATGATACCGTTCGCATTATACAAACAACTCACGGAAAATGGGCGCAATGGCGAAGACGACGGGATAATCTAGTTGACCCAGCGAACTTTGGTGTCGAATCCGTTTGCATATTAAACGAATGTAATCGGCGACTTTAAATGGAACAGATGAGGCACGTTTTCCGCATTAACTAAACACAGTCACGAGCTGCGGACGATTAAAGGGGACGAAGCGGACACGAGCAAGAATGTCTTCCCTTTCCCTTGGCCTGACCCAGCCCCTCCCAATACATCCTTACACATCCAACCCATCCTTTTAATTCGATTCCTTTCCCTCCGACACTTTGGCTCGGCGTCTCGTGAAGTTTCTCGTATTTGTTCCCGCGACGACATCGACAATCGATTCGAAGAGTTTCTACGTTCACCTAAACTTGGATGCTCGCTCGACTTCCGACAATTGCTGATGGCACAAATCGCCGCTCCCCGACAGTTATGTGTCGGACAATAGCGATCGCCGAGTACGATCGTTGTCGGTTCACCGAGGACAAGGCAGATACCTAAACTAGTGGCGTTATCGAGACACCGAGTGTTCGACATGCGGGAAAATGACATTTCGCTAGATAGTCTGGACTACCCACAGGTAATAAAATCGCGCACGTGAGAGAGTCGGTTGAAATATCTCGAATTGCCTCTCGAAAATTAATATGACATCATCCATTATTCACGGATTAAAAATCTCATTTTCTTGGAAATGTTTGCACGTGCGTCACAACTGTACTAATTATTCGAACAAAATAAAATAATTTACATTTGTTAGAGACGCCACTTTGTATGTTTTTTTTTTACGCGCAAAAGCATCCGTGTAATAAAAATTTACATCAACGCTGATGTCTACGCTTGCGGAAACGCAGCGTGATTCAAAAATTAGCAACTTGATTCGATTTTCCCTTCCCAGCTCGCAAACTTCCTTGCTTGTCAGGGACCCATCTACAATCTCCACGTCGAAACTTCCGGCAAACTCCGGCGCCGACGTATTTGTTCCGCCGGGACAAAACGAGAATCGATCGCGAGATCTCGCCGCGAGACGAAAACCGGAGGGCGACGATAAAGTTTGATAAGCGGACGCGTCTCGGCGCTTCTTTCTCTCGGGGAAGAGATCGATGCCGCCGTAATTAAACGGAAATCGAACAGCGAGAATCGCGCTATTGAACGTTTTTCATCCACCGTTGTTGTGCACCATCTCACCGGACGAGTTTATCGTCA
Organism: Monomorium pharaonis; assembly: GCF_013373865.1. Classification (NCBI taxonomy): domain Eukaryota; kingdom Metazoa; phylum Arthropoda; class Insecta; order Hymenoptera; family Formicidae; genus Monomorium; species Monomorium pharaonis. The sequence continues at coordinate 284,743 of NC_050467.1, forward strand.
CCGCGATAAGCGCAGTCAAATTTAATTAGCGTTTAATTAAGTTTGTTTCATCGCACGGTGTATTCACGTACAAATAATAAATATTGATTATATCGATGCGCATATCGATGAAAATACAAGCCCACACTCTTTTTAATCATTTTAACTATTTCATTAAGATACCATAAGTGATTCTCAATAAATGGATCTTGATTATACCGATATTTTCAAACGTATTAAAATAATTTTGTTTAGTAAAAAAAAATGGGCACGAAAAGCAAGAAGATTGAGATACCATCAAGCGAGAAAACCATCGTCTCGGGTGCAGCGCGATGAACAGAAATACAAACGAAATAGTAAACGTTGCAGACATTGCGAGTTTCTCAAAGACGCAGTTTGCATCGTCGATTCTCCGCAACTACAAATTCGTTGTACGAGCGCAAGTGAAAATCACGTCGTCGAATATTTACCGAAACGTCGGTCGCGCCAAACGTGAGAAAACAACAACGGCAGGGAATAAGAAATAGCGAGAGTACAGTACTCATAATAATCGCATAATGTCATGTGGAATGGGTACAAGGGCTTGGAATTGTCCTCCTTCCTGTGACTTGCTCGAAACTATGAAAAAAACATATATATATAATGAATAATTTCGCGATAATCGGTAGTGAGAAACTTTTCGTCGTCGCAGCCAGTTCCATTCGCGTTATCTACTCACTACATTTTTCCCGGGACAGGTGTTTTTAACATTAATCCCATTCGCCGCTCTCCAATCCCATCCGACCGCGCGTCGTCATCATAATAAGATAAAAACAGAGTAGTGTCTCTTGAAACATGTCTGACGTCGCGAAACACGAGAAGGCGTCACGAAACGCGAAGCCGCGTCTTCGCGTTGCCCGCGTCTTCGCCCTCGTCGCCGACTCGTTCGAGCAGAGACAAATCGCCTGCAGGCTCACCGATAACCGCATTAACGGCTGCCTCCTCGCCATAGTCTTCGTCTTCGTCCTCGTCCTCGTCCTCGTCCTCGTCCTCGTTCTCATCGTCGTCTTCATCGTCGTCATTCTCGTCGTCGTGGTTTCGTTTTCCGGCCCGCTTATTCTTGAAGAAAGTACCGCAAGCAGTAGAAGAACCGCCACTTCACCTTCAAGATACTTTTGCGTCCCTTTTTCTAGCCTGCCTCTCAGTCGACGTCCCGTCTTCCTCTTCTCGTCATCCCCCTTTGCGCCAGAGAACGAGTAGCGGCGAGTGGCGAGAGAAAAGGGTTGAAACCCGCGCGGATGACTCCGTCCGTCGCAGCGAAAAGGAGACTATAGGGTCGGCGGGAAGTCGTAGGACGAAAAGGGAGAAGGGAAAAAACGCACGAGCGGTGAAGAGGGCGCGGTGACAAAAAAAGAAGACGAGGGAAAATGCAACGAGGAAAGACCCCGAAGAAAGTGGTGGAACTTTCCCGCCGCCGCTGTCTGTTACTCATTTCTCCTTCTTTCCTTCCTTCACTCCTCCCTCCCTCCCTCCTCCCTCAACTCCCTTCGCGAGAGCCGCTGCATTATTCATGACTTTGTCAACGTCGCTTGCCGCTGTATTTTTACGGCATTATACTTGGAAAAATTCCGCGCCGAGGAAACTCGATATACAGCCGCGAGTGCACGCGGTGTCCTGAGAAGGACACGCGTGTCCTGTGTGTATCTGCGGCGAAGGGCGAATCCAATAAGGTATTGGGTTGGATGTCCAACACGCGAGGATCAGGAGAAATGGAACAAATCTTACTATCTTACTCTTATGGTTTACGCGAAAATGAATACTATAATAACAGAGATACATTGGACGCGAAGCCCAGTAAAATATAATAAATAAAAATATTAGAAAAATAATCATGGAAAAAAAATTGATTCGTCACGCAAAATACAACATTTATTACCGCAAAAAGGATGTTATAAAAGTTAGCATAGCAATTAATATTTACATTAAATAGAGATTTAAGCTTCACGCATTTGTTTAACGTATTAAACTATCGTGATCACGATCTGGAAAAAGCATTCTTGCGTAAACGTAATAAGTAATAAATTACTAGATTTCACGGTAATTTTTCGATAAAGGGAATTTCATGCTAATTAATAGAATAATTAATACATAGCAGAAATTCGCGGAACGGATTAAATATCAATTAAATATTGCTATTATGCGATCTCGTAAATGGACATAAAATTCGTGAAAGCGTAGTATAAGCATTACTTAATGATAAATTGTTAAAATTCACAGCGACGAAAATTTTGCAGCTTGATAATTGATATACCTAATAAAAATTCAAAATTCATTTCCGATGCGGTTATTAAATTATCGTGGTCGCGGAAAAAGAGCGCGACTTTTGCCCCGATAGTAAATAACGCAATGAAAAAAAAAATAGTCGCGCGCAAGAACAATCGCGTGGCGGGACAATTCAAGTCTTTTGTTCGTCGAATTTTTGTCAGTTCGATCGGATCCTCGATGTCCCAGAAATACAACGGTTACAGCACGCCGCGAAAGAGGAACACGAACGAACACACGAAGCGCGCACGCGTTCTCACACGCGTCCTCCGTGACCGAAATAAATGGGAGTACTCCACCCATCCTATTCTTTTTCCCCACCATCCTTCTGTTGGTCCCGTTTTCGTCCTCTTCTCTTCCTCTCTCTCTCTCTCTCTCTCTCTCTCTCTCTCTCTCTCTCTCTCTCTCTCTCTCTCTCTCTCTTGGCGGGCGTTTCCGTTGGTTTTGCCGCTGTGAGTAACGACACCTGTCCGACTTTGTAATGCCCGTGTTGGATATATTTTCTGACAGATGTACAAGGATCTCTCGTTGGCAATTAGTCGCTGGCAAATCGCGCAAAGAGCGACACGCGCGAGTCCCGACGTTCTGGCAGTCGCGCGATTTGTAGCCGTCCATCATATTCCCTGTCGTAACGCGCCCCGCAAGTTCGAAAGATGAGAGATTTTGAGAAGTTACCGCGCATATAGCACTAAATTGTAAAATTGTACGGTCTCTAAATTGCAAAATCGGTGTATTATAACTAATTTGCAGTGGTATACTTATAGCTGTGATAATTAGCGAGTGTTCACTGACTTTTAGTGATCTTTACTTTAGAATTAGTGAATAATCACTGAAAGATCAATGTATTTTCACTAATTTTACTGATTTTTCGGCGATTGTAATTTAGAGAGTACCTCTATGCGCTCGGACTGCAACAATTCGAGCAATATCTTCTCTCACGCGAAAATTTCACGGGTAAATGACTTTGCAACGTTTGACGGCGAGCGTGATCGCGCGACAACATTCTATCGAAAGACTAATGAGACGGCCGTGTGACGCGGCAAAAAGCCCCGAGTAAATCGCCAAGCACAGTCGAAGCGGCGCGCTCTCTCGACGCCGCGGAATTAATGGAACATTATGTAACCGATAGAGAGAAAGAGAGAGAGAGAGAGAGAGAGAGAGAGGCGGGATAATAGGAAAATCCTTCTGTCTGGAATTCTCCCGTCGATGACGCAACAAACAACGTCGGCCGTCCGTCCGTCCGTCCGTCCGGCGAAATAACGTCCGCGTCAAGCCTCTTCCGGAGAGAGAGTACCACAGCTAACAGGAGGGTTGTTCTAGTCGGCTGGGCGCCTATTGCCTATTGTTCGCATAAAGATAATAGACGCTCATCCACGTTCCCTCCCTTGCCTCCGTGCTCGCTCGATGAAATTCTCTGTTATTTCTATTATCCTCCTTTCGTTATTATCGGAAACTCGGTTACAGAGCTAAATCCCCCAGAAATACATTTAATTCGTATCGACATTTGCTAAAGTCTTACACCCTCGCATGCGGCAAATCGACAGTTTCCACTGACGAACCGCCTCGAGATTGAACGAGTAATTTTCCCCCGATAAGTTCGATTAGCGTTCCGGCTTGCGCCGGCTTAAAATTGCCAGATGGTGAAAAATCTTTTGTCCGGGCACAATGCGCGCGGTGGCACATTGTCATTCAAGTGGCTCGAGCCTCGAGCTATTGCAGCTTCGCCGAGTGACCTCAATCGCCGCGTGTTCTTGGCAGCGGCAGCTTCAGCTTTCTGCAAATCGAATCGTCTTTGATATCGATGTTAATCAGGAATGATGGCTGACGAGAAAATTATACGCGGCACCGATGCAATCGACGCGAATGAGAGGCAGAATCGTTTCCCACGCTTCGCTGAGCCTGTCTTAATTATGTTATTATCTTTTACATTATTATATTCTAATTATTTTACTTTACGAACTTTTATCCGCTGCACTCGAGAGTTAAATCAGCAACGATCTTCTCGCTCAATGAAAGCGGTTATGCTACCGTTGCCTCACGGACACGTTGCCAATCGAGGCCGCCAGTCGAATGGTCGAAACTTCATCGTGATCGAATTGTATCGTAATCGAATCAATCTCTTTCGTCGCCGTAGCGAAAAAGGGCCGGCCCGACTACCATTTTTACGAGATCCATCACTCTGAAATATGCCGGGCGCGCTCGTCGTGACGAGGAGCGATCTAATCGCTCGGTTGAAAGACTATCGATCGGAATATTACTCCGAGCGCATTTTCGAAAAAATCAAAATAATCGCGATCTCTCTCGAAATTCCCGGCGATTGGCATATTCGGTGTAATATCACTGAGGCAACGTGATATTACTCCCACGTAACTACCACTTACAAAGCGCGCGAGCAAAGTATCAATAGTACCGATAGTACAGCGTGATATAATAGTTAACGCGCGCACTCCCTGTGAAGTTGTGACCTCATGGTTTATTCAAAGGGCCGCGCCACCGCCATTCGCGAACGCGAACTCCGGATGCAGCTCGGCGCGCGGATACGCAACGACGACAGTTCGCGGATAATCAAGTCGTTAATGCGCCGCATCGGCCGCGCGCCAAGTTGCTCGATCCGGAGGCGGGAAAACTTTCGTTTGCCGGCCTCGGTCGCGGAAAAGCGCTCGCACGTACGCAGTTTAGCGTTCGCGCGGAGCTGCACTTACGCCGCGGGATGCATGTTAAAGCGGGGCACTTTGGAGTTTCTCTGGGAAATGGGAAAACTCGCGTTTCTCCTCCCCTCTCCCCCCCCCCCCTCTCTCTCTCTCTCTCCCACCCTCGCCGACTCTCGCGCGACCACCCTCGCAGAGGGTGCTGCCTGCATTATTAATCTCGATGGCCGTGCGATGAAACGGACGCCGCCGTGCAATTGCGGCACGAACGACACTACGACAATTAAGGGCGCGTTGCGTTCGAGGAATTTACATGAGAATTTCCGAGATCAAGGAAAGAATGCACAAAAGTCGCAAGAGACACGAAACTGTGACTTTGATACGTATCTAACGCTCGATGCGTTCGTCCTTGTTACACGTCGAGATTAAATGTAATTTTTGTATTAAAAGAAAATAAAGCACAATAACGTCTATTAAACAGTTAAAAAGAAACCTTTTTACAAATTCAAGCAAGAGAATAATTATTTCTCTCGTAATTTCTCTCTTTATGTCAAGAATACAATTCCGATTTCTACAAAATGCTCTATCATGTTAGAACTCTGAGAAATTTAATATTAAAGCTGTAAAAGAGTTAACGTACTTCTTGACATATTTTTTCCATATTATAATGCTGTACCTCTATACTACGTATCGGAAAAATCTTGTTCTATTCAAAATGAGATGTATTGTTGGCATTTTTCATTCTAATAAGAAATTTAATGCAACTATTAAGATGAATAAATAAATATTAACATTTCTTAGGGAATTCAACATTCGTTGAATAATCATAGGTCTAACAATAATTTATACAAATTTCATACAGTATACATATTCCTCCATCGTGCTTTTAAATCACACACCGATTACTGACTCGGTTTTAAAATACAATTTTTAGGAATGTAATATTACATTGTTAAATTTATAATTAATTTAATATTATTAGTATTATTAATATCTTCCACAAGGAATTTATTGGGAAAAATAAAAGAACGAAAGAATGTCCGTCTCTGATGAGAAAGCCTAGGTGGAAATATTTAAATTCTCAAGAGATATTTATTGCAAATAAAATTAAAATTAATAAATACAATGTGATGAATCTCCAATATTCGGTAGATTGACTTTAATGTATATTTTTATCCGTAATTTTTCCAGCAATACAATAAATCTAATAGTTGATTACGAAACTCTTGCTAACTTTAATCTTTACAACAAGTTTCTCTTGAGAGTGACAAGTTTTAATAAACTTCATTTACATTTAATTTTGAATAAAACTTTTCTAGCACATCATATACCGCAACGAAGTTCAAGATAGTTCTTCCTTTCTTGCATCAACTTTAAATTTCTTTAAAATTGTAACATATCATAACATTATTTAGATTTAAATCGCATAAAAATTCTTCCCTTTAATAAAGTCCCTCTTTCTGCGTATTGAGTTGCATAACATTACGGAATTAGGTCAGCGATCAAACACACAGGAAATATTTCGCATTAGTCGAACGATATCTGGTACGGATAATTAACGTTAGTCGGGGTCCGCGATTAATAATAGTTGACGAACGCGTCAAACGCGCCGCGCAATTAAACGCGCTTGTCGCGCGGATATATTATAATAATTTTCGTAGCGCGCTCGCGGCACTTATTTACACGCGCGCCGACATAATTGATGCCATTCGGCCGCCGTTCGGGCATTATATCGCGGCTGTTTACATTAATTCACCGGTAGAAATGATAGCGCGCATAATTTCGGGCTGCATGGCGAATCGCGATCTCGCGTCCGAGCAACGTGGATTACCTAACATTGCACGATGCGACGAGAGAGTGGACCTGCCGCATAATAATGCGATGCTCGATGGAATAATAATAATCCCCGATGCTATCACAACGGTGTCCTGATCTTCTTAACGCTGTAATTTGATCCGAGGATGCATACGTCAATCGGATACAAACGGTCGTTATCGCCATTACGGTCAACCTCATTTGTAACCTCATCGATATATTGTAATTATATAATCGACAACTTGGCTTTTGATGCAATAATTGTCGTTTACCACGAATACTCAGCAATGTCGTACGGCGAAACGACTCCTTTTCCGAACCACCCAGTATCTTCTTTCGCGCTCTTTATATTCTCTCCTGCATGTATTATGCATTCATTCTTCGCTGAGCCGACGCGAATAAAATTGTTTACAGAATAGACACCGCGCGTGGGGCAAATAATCAAATGAAGCTTCATGGAAGAATCGCACGCGAACATAAATCCTAAATTACTTGCATCTCGGAAAATAAAAAAAGAACCCGGGGAAAAAACGTATCCCTTGATACGAGCCCCAGCCGCGGCTGGTCGCGAAATATAGACGACGAACATTTCAATCCGCGTCCCGAGAAAAAAAATATACGGGCCGGCAATGTAATTTAATTCGCTCTCCTCTAAGCGGCAACGGCCGCGGCGCACGGCGGTGGCGTGCGCGCTCGAGACTCAACGGGCGACTCGCCGTTCGTTAGCCCTGTATACCTTATGTTAGCATAATCTTTTATTACATAGCCGCAAAAAAGTTCCGGTCTCGCCACTAGCACTTAATTAAGTTTCCCTCCCTCGAGGAACGTCCTCTTCCTCTTGTTATTAAAGAATCTCTAACTACCTTCACTCGCCTCGCTTCGCGCACGAAACTTCCGCCCGTAATGTCCGCTTCACGCGAGACCTGGTATCGGGGCAAGCTGCACCTTGTATCGGTAGCTGCAGCTTGCCCTGTAGTTGCATGTGGTCACCAGTTTACCGCGCGATCGTTCGGCGTACATCGTATTCAGAAATAATTACGATCGACGTACGGTACAATGACATTACTGTCTCCAACGTCGACACGAATGACTTTTGATTTGACTACTTCGGGCGGAGCAAGCGAGCGACCGATGACGTTTGAAATTTCGATTAATTCGAGCATGGCGATTAATGCTCTCTGCAAAAAAAAACAGCCATGGAAGTTGAGGGAAAGAGGAAAAGACGGAAAGACAGGGGAATCTCGCGCTTTGTAATCTGGAGTCAATCTCCGGAGAGCAGAACGGCTATCATTTTCCTTCGATTAGAAGCAATCGATAGTCACATTCGGCCGGAAGAAGCGCAACAAACGTGAGCTTCGCTTCCGGGAACGGCGGCCTAGAAGAGTTCCCCAGGTCGTCCCCTCTCGACGACAGCGAAGAGAAACGAAAGGCTGTTGCTAATGACGATTAATAACTCGGCGGGTCTCGAAAGGAATTGATTATGATCGGGAACGTGCAAAGTGATTTGCCATTGAAAATGTGTGCGCGCGCGCATTGATGTGCGCCCGAGCGTCGCACCGATCCCCATCGAGATACTTAGAAAGCGCCAAGGGAAAGGTCGTTCCAACGGCGGAATGTTTTATGGAGCGGCGATGCTGGCGCGTTCATTAACGAAATGCATTTTCGCGAAATTGACAATTTCCAACGGATTTCTTGCGTATACGATCGGAAAGGTACAGAAATGCAGCGTGCATTTCCAATTATCAATTCATAAACATCGCGGACCTCCGATACCGATCATCGTAAATATTGTTCAGACAGATATAAATTGATATAATATAGCGTTTGTAAAACGGTATACTCTTGATGCATTTATTTTTCATCAGTATGGAAATAGAGAGGGACGCTAATCCGATCCTTCGCCATAATTTAATTAAGTTTGTGATGAGCCAAAAATGGACGAGCGGATAAAACCGCGCGACGTTTCGCGTGAAATAATCTAATAAAACTTTTGCGAGCCTCCATCGCTCGTCGCCTGTCGATCGAATTTTGTGAGACGGGCCACCGCGAGCGGACATTTTCGGAGCCGCAATCAAGCGGATTGGCTTTTTCAGTTCGGGCAATTCCTACGGCAAACCGAGAGACCGCCGGCCGTGCCATACTAAAATCAACACAAGCCGCTAGTAGGATTTAATATAGATCCGAGTTTCCGCTAAAATGCAGAGGAAGCCAACATATCCGACGGCTTCCTCTTCGCTTTAACCGCCATACACGAGTATTTCCAGCTTCAAACAAAAAAATATTTCTAGATTGCACGAAACACTACATGGTGTTTACCGTCATCAAAAGACACAATTGCTATTCCGTCGATTTTTCTCTCCCCTTCGTTTTTCGATATCTCTTCCTTCATCTCTCTTTCTCAAACGTAAAAAAAAAAGGAAAATAAACATAAAACCGCTTGCAGACCGCTTCGTAAACATTTTACTCAGATTAAAAAAGTTCAGCGAGCATCGCTTAGGTACGCAGTTACCTGGAATTCCGCGTGAGCTTTCAATTAAATCACGAATTTAAGCTACTAACAACTTTAACTACTAATATAAAAAAAAGACTTCTGGTAACGCCGTGTTAAGCGGCAGAAAAATCGAACGCACTTGAAAGCCACCGGGAAGGTGCGTTTTTTAATCTTTATCTCTAATAGTTTATATTTATCCAGTGTATCGAGCGTGAGATAAAAAACATTGAAACTTTTTAAGAATAATATTATTTTCATATTATTGCGTACATAATTGAAAATCTAAATATTGAATTTAATGAAATTACAAAATTATATTATTATGAAATGCTATTGCATGTCAGGGGATATCGCGGGATTTCTTACTGATCCAATTAATCTCCGTTTCTTCGTTATTACGTCTCGCGCTTTCAGTTTGACACGAGAATTGTCAGGAGAGAACGAAATTCCGTCTGTTCGTCCAACCGTCGCGACGATAACGCAGGGGATGAGATGACATACGCCATCATCCCGCGGGCTTATCAGCGAAGCATAAAGCCGCTCTAGTTATGGTCGCGATAAACTGCCGCAAAACTCAATAGCGGCCTTCTTATAGCACGTAGTTAATGCAACACGTCAGGTTCATATCTACTGGCCATTTATAGCAACGATATGCACTTGTACGAGGAGGAGGATGACGGAACGACGAGGGTGAGGTGGTAAACATTAACTCGCCCTGTTACAACCCCCCCTCTACCCTCCTCTTCTCGTAACATCTGCATACGCGGTATAAAAAAGTTCGACCAGCCCTTTATCGCCCCTTGCGGGAAATTCGAGTTGGTAATTACGGTATTCAAAGTTTCACCCTAGCGCGATAGGGCGATCATTACAGGTACCACATCGTAATAAAATAACGATATATAGATACGCGCGCGCGCGCGCGTTTCTCGGAAATCGATCGAACGAGCTGATTGTGGTGGTTTAGATGCCATCAGGTAAATGGCACAAATTGCGACTGCGAGATAATTACACGTAAAATAACGATCTAATAACTTCGATACTTTTTACCTTGCTGCGCGAATGGAACAGATGAAAGACAAAAAGAATCGACGCATTATATATAACTACGAGGCAAGAAACTGACCTAAACCTGCTGGCCCGTAAAACGCGACTATCGCGAGAAGATTTTAACATAATTGTACAAGACATTTATTTACCATGGGGAGACTGTAGTTCCACAAATTACACCGAAACGAGATTAATGCCCGGCGGAAAAACTATCTGATGAAATAAAACGTCGCCGGGAGGCTATTTATAACAGGCGAGGCGAGGTATCAACACGCGCGATCACTTTGCCGGCGAAGTCATAATCGCAAATAATTAGCGCGAGAGAGCTTACGCCGCCGCCGTCGCGCGCCATCGGTCTCTCTGCTCGCGCAGATCGTATCCTATCGGCTTATTAAGTTGCCACCGTCGAGCATACTGTGCCAGTGGCGTGCTATAATTTCCGTAGGGTTATACCGTACTTTAAAGACGTACTAAAGCCTCCTCCTTCTCCCTCAATCCCACTACTCCCAACACCGCAAAAGCAAGTGGATAAGTAAGAGGGCTACAGACGAGGGCGCGAGAAACTGTCTTCTTCTTCTTCTTCTTCTTCTTCTTCCTCCTTCCTCCATTTCCTCCTCCTTCTCTCTTCTCTACCCTTCCTTCAACTTTCTCATTCCCTAAGTCCCTCTCCCCGATACCCTCTATCTATCTCCCGTAGAGATAGAGAGATAAATTGTTTGGCGAGAGGGCTCGCCGCTCAAAAGTTTTGCGATATTTCCACTGTTAGTTAAAATTAGTGGAGTTCCCGAAGGCAATTCTGATAACGCTATCTCCCGTCCATAATGCCCATCCTCCATCGCACATTTCCGTCCCTCCCGCGGTATCTTCTGGTCCGTCTCTTTCTTTCCGTGGCTTATATCGCTAACACCTTGAATCGCGCGAAATTTCTCACGAGAAACGCAATAAGCTTCAAAGACGTATTTCTGTGGCGACTTTGGGGTAAATTTTCACGATAGAGGTTTAATTCGTAGATTTAATCTAAGCTTTTTTTTAAAAAAAAAGATATTATTACATTGATTCAAAAGATACACATTTCGCTTATCGATTAAATGAAATGAAACGCGAAGTAGAATCGTATCTCGACCAAGGCATGCAGGCTTGCGGAATGGCGCAGCGCTTATCGGAGTCCGGCGTCATCGGTGTCGACAATTAGCGGAGTTTAATCGCCGCTCGGTCAGCTGTAATTAAGGGTCTCGCTTCTCCACCGAGTGTGACAAAAAGGAGAATGCACGAATTAAAGCCGGGATTGGAGCGCAAAAACTGCGTGCAGATGTACTTGCCATGCTCGAGTGACATAGCTAGCTTGCGTCATATCGCGATTAAATCAAAATTTCACTTTAACAAAAAGAAATGGCGTCGCTTTAACAAACGTTTTGTTAAATACTTGAGAAATTGACAGCATTAAGTACGTCGTTAAATCACTTTATAAAAACAAGAAAGTTTTCTATAAAAGTTTTCTAAAAGTTAAAAAAGGTTAACCTAATTAGTAACTGTGTATGTGTGTACGAATGAGCCTAAAAGTTTTTTCTAGGCAAAGAACCTGTTATTTAGCCGAAGAAGGAACGTGAGAGCGCAATCTCTCCTTTTAATAAGACACTCGATAATTTTAATCCTTCAGTCGCTTCTCCATTCTCTCCCGCTTAATAGAATTTGTAACTTGGGGATTATGCGCAGATATACGGGATATCTATGCCCGACCGCGCTTCCATTTTATGCAGAACCAAAAGTCGGCGGACTCTATAATCTAATGGTCTTGATTTAATGAAAATTATGGGGCTTTTGTTCATACTCTACCATATATGTATGTTCATATCACCAAATACATATATATATATATATATATATATATATATATATATATATATATATATTTAAACATTTATATGTTAAATATATTTAAAAATATTTTAAAAATTATATATATATATATACATCATTTTTTAATTTAATATTTAATAGTAAATTTATTTAATTGTCTATAATATGTCTCTGTCATTTTTCTCTTTTCTTTAGACTTCATATATAAAATAATTAAACTATACCAATGTAGACAGTTCTAAAATATCTTGATAAATCTCGACATCGAATTGTCGAAAACACGCGGTGTATCGAAACACTGAAATTTATCAAGAGATGCGATTGTGTCTCGTGTGAATGACACGATCGTATCTCCACGAGCAAAACCAGTTTTTGTCTCTATACGCAAGTCATTTAGATTATAATCATTGTGTCTAATCGAATATCTAAATTAATTAGATTTCTTACAAGCTTAATCGATAAGCCGAGATTTCGATTATATAATTTGTTTTCAATCAAATTTTAGAACTGCATTTAATTAATTATTCACTATTTGACGCTATTTGACGATAAAACGACATACTAAGAAGATTGTGAAACAGAAGACAAGATGCTATTTCGAATGACGATAAATTATATTTAATCACACAATATCTGCAAGCATAAAAGCTTTTATTCAGTGCTCGTAAAATATTAAAAGAAGTGTAGATTTATTATGCCAAAATATGACAGGCAAAAAGTACTAAATATATTGCATTGCAAAATTTGGTAAATTGTGTGTACGAATAGTATATATACAATGACAAATTTAGAGGACCATTTGATGTGTAAATATCCATTAATAATAGCAAATATACGAGAAAAAGTTAGACAAAATTAAATATCATGATATTCATAAATATCATAAGAAAGTTTATTGCAATTGCATTTTAAGAATATTTCTCGGATTAAGAATGGGTTAGCGCTACACTTAAAAACACTGCAATACCAATTTTCAAAAAGAAATAAAAGCACAAAAAAAACATGTATGTAATAACACCTACAACAATTGTAATAGCTCAAAAAAATAATTAAACAAGTTTTCATCATAATTAAAATTTTAATGAGACATTTAACATGTTTGTTTTATAAATGTTGTAAATATTAGAGTTAAATAACCGTATTTAACTAAATACGAAGATCTGTTAATCCAAATTTGCTACCAGCTGTGTTTAGTATCTAAATATTCAATGATTGATTGAAATTCCCGTATTTGAATAATTATGTAAGCATTATCAAATGCAAATGGTATTTGAATTTGAAGATTCAATTTTTCAGATATTTGAATAATAAGCCCAAATTCGATCTATAATGTATCCATATAGTTGAAGTATAACTTTATGACCAATACTAATTATTTTAGTGCGATTTTCGCTTTCTTAATCATTTTATTTAAGGGATTAAACAGTTAAAGATTAATAGACAGTATTGAGTTAAATTTGAAAATGGTTGTTGAAAAATGAATAATATCAAATAACAGCAGCTCATTTATGCTTATGATATCTCAAAAAGCAACATCAATAAAGAACCAACCCTAACATATAATTTCCTTTGTATTACATAAACATTATTAACGTAAAATGATTTTACTAATTAGATATGTTCATGTATTTTATGCAATTTGTTAACTATTTCATTAACTATAATTATTATTATTATTATTATTTGTACCTTTTACATCAGCAAATTACACATAAAGGATAGCGAATATAAATCAACTGTGATTGCACAGAACATTAAATTATTCGTTCGAAACAAGTGCAAACCCAAGTACGATCAGTAAGTTCGGGTTCCGATTAAACTTCGTTAATTATCACGACAACGATATTTATCTCCAACTCAAATAAAACGTGCTAGCGGCTTGCTATTGCGTTCAGCACAACGTCCATAATAGACAAAAAGGGTCGATAACCATCGCGTCATATGGTTCGGCAAAAAGTCTCTATTAACAGCTGCGCGCTCCCGTGACTCTAATCTTTCTTATCCAATTTTATGGTCGAACGAGCAATCTTTGACACTTGAGACGTCCCGCGTCGTGTTCAATGACGCGCCCTCCTTTGACAGATGTCGATTCTCCGTTCTACGTGAAAATTCAAACCGAGGTACATTCACTAAGCTTACCTGATGATAACGCAAGCTAGAAGCGAACGGTTACTCACTTGACAACGGGTACTGTCATTATTACCACCTTTGATATGAAAATCGTGGCAAATTCCAAATTAAAGCTACGTTGAAATAAATTTTGCTAGGTTGCACCCGCACGACGTGTTCGCATCTATACGTTCCCGCGTGTATTAGACGATGTCACAAAGCTTGCGTTTTCCCGTCTCGCAAGCTTACCTCTCGAGCTTTTTGCCGTTTCTCGCAGCTTTTCGCAAGCGAGCGAATCGAGTAAATGCGATCTGTGCGTTCATGCGATATCTCGCGTTGCGTACCGAATGTACGCGCTTTACGCGAATTGTCGACAGGACGCAAATTTTCGCCGTAGCGATATAATTAATTATAATAATCGGTGCGCCGAGGGAGTCAGGGAAGATCGTCGGAGAACAATAGCAATTTTGAGTTCCAATGCGGCAAAGTCTTGCGAGTTTACCGAGATATCTAGCTCTCGCAGGGAGTTGGCTAGAAATTTGAATTTCGACTTCGAGAGAAGGAACTTGAAACAAGAAGGAGAGTCTTACCTTCAAGGACGGCCTGGTCCTTATCTCCTCGTTGGCCCACCGATCTGCAACAATAAAGAGAGAACAATGAAGGGAAAACTACAATGATAGAGTCCGTTTCCTTTAACTTATACTAGAGCGTATTGTAGTAAAAATTAAACGGTAAATATGCACGTTGTGTACAACATCGTTATCGCAACAATTTAGATCGCCGGCACAGTAAACTTGCTATAAACTTCCTGCTTGAATAATAACACAATTTTATGTTGGCATAATATTTACGAAACATCGCAGCTGCGCCAACAGCAACTGCTTTACTCTTTTACGAGAAACCGAAGGTAACGCTACCACAATAACGGGATATCCGGCAAAAGGATCACCGCGCGGCGACATTAATCCTTTGTGCGAGGCGAACTTGACGAAGAGTAACAGGCGGAAATAAGCGATCCCTGTCACGAGGCGAGGAACAGAAGAAATACCTATAAGCCGATACCGAAAGAATTAGCCGGCTATGAGAACGCCATTTCAGCGAGTTGTTGCAAACTTTCGTAAGCTTCGTGCTAACTAGAGACGCGGAGAAACAAGACTTATAAACTGTAATGCTTGTGACTCTTGCCGATCTAAGTCTTCACGCGCACCGAACCGAATATTCTTATCGTACCGCACAGAACACACAGTGCAGAAAACCAATTATTTTATTTCTATCCACCATCTACGTCTCGAGGCACACACTTATTTTAAATAAACGACTACTTGGAACGACTACTAAAAGCCTCCACATCTGATTGTTTTAAAGTTTTAAGTTTGGATTTGCGAGTTGAGAAAGATGAAAGTCTTTAAAAGTCCATAGAGTTCATAGTAAAGAGCTGAAAGTTATTAATTTACTTGCATTTTAACTCGTATTATAAAAAAGAATGTAGTGAGATTTTAAAGAGATAAATTTGAAATTTCATAATGCTTATCAAAATAAAAAGATTAAATTATATAAATTTTGTAGAATATATTATATCGTATATCGTATACATTTCATATTAAAAAGAGAAATTGTGTGAGAAATTAGAGATTTCTTCCTTGTTTTTATTCACAAAAACTGTTGCATCAATATACGTACAATGACATACGTGGCATGGCTTAATCTCCCACATCAATCAGTTGATGATACTGTAAATTCGACTTTTCGATTTCGAACACGTTTTCCGGAACAGCTCCCCGAATGAAACGAGCTTTTGTTCAGATCACGGTAGTAGATACCTTGAAATGGCCAGTTTAAAATGTATTCTTTCTCAGAATTGATCTCTCTTCTTTCAAAGAATCAAAGCTTTCCTCGAACGAATTCTATTTAATTCGCAGTGTCTTTCCTTCTATAAAAGTGTGTCTACACAAAGACAATTTTATTAAAAAATACTTTAGTAAGCTGTAAGCTCGGACCAAAAAGTAAAAATTATAAAAATTTTTACTATGTCTTTTATCAATTTGTCATACTAATATATATGTATATATCTTGTAATTTAGTCTCCTTCAACTACTAGCAAAGAAACAGCAAACTAGCAAAGAAAAAAGCGAGATATCGAGACCCCCACCCCCCCCTCTCTCTCTCTCTCTCTCTCTCTCTCTCTCTTACGTACAGTTTTAGTTTGGAGTTGGTTACTGATCTTACGATCGCGCGAAAGGGTGAAGAAAGGGATGGAACCAAGCTGAGGCGAAAGCCGGGATGAGGTGAACAGAGGCTCCGTGGTATTCAGTCAGAGATGCGGCAGTTAAAAGCCTCGCACAGTCTGCAAGTTTCTGGCAATGGCGATGGCGATACTTAGGAGTGATTTGAGATTTAAGGTCGGTGCCATTCATCGCTAAAAGCTTCATATCTGAGCGGCTGTCGGTTTTAATGATTAATACAGCTCGTCGCTCAAGGATTAAGTCGTAGTAGATAGGCGACGTGGCTGACTTTACGTGCGGGGAGAAAGCAGGAGAGAGTCGCGCGCAAGGCTGAAAGGATCAACTGAATCGAGTTATATTTTTATCTAAATTTCGTTCTCAAATCACGGATCTTCAGAAACATCACCGTGATGCCATAAAGTTAGCGAGATAAAAAGTTTACATAAAGCGCGTAGAAGACACAAAATAATTTGTGCATTTGTATATTTGAATCTGATTATGCAATTATTTAGTGCTGAAAATTAGGAGATATTCTCGTGAATTAGAGAATATTCTGGGAGTCTCCGAGAAAATAAGAATTCGCGGAGGCGAGTAATTCATACATGTATTACCATACAATTTTCTTTCCCGCTTCATGCCTAATGAACCAATTTTCTTCGCTATCTATATAGCTTCACCGTATAGAGTCTCACTGTTATTTCTTTTTATTTCTATTTTCTACTTTTTTTACTTTGAAAGGATAATTTAAATTAGGCGTAATTGTAGAAGTACAAAAAAGCAATGGTTCACAGAATTCTACGAAGCTACGCAGCATCAATTCTACGCATTCTTCCTCGTTAACGCTCAAGCTCATTTCTATGGCGTCGCCGAACTGAACCCGCCGTCGCTGCTGCCACCTGATAACAACGTGCCGGGCATCGGGCGAAAATAAAAATACGAGGCGCGGCTTTTGTTCGGCCGCGATGAGTCCGAACAATTCCCGTCCGCCCGTTTAATCGCGACGTCCATTTATACAGCGGAGTAGGGAAAACGACGGGAGGGGAAAAAAAATAATTGCGAACGAAGCAACGGGGATCACCGGCTTCGTTCGGAAGAATCGAGCGATCTCGCTCCTTTGTCCGGCAGGATGCTCCTTCCATCGCCGCGGTATTGTTCATAATCCTCGACTCGAAAGCACCCGCTAAGTTTTTTTTTGTTTTTTTTTTTACGACCGCCAATTGTCAGACTGCATTTCGCACGTCGACAGAAGGGGCACGATGCCGTCGAAGCGGATTAAATCGCCGCACGTAATCCTGTCGCGAGCACCTGCCAATCCGTTCCACATTTCGCTAATTAATCTCGCTAATTATTCGCTAGTTCGGTTCAGCAGCAAGGGCAAAAAGCAGTCTTTTTTTTTTCAAGCTGTGAACTCACGATGATGACGCGACTCTAGACCGCAAGAATAATCTTTCTCTCTTTTAATTTTAAAATAACTTTTTTAAATAATTTATTTTCTAAATGTATTAAAATACCTTGACAAAACATGTTTTGTTATTAAATTACACAAAAAATTAATGATAATATCGACTGTACATTTTTCTCAAGTAATAAGATAATAATTACGAATAAGAGAATAAAACACAATTGGTTTTAAAAACAATAAAATACGTTAAAAATGCACACAGTGCAATAATATATAGGCCTCTAATAAACATTAGAAATATAAATATCCATTTAATATATAAATTAGCATGCAGTTTCTCAAGAAGACGCAGATAGTTCTTCGAGTTATTTCTGTACCGAGACAAAAACTGTTTTCACATTTGGAATGCAAATACAGAGAGAGTACCGGCGCTTATTTCTCTTCAGCAGTTAATTGGTTTACAGCGACTGCAAACTTATTTAGTAGCGGCAAGGTAAACTATTAATTAATATTCCCGTTATTCTACGTTTTACATCGCGTCGGCGGAGAAGACAGAGCCTCCCTTTATTAATTCAATTCATAGGCGAATAATCTCCGAGAAAATCAACATTTATATTTTCTAATAAATAAATCCCGAAAGGGCGCACCAAACGAGTTCAGGTTTGTTAATTAGATCACAACGATAAACTCTCGACGCGCGCGGAGATAAACTCTTAATTAATTAATTAAAAGAAGTCTCCGGTGTGGTGGAAGATCCCCTTCGGTTACTTTCTTTCAAAGTTTTCTCCAGGACCAAAATCACTTAAATAAAGATTATTTGCGCTTTCGCAGTTGATAGAGTGGCCAGATATCGGCGCAACTAATCAATGTAATTGCTTAGCACGCGAATCCATTTGGAAATTAAAATTCACATTGCATCTGATGATATTCTCTCTGTATGTACATATAACTACATATCCTCTACAAAATCGCATAACGATAGTTAACAAGCGTTGAAAACAAAAAATAAATTGACACAGTTGCACAAAGCAGCATCAAAGTTACGTCAAAATTACGTACCAAAATTATATAACGAAGGTAAATATTATAATAATTATAAACATAACAATAAAACATTTTGCAAAAGCACAATTTTCGTAATAAATTAATAAACACGAAATTAATAAACACCTGAACTTACGGTGAATGTTAATTAACGTTTACTAGAAATGCCAATATTCACAGGATAAAACAAATGTTTGTTTCGTTATTCATTTGCGACACGAGAGAAGGGAACTGCTTGTTATTATAGCAATGCACGTCAAGAGTGTTAAATCGATTTTCTTCTCACTGTATTTATCATTTGATTCGTTTCAAATGTAATGATCAGACGCAGAACAAAGTGCTAATTAGAAGGTTCTTATTTATCATTTACGTCACGGAAAGTTTATCGCAGATACGATGAGATAAACTATTAACAATTTTCCAGAAACAGCATGGAGTGTAATAAACAATTTACATTACGCAACTCCAGACGGAGAACCGTAGAAATAATTGTGGTGCAGTCTCCTGCCTAGAGAGCAATATTTCTTATATATGTCTTTCTCTTATATCTTGTCTTATATCTGTCGCTTCGTATCATGTGCAATAAATTCACAGCGCATTCTTAACAATACACTTTTCTTGGAGCTGGAAACTTCATAATCGACTGCACTTCTGTCAAATGATGGTCGCGCGCTAATCTCTGCGCGATAATCGCGGCGACGAATTAACGGGTCCTCCTACCCGTCAATTACCATAATTAATCGGCGATTGATTAATGGTGACACGTGGAATAACGCGTCGCGACGTTCGAACGCGTCGATTGTTCGTACCGAGCGATTAATCGAGCCGCCGAATTTCACCCCCTCTCTTCCCCCTTCCCTCCTCCCCGGCTAGCTCGAGGGGATAATTTATTTACCGAGCGGCTCGTTAATAAATTAAGACCGGCGTGAAAGCTTAATGAAACGTCTCGCGATGTCGCTCGGAGAATTACGAGCTTTCCTCTCTCTCTCTCTCTCTCTCTCTCTCTCTCTCTCTCTCTCTCTCTCTCTCTCTCTCTCTCTCTCTCTCTCTCTCTCTCTCTTCCACTGCTCTCTTCGCCGCGTTGAGAGACCACAAAAAGGATTCCGAACGGACTCGCGATTACGACCACGAAGGATCGGGACACGTTCACTAGTGTCCTTTCGAGGAAGAAATAATCAATCTTGCTGAAAAGGCGAAGAATTTTCGGAAAAGAGACTTTTGCCGAAACAAAAACTACCATAAAGCATTTTCTAAAACACGTACACCTGGCTCGATATCAGACTCGAACTATGGCGTGCGTGTCGCGAAACAGAGGCCAATAAATTCAACGGGGTAGTTCTTCGCAATGCTTCCTTCCATAATCGTGCTCGTGCCGCTGCGTCGTGTATCCCAGCCGGCCGGGCGAGCTTTTTTGCGACCGAGAGGAATATTTTCCCTGCAGGACGAGAAAATGTGGGACCATTGTTCTGAACGGCGAGCGTAGAAAAGAGAAAAGTGGAAAAAGACGTAACGAACAGACGCGACCGAAGAAAATGGATCGACCGGTCATTTCGCCTCCTCTCACCTTCCGTCCTCCTCGCCGCCGCTGTTAGACGCTAAAAGGGTATATAAGCCTCTTTTTTTAGAAGGCTGCTTCTACAAAAAAAAAAGTTTGCGAACAGCCCTTCTTTCGCCCTTTTTTCTCTTCTAAGGAAGCTCCCGTATTGACAGATTGACACATGCACACGAGATTATGTGTTCAATAATGGTTAACTTGCAACGAAAAGACAATAATGCATAAATTAGAGAGAAAGAGAGAGAGAGAGAGAGAGAGGGAAGAGGTTGAGATAGGAAAAAGAAGAGAGAGAAAGAGAGAAAGAGCATATGATAAAATTTATTGCACTTGGTGCTCGCCATTGGACATTGGCGAGAATCGAACTAATAATTCGACCAACCGGAAATATCGACAAAATGCAGACTTTTCACTTGCGCGAAATTATTTGCGCCCTGGCGATAAAACATTTTCATCTGCCGAAAGGGAACGTGAAAAGTATTTCAAATGCGGGCTGAATCCACGTTAAAAAACATTGGGGATACAGATATAAGCTGTCAGATATATTGAATCCTACAATTCGATTGGATATTTCGCTGTTCGGAATTTTGGCCCGAATTGTAATTACCAGAAATTGAACATATTTTGCAGAGTGTTAAATATTAAAAGAATTTACAGCATTTCGCTGTTATCTGTAGGAAGCGTGCGTTTTTTATTTAATGAAATGAGGAAGTAAAGCCGCGATATTATTGTAAATATGATTACGGCTCGTGTTGCAGCCTCACAATTTCATGAGCGTGCATTAATAACGCCGCCGCACTGTCCTCCTGGCATAATTCCATATTTTTATTACAAATCCGCGTTGTGCGTTGTACCGTGCATTACCACGAACATCAACGACAACGAGAACGGTTGGGGAAAATGTGGCGAGTCCTTCGATGCACCAGTCCGCAGAGTGCACTGTATCCTTTACCCCAGTTTCTCTCTTTATCTCTCCATTCCTCTCTTTCCGTACCTCCATATTTCTCTCTTTCTCTCTCTCTCTCTCTCTCTCTCTTCTCGACGCGCGATTTAATTTAAGTTTAATACGAGCCGGCGCACGTGGTCACGTACACTCAACAATGGCGAAAGGCTTGGTATCCAAGTAGAGAAACGCATCGGCGAAACTCACGCCGACGCTTCCCGAGCATCCGGCATCGTAACTTAATCTACCGGGTGTCTCGAAACGAGATGGAAACAAAAGAAAGAGGTTGTTTGCAGGGATTTTTCTCAGGGTTGGTGCAGGCTTTAGCGTAATACGAATTGCCTCGAATTTATCGCTATTCGATACTTCGGTAGTTTCACTGGACTTGACACAGACTCGATTTGAGATTGGTCGAGAGTTTTACGAAGTGCGCTTCGTGCGTTACGAACGATCTAATCTACCGCGTTTTCTTCGCGAGGCTCAGGAAACTGGATAATAATCGTAATAATCGATAACGATAAAAACAGAACAAATAAAGTCCCGACGAGCGCCGTCTGAAGCACGCGCATTTCCCGCACACCCCATACAAGCCGCTTAAGTTCACGACTATCGCTTTAAGCGAAATGCTCTCGATCGACGTCACGATGTAGCGGGCATGTGAAGCACGTGCGCCCCATGATAGCCCGGAATAAATATCCAGAGTGAAAAATGTCGGCGATTGGCGATCGCGGAATCGGCTATTTTCGCGATCATGAGCGGCGGAAATTTCAGTCGAATTTCTGCGAATGTACTTTATTACCATTGCTACTTTATCTGTTATCAAATATAACTTGCGGCAGGTCGCAATGATACTAATTCTGACTACTGCGCTCGTGAGAATAACTGGAAAATAACACAATTTTCAAATTATATAAAAATCGAATTTATCGATAGTTATTTCGACCGTATCACAACACCCGTTATAGCGCATCCTGCGCTCAAAAGGTTTTTCGCAGATAAAAGTGGCTTTTATCGTCACCGAGCCATAATCGTTCCGCTTATGTACGCGTCGCCGAGGTGTCGCGAAATAATCACTTCGCGCGAAAATCTCGCGCACTAATCCGCACGCCGGGGAAAAATCGCTGACGCGCGGAATGCGATTTTGTCCTCGCGTGCGCGTTACCCCGCTCGTGTTGGAGATAAAATCGAGAACGGCTCTTTTGATCAAAGGCACGGAAGCTTTTTCGCTAATTTGAAAAACATCGCGCGTTTCGAGAGATTTTGACCCGTAAATTAAAAGCTGTCCGAAATATTAACCCCTTCAATTCTAGCTCTGGCGTGTAAAACTTTTAATTTGAAAATTGGTCACTACAGGTTTCATTTTACACTCTCGACCATCAAATATATTTTTACCTACAAGTTACAATTAATAGGATTAAATACATTCTGCGCATATATGATACGTCTATTAAAAATAGCGTTAGGCGAAATGACATTAATCTTGACATATTGGATCTGACGTTAATTTTGATTAAATGTTGATGCGAAAAAGAGACCCTCCTCTCTTGATTTATTATCGTAATATTTGCGTTTATATGCGTCCCTGATATTTTCCAATATTTAACTTTTGACGCCCGCACGCGCGCGCACGGCGTATATCCGACGCGAAATAAATCTACTCAGAAAAGTGCGCAAACTACGAAATGACTAGCCAACTTTTCCACAATACCCTCTGTCAGACACCGACCCTTTCGTTCCTATTCTTTTATTTCCAACACGTCGCTGCAATAGCCCGCGCGATCCGATCCACTTGCAGCATTCGGTTGCGCCGTTATTCAATTCATCGCCGGATTCAATTACCTCTGCGCGTGGTAACGGTGAGTAGAGGTATTTCCCCCCCTCCCTCCTCCGCGCACGTGCGCATATACACCCACATACGAGCGCACATGTGTGCACACACACACACACACACACACACATATACACATGCACACGCCGCAATAATCTCGCTGTAAAACTCGGCCACGCGACCTAGATCAACATCCACCTAGTTTTCAACTTCGCCGACTAATAGCGGCGATCCCTCTTCGATCCGGCACTTCGGTGCACCGTGGCGCATTGACGCTTCGCGTTACCCTCCCCATGTACAGCGCGCGTTTCGTAAAAATATTTACAAAGTTCTCTCTCGCGGCTCTCTTCTCGCGTCTAAATAGCCGATATCGTTACAACTTTCATCCTTAGTTCTCTCGTTATCTCAATGAGTTAATAAAACGCTGTTATTGCAGCTTCGCGAAGAACGATTAAACTCCGCACGACACCGACGTCGATTTTATCCTTCCGACATCGAAATCGTCGGGCTTTTAATTATCATTAATCTGTACACACGTAGGTTATTCCATTCTTATGATACGAGAATTTTATTTATCTTGTTAACGCAAAATGTACCTTTATGCAATCCGCTAGTTCGTGACAACCGACGGGGAATACGTCGGACCACACCTGACGTTCGTGAAAACAATCTCTGAACGACAGTCAACAATGGGTATTTACTTTGATGGTGGGCTACCGCTCGCGTACACCCAGCGCCCGAGTGCCGCTTGACCGAGACCGCCACCCTTTTTTTGCCCCGTAAAAACTCCACCCCCGACACTCCATCAATCACCCGGTAATGGCAGCCCTTCGGTTTTTATCCGCGCTTATATACGCGGTAGCCCGCGGAATATCCGGCGATCGATACAATTTATTTTCCTAATCGGGAATTTATTCTTCCGAGTTCCGATGTCGACCCTTCCGACGGGACGAAGGTCTACTTCCGCGTTGATGAGCATGTTAGAATTTTAGGTTCGAAAAGCATAACAAAACGTGAAAAATGAGAAATGAAGGAAATGCCGGAACGATTTATTTCGCGAGTCGACGAACGATATTTGAAGGGTAGATCGTTCAGATCGATTAAACAGAAGCATCATTTATTTGAGGATTAAACCTGGAAAGAGTTCTAAAGATGTAATTAATTTTCACAGGGCAAAAAATTTCAGAGGAATTTACGACGCCTTTGTAATATCCTCTTGTATATTAAGACTTGATAAATTGAAAAGTTTGAGAGGGGAAGGGGAGAAGAGATGATCGATCACCTTTTAAGATATATCAGGCCTCCCTTTCTCGCAAAAGATAATTAACTTCAATGTTAGCTCATACGGGAGAAAGACTGTTTTTCAATAAGCTTTATTTCCATATATAATCTTGCTTTCATCAAATTTTGCATAAAAAATTTAAAAAAAATTGGTACTCAATTTTGCTGTGTGAGTCATTTACGCACGATCGTCGCTTGGTTACATCCGCAATGCATTTCGGGGTGGAGTGAATTAAGCGTTGAATTAAATTCCAGCGTGATTTCGCGTTGCGCAATCCGAGTGTCGCGTTTGCGCTCAACGGCAACGAGCGCGATAAATGCGACGTGTTGAGCGGACGAGCGAAAGAGAAGGAAGAGAAAGGAGCGGGGAAAGGGAGCGAAACAAACGGAACCGTCGGATACCCGAGGGAACCGGAACCGCTCGGATCGTGTGCACTGGACGGACCGCGGTCGTCAAAACGCATCGGCGAGATAGTCCCCGACAATATGACAGAACAAAACGGCTTGCGGCACGCCATGTTGTGCGCGTGCTCGCGGGAAAAGGAAATCCCCGAGTGGAGTTTGACAGCCGACCCGTGAAACCCACGATATGTGTCCGACATTAGCGACTTTCCCGTTCCTTGTACTCGTCGACAGGGAAATAGATGAATAGCCGGGAAAATAGTAAAAAGTGTGTGAGAAAGAGAGAAAGAGAGAGAGAATTAGAAAAAGAACCGGGATATAGATATGAAAAAACAAGTAGAGTGAATGAAGTGTAAAGCAGAGTGAAGTGGAACAAATAGAAAAAGACAGAGAAACGGATCGATACGACGGTCGGATAAATAAAGACACTAGAGTATAGGATAAATGTCAGAAGAGAAAAGGAGAGGAAAGAGGATTTTATTATATTAAATTGCTCCAGGTGTGATAGATGTATGTACGCATCAAGAAACACGTAGCAAATAATTTACATAAAAAATATTAAATGAACGTATGGTGTTGAGCTATAAAGGTGACTAACAAGATTGAATTTCCATAGATTTGAATAGATAGAATACATAAATAAGATTTGAATACATAAATTACGAGGAAAGAAGTATCGTAATTTTTTTATATTATTACCTAATAATTGACCTAATAATAAAAATGAGCTGCTCATCATCGTCTCATCAGTATCGCAAAAAGTATATTAAAAAATAATTGAACAGAAAACCTGCGGAAAGTTAAGATAGATAAGAAAGGTTTGGAAATTGTGGATGAAGGGAGTGAGTGGTAAGGTGCGCGACGGTATTGAGAGAGTCTCGATAAATCCCGACTGTGCGAGAGCATCGAAACTACCACGGCGTAATCCGATGTAGCCACACACGTGGAAATGACGTTGGCATACAGAACGGTGGCCCGTGTATACACGCGGCACCGGCTTTACGACCGATGGACGCGGGCGAGCGAGTCCGCCGCCGCCGCCCCGAAGCTCCAGAGCTACCATCCGGTCCAACTTTGTTCGACGGAATTGCGGGGCGCTTTGATGACGGATCGATGCGCACCGTGAGCTGCGTACCGGTCATCGTTGTTCTAATGAAACGAAACGACGCGAATGCAATAACGCGACCACGAAACGCCGGACTAGCGTCGTTAAGCAGCCAGCTGTACCGTCGCCGTCGTCCCGTTAGAACGTAGCGTTTGTTTGTTCAAACTGGATTCCATGATGGATTATTATATGCGATCGGAGAGATACATGCGTCTGTGTATGTACAAGTTTTAAGAGAATTCCCTGTGACACACGAGACACTTACAGATATTGATATTTCACATTTAAATATTGATTTCGATCTAAACCTTGTTTCGATAAAACACAATGCAAATGTGTCGTATGTTACCTAAGAAAAGCTTAAGGAAATTTCTGAGTAATCATAATTTTAATATATTTCGTTTGAACGTGATTAATAATTATTAAGAAGATTTCTTTTCAAAATTAGTCTAACATCTTAAAATATTAATACAAATAACGATGCAGACTTTCGAATCTTTTCAATATTTCACTAAAGCGCGTAGATATGATCTTGTTTGAAAATGCCGATCATTTTAGACTTAATTATTTGAACGGTAAATTTGTGTGTCCGCCAATTAGTTTTATTTATATGCGATGTTTAATCAATTATCCTAATGATCGACCAGTGCGGGCACAAATTTTGTTTCGAGGCTTACCGGGTAAATGCTCGATTATGGATTTCGCATTTATTTGGCTCGAGTCGTTTATCAACGTCAACAGGGATGCGCGATTTTTGAAGCTTAACAATATTATCGACGTATCATCGGATTCGCGAAAGCGCCGATATAACACGCTACACAGAAATGGCGATGGCATTAGTCGTTGAGCGTTCATGCAATTTTGCGATTAAATACTGTAAATACAATTCGCTCGAAATTTATTTCGTAGTATCAACAGCATTTTTTTCGTCCAATCGCATACATGTCGTTCCGCTTTTGAAATTGACATGTAAAATAAAAATTTTATCAAAACTTCAAAGTAACCACATTAAAATCAAGGAAATATTATACCATTGAATATTGAGTATAATGAAATTCATTCTTTTCCACGATTTTCTAATACCACAACAATGATTATCTTCCCTAATTTACTCCTCGTATACCTATCGCGCTCGTGTTCATGCTTACACGATGTTTTTATGTAAAACTACGCTGAAAATTCAGTAACGGGCGCTTTCGATAGCGTATCGATGTCACCGGATATGCAAATCTGCAATAATCCAAATAGTAAATCACTGGAACTGGTGCAATAGTTTGTAATTGTATTATTGCTCCTCGACAGCCATAGCCAGATTTACAAGCCGAGAGAGGTATAGCTGATCCGTCAACAAGCTGGTAATGATGCAACATGGCCGTTAATAATCGTCCATCCGTGATAATAATTTACTGACTGATCGATAATTTCCACTCGGTGTGATCCTATATTTCAACAAACCTTCCATTATTTATTACGTCTGTATTATTTTAATTATCGGCTAGTATGCGTTTTCAATTTATTTATTCTATTATTGTTGCATTTTACATATAGTTTCGAAATTTCGTACAGCGTAATTAAAACCATGCGATGTATAAGGATAATTAACATGTTTATAATGCACAATGTACACAAGATATGCGATACACTAAATTTATTTACAATGCAATCTGCAAAACCGTATATATAGCAAAATTGTATGTAATATCTTTACAGTAGATTATGCTTTTAGATTGCTTTGTACTAAATTGTTCATTTACTTATTGCAAGTACAATTTTTCAGATTTTATTTTAATCGAGTTACTTTAGTTCAGATTATACATATAACGACTTATTTGTTACTGACGTTCTTATTACGTTATATTTGATTTATTTTGATTTGGCAACTCTCCTCGAACTAAACTTCGGTTCAAGAGCTCGACAGCTTTCGGTAAAACGCATCCTGGGTTTGTATTTAACGTAATCCAAGGAAATTATGCCTCGGAAATCGTGTTCGCCATTTGCCCGTAGAAATGGATGCACGTACCTAGCTTCATAAGCGAGTTACTGCGAAATACAAATGCATATATGGTTCAAAGCCGCGCTTGAAGCTTCCTCGTCGACGATTCAAGATTTAATACTGCGCCCGTTGATTAAATAATTTTAAAAAAATTGTGGAATGCAAATACACCGTATAAAACTTCATCATAATGTATCGCGTAAAAATTCTTTACTAAAATTTTCTTAAGAAAAAAAAAGGATACACATAGAGAAAAGTCGGATCTCCTTGAAAGATTTCTGTGCTTATGGAGATAACTCGGATAAAGTAAAATTTCAATTCAGAAACCTCAAGTAGTGCGAAAGCGGTGATTCTCGAGCGGCATATTGCATCGCTGTACGGATTTATTAAGTGCAACATAGCTGATTGCGAAACTGCGGAACAGCCTGGAATCTACTGGCAACTTAATTGGTGGTTACCATCGTACCTTCGATCGCAAAAGCCGCCAGTTTCAAGACAGTTTCTAAAATGAAATTAGTGATAAAATACTACGCGGAATAATGAGTTTCTACGCGCGCATTTAACGATCCTTCAAAACGCTCTTCCAAATAAAGATTATTACTCTCATCTCTTTTACAAAAGAACCGCTACAAGTATTTTATTCCCCAATAAACGTCAGACAGAACACTGTGCTTTTGCTAATCCACGGTCCACGAAATTTCTTCAGACTGTATACATCCCTGTTATTATTTGGAGCTTATTGTCATACGGGCATCTAATATTGTCACTCTGTATCGCGTACATTAAATCACCTTTGATCTCCCGAACTACCGATTTCTCCAATCGAGATGCAATTATTCGTATTATATATTAATAATTATATTATTAATTAATATTATTAATAAATTATATTATTAAGTAAATTAACAAATACACAAATGTCGGAAATACAGGCATTTCTCATTATTCGCAAAATTACCGTTTAAATATAACGTAAAAATGCACTATTTCATTTCTTTATTTTTGTCTTTTATTTTATTCAAATTTTCGTGTATCTCGTAATTCACCTAATTTGCTACATATTAGCCAAAATTTAATTTTATTTAAATTTAATTAAAAATTAATTTAAATTCTGTTAAAATTTTACAAATTATATAAAGGTTATTGTCTCTTTGTGAAAACATATTATTTAATAATTAAATTTCCACAAAATTTTGCACCTGTGTATCTTATCACCTTATCTTTTCTTTAACCGGAGAACAGGTCGTGTTTGAGAGCGTTATGTTAATATTTACGTTTGTCTGTGATAGGGAAACCGTATACTATAGATATTATGCGCTCGATCAGCATAACCCCCGATTCAGAATAAAGTCAATAATCAGGACACTATTCTGCCGACGGGAAAATAAACTAATTAACGTTCTCTGACAGCAGCGCTTTTAGCATTTCGATATTTTGACCACAAATTTCCCACTGTGCTGCTTTCTATATAGCTTCTATAATACTCGCATCACAAAGAGATGAAGACGTACAAAACAGCGCAAGAGAGATATACGACAGACCGTAAAACTCTTTATACTGCTCGATTATTCACCTAAAAAAAGAAGAGCACACGTCCGTTCTTTTCTTTTTTAGCAAGATATACAGCACTGCAACGACGGGACGTCGAATTTCTCCTCGAAGGACGGGGGGTGACGAAGAAATTTAGATATTTAAGTTCGTTCACAGCGTATACCAGCGAGTTTGCTCGCTCGACGCGACTTAAATTATCCCATATCCCTCGGGTCCCCAGGGCGAAAAAGGATCGAATAGGTTAGCCGATGTGCCGCAAGCGTCCTCGGGGGTGGCACTAAATTAGATAATGAAGCAGTCTCTCTCTCTCTCTCTCTCTCTCTCTCTCTCTCTCTCTCTCTCTCTCTCTCTCTCTCTCTGTCTGTCTCTCTCTCTCTCTCCCTCTCTGTCTCGCTATCTAGCACGCCTGTTCGACTATGCGGACTGCCGGCTGAAGTGTATCGCTCCTGATAATCCGCCTTGCTTAACTCAATAAAAGCAGCAGCATAGCGAAGTGTCGGGAAGTCGAGCTTTGCAGATTAAAAGCTGCTTCTTGTTACTCTTGTTAGTTCAGCCACCACAATCTAGCGTCTAATCGCTATACGGGAGTTTATTAATATTTTATTGATATACCCGTATAAATTAACGCTGCATGTGTGTTACATCAACGTGAATGATTTAATATGCCGTCATTAATCAGCTAGCAGGACAAGCTCCTTACAAGCGCTGAATTATCCCGCGCACAAAGAAATATCGGATGAAGTTTACGGCACCGAGTGAAAGGTTTATTACGATGTAAATTATATTATTAAGCGAATTAACAGAGAAACGCAAACGTCGGAACCGTGCGAGCGAAGCAAGGCGCGCGAGCGCGCGTCAACTTCTAACAACATTACAGCTACGAAATTCGTAATTAGGAGCGGACAAAAGCAGAAAATTGAACGTGCCTGGCGTGCATCGTTCGCGCAAAGGCGGAAATCCTCTTACGAAACTACACATCGAAAGATGGCGGTTTCTCGCGCGACGGTGAGCACCGCAATTCCACGTCGCATAAGTTTCGCGACCAAGTTTCGATCTGGTCGCCGCGAAAGCCGCGAGCGATTGCGATTCGTGGTGTGTGTTTGGAATTCTCCGTCGGAATTATCCTTGCAAAACTACATCTTTGCTCTCTCTCTCTCTCACACACACACACACACACACACACACACACACACACCACACACACTTCTCTCTCACCACTTTTCTTACTGCGTCACTTGTCCAACATTTCTTCGAAAAATCGAGACTCACGGAAATATCGTTCCATTGATCGTTGTCGTTGTCAAGCTCATTAAAGATAAGGAGATCCAAAATTGAACGGTCAACTAATCCGCGGCGTACAATAAAGTAGACTGATAATGCTTCAGTGGACGCATTCGCTTTCATCTTTCGGTTCAACGACCGCGCTGTCGTGTTTCCGCCGTAAATGTGTCGCATTTATTCCGCGACACTGACCCCTCGAAGCGAAGCTTCGTCACTTTTGACCTAGCGACATCGAGGTTGTCATCACACATCAAACAGAATGTTCTATAATATTCCATCATTAACATTCTCATGTACATTAACGTATAAATGCTGATAGATCACGTTTGATTCTTTCATTCGATAAGTGTAAAGCTGTTTTAAATAAATAATTCTTTCCCCCTTAAAACTCGAAAGAAGAATAAGGACTTCAACATTGCCCTTCATCTCTATCCCACGCAATGACCGCGATAAATATGAGGTAACGTCCGACAACCTGGACCACGAAATGGCTCGGTCAGGGCTTAGAACGGCACCCACCGGAAGAAGAAGTGTTATTGTCTTCGTGGGAATTAGCGGCGACTTAATGCTGGGAATTTTCGCCTCGCCGCCGACTTATTCTACCCTCGTGCAGGTCGATCTCTCGCGTTTCGAAGCATGTCACGTAACAACGTCGGAGTAAATCCGACCGACACACTTCCGCCTTGGCGAGAAAATTTCGAGGTTCGCGTAAATTTTTTATGCGTTACTCAGAAGAGACGGCCGATTTTAGAGATTGCGGTAGGTCGGGAAAACTTGTAAAAACTAAAAACGCGAAGATAATTATAGGCGTAAAGATGCATCGTTTTATCGTAAAAAAAAAAAACGTCAGTACAACAAATAAATTACGAAAAAACTATGCAAAATTAATTGTAATAGTCTCAATGACGCGAGAAAACATCTGCGTGTATCATTAATATTCATTATGGCAATGCCGCAAAGTTGACTCGCCGCAAAGTTTTTCTTTCAAAATGGGGAGACAATCTTGAGACTTGGAGATTAACCCTTTAAGAAGCTAAAAGCTTCTTTGTTAACTTATAATACAGAAATGGATAAAGGTTATCCGTCTTCAACGGCACAAATGCACGCCTAATTAACGTCAGCTGTACAGGTACTCATCGATAATATCTCGACGAATTCAGAGGGGATATCTCGACATCCCGAAATTAGCTTGTCATTCGACTATTCATCGCTCCGGGACGCGTGTCCCGGACCGGATGTGCCGGAACACTGTGTTAGTCTCTCCTCTCTGGGGAAAAAAATATATCGACTCAACAATGCTGTAAAGATGGATGCGAGGTGATGATCGAAGTGTCTCGGAATACCGCTCGATCAGCCGATTTGTAACGCGAGATCGGTCGGTCGGCGAATTTCTGTTCGCAAAGACGGTGAAGGAAAGAAGGGAATTACGAAGCCCCCGAGTCGAAGAACACCTGCTTCTCTGGATTATTCCTCGCAGAAGGCGCGCATAGAAACTGTAGTAATTTAAAAATGAGAGGGTTCGCAGACCGGTCGGTCTCCCTACTTTGAGCGCAAAAATATATTCAAATTAAATTTTAATCTTTAATGCGCTGTAAGTTCTCCCATTTTGATATTTAAATATTTAATTGTACCCCACGTCGCTCTTCTATGCAAGTATTTCATTTCCATTTTAAATGTTTAATATCCCCGTCGGTATGCGCTATTGTCTCTGAAGAACAAAGATTAAATACCGAAAGCCGTGCGACACCGGGAGTTCGCAATTTCTTTGTAATATCTCCATTAGCATAATTTCTTTATCATAATATCTTCCCTATCCATCTATCTATTCATCCATCCACTTTACCAGAGTTAAACTCGACACGCACGTAAAACATTCACACCCTCTACTCCACCATGAATGCTGGTGCATGTACACGCGATGATGTTGGCGCCGGTGATGGTGTTGGTGCTGGTACCGGTGCCGGTGCCGGTGCCGGTGCCGGGAATCCCCCGTCCACCCCCTTCTTCTCCCCCTCTCGGGACGCGTGCACTTGATATCTATGCATGAGTCGGCGCACACGCGTGACACGCTCGAGCGTGTCGCGACGACACGCTAGCGCAGCGTGCAGGATCACGCACGGAGAGCAATTCATATGTGTGTATGTGTGTATGTCTGCGAGGGGTAGTTAGCCAGTGCTCGGTGGTTGCAACGGGTCGGGGGTGCCGGTTCGAGCAATAGTGGTAGTGATGGTAGTGTGTGGCGTAGCCCCGGGATCGATCCAGGGACCACGGCATCATCCTCCAGCCCTCAACGACCGACTCAACCCGGCCCTTCCACCCCCGAGGCTTTGGGAGGGCAGCCACCCCTCGCGCAACCTCCTCTCTCTCTCTCTCTCCCCCCCCCCCCCCGCTCTTCGAACCGCGCCCGTGCGCGCGATCGCCTTATGGAGCTCCTCTCTATCAGCCTGCACAAATAAAGCCTGCATACGGAGCGTGAGCGTATGTAAAGGGTTCAAACGGGCCTGTGGCACACTGTGGAAATGGAAAAGAATGACTTCAAAGGGCGCTCAAGAGGATGCCGTGTCCCGAAGAAGGTGAGATAGGGATCGACGAGAATCCTGAGCGATAGTTTCACTGGTTTAAAGCGAACACTAGTCAAGTAAAGTGGCTCTTTGTTTATCTGGACTCGACCAACATGAATAAATTAACATGCAAAAAGTAAATTAGTAATGCGTGTAATTAGTGAAATATATTTTTTGTTTAAGAAATCAATTTAAATTAAAAAATTCTTCTAAGATTGGGTTTTAAGTTGGAATAGTTGTATTAATAAACTCTATTTTCATTTTGTTACAATATTAAAAGCAACTGGTTAAAATTACTAAGTAATCAACCGAATTTTTATTACATTTTTACTTTGTAAAATAAACATAAAAAAGATAAATTAATTAATTAAATAATAATTTAAAGATGATAATAAAATTGCGGACAATCTTATGGGGGATTAATGTCTTGAGTAGCAAAAATGTCGGAATACACACACGAGCGACGGTCGATGGTCGGTTAGCCGCGCTGCTATTTCCTTTGGTTGCCGCTTGCAGGAAAGCTCTCCGCGAGGTAACGGGCTCTCCGAGCTTTTGGGCGTGAGAGCGAATGGCGAACGGCAGGCCTCTCGATCCGACAGGGAAAGCTCTCTCGTCAAAATCCTCGCCGACGCGAGCGGATTCAAGCACACGCGCGCGCGCCTACCTCAACCAATAAAAGAACCGTTGCAAACGGATTCGACGGTTTCTCGATATGTAATTTCCCTCGCGGCGCAAAAAAAAATGAAAGAAAGGAAGAAAACAAGAAAAAACCAAGGGAACATTTCCGCCGTTTATTCCGGCGAGTGACCTCACAAATGAGGCGATCTCACGGCTTAAGCGACGCGAGCTGAGTTTATCGCGTTTCAACGTATCGAGTACTTTAAAGCTGCGAATGGTAAAAAAAACTCAAGAAATAAATCGAAGCTAAAAGCCGAGCGATAGAGAACACGAATGTGGATATTTATATGCATTTGCAAAGAATTCCTGAATAGTTATGGCGACACGGAACAATTCCCGTAATACTTTTGAAATATAAATAAGATTAGCTATAATGTTAAAAGTAAGAAATCATTTATCGTATTAAGTGGTAAAACAACAACAGTAGCTGTTAGCGTAGGACAGTAATGCGTAGGAGGGTAATGCAATTTCAACCAAGCACTAAGCCGGTGCAGCCAGACCAACAGTATATTGTAGACAAGAAATGTTTGTGCGAGACTCTAATGGTTATCCGCGTTATCGTTTCTCGGGTTAAGAACTAATGTGATTGCCGTCGAACAGCCGGCGTAATAGTCGAAAAGTAATAGTACACGATTCGACATTGTCGGACGTTTATCGGTTTTAACCACGAAAGTTCCGAGCCGTTAAAATAATTGCAACGCGGTGAAAGAACGTTGCGAGGACTCCCGGGGGACCCGCGGTAGAGGGGATGCACGAATTCGCGACCGATTAGAGCCGGGAACGTGCAATATCCTCCCGAGGAATCTAAATCAAGCCGTTGCGTGGCGGCAATCTCGTCGGTCGGGTAATGCGCGATTTGCGTGGAAACGAAACGCGATATGCCGCGTTTAAGCGGCCGAGCTCCGACGTCCGAGTAGTAGTTTCTCGCGAGAATATCGAGGAGCCACGCAACAGTTTCCTTGAGTAAAGGACTTGGATCTATCCTTCTGTCCCTTTCTTTCTTCCTTCCATTCGCATTCCTCATTTTCTTGGAATGCCTCTTTATGGCAATTCACCATCGCGAGGTGAATCTAAAGGCGGCCGCAAAAGACGAATATCGCGATTGCATGCCTCAGTTGTCATTATGTTGTGATTTTTAGGATATCAATCTTGAGAAATACAAATGTGAGATATTTATTTATTTATTTATTTATTCAGATTTTTATCGAAAAAGTATGAAGAACTCGACTGTAATATGTTTTTACTATGTTCCAAGTGGTTATACCACTGAAAGAGAAAATTCAATTAAATTCAGAACGCGATGAATCTCAATTGATATTGGTGCATCCAAGCGTGGATTATAGGACGCTAGACACCCTGTAGCTCAAACTTGGCGTAGAACACAGATCCGCGCACTCACACATTCCTAGTATAACCACGAACTTTCCCGTCGCCCTTCGTGGGAACTTCCGCGTGCGCAGCGTTCCCTTCTTCCCACTCCCGCGAAAGATTAAATAATGGATTTCCGCGTGGCGGCCAATCAAATAATCAAAGGTCTTGGATCACCGAACGATTATTCCGACGGCGGCTAATAGCGATATTCATGCTTCAGCTGGGACGACAAACAAAGAAAAAGGACGTCAAAGTGTTATAATTGCATAGATAGAGACACGTCGTTCTTTGATCGTCAACTTTGTCTCGAGCGTCGCCTCTAACGATAAGTAAAGCTCGGTGATCGAGCTTGAAGGCAAATAATCCTTCTTCAAGGGTATGCTCTGTATTGGAAAAACGCAAATTTACCTCACCCTTTGCTCTGATTTGCTCTTGCCGCAAATTTGCTCTTTTGCTTAGCAATCCGATTAAAACTCATAAATACATTTAAGTTTAAATAAGAACAGAGCATTTGCAACTGTAACTGATGCTAAATGAGATACAAATTAATTAGTAAGTCTCGCAAAACATCTATAGTCGTAAGGAGAAACGCTTTAAAAATTCACGCGCTTCCAGATGGATGCTTTTATTACCAAAGAGATGAGATAAGATATTGGTTTCTATCAGAATTTGTCAGGCGATATCCATTACATCTCGAAATTTAGGTTGCCTCGTGAATTGCAGCGAAACTTACGAGTCGAGAGTGCGGTTCTAGTAGTTAATACCGAGAGAGAGAGAGAGAGAGAGAGAGAGAGAGAGAGAGAGAGAGAGAGAGAGAGAGAGAGATGCGGCATGGCAAGCCAGTGGCAACTCTCATTACGCCTTACAAACAGTATCCTGAACTTATGGCTGATTAGGACAAATGGAAACGGGGCATCCCGGTGGGCTGCGCGCGCGAACGTTATATGACGTGCTCGCGATGTTAAGTCGGCCTCGTTACAGCCAGCGGCAAGATAACGAACGGCCACGTGGCAGCTCTCGTCAGGAGGAATGGTTGCTAGGTGACGTACATCGCTAGCTGTACATCCCGTACGATGTCTCCGCATACGTCTTTCGGGATTACCGCCTCATTACCGCGTGATTAGACCTCCCGACTCTATAATAGGGTCTTGAAAATTTCTTTTGCGCTCTGATGCTCGAAGGACGCTGTAAAATGAGCAGGGCGCCTTAACTCGACCTGTAGCGCGGCACAGTGATACCGCACTCGATTATCATCTAATTAGGGTACCCTTTCCCCTCCCCCTATCCCCCTTCCATTCTATCTCATCCCCGGGAAGATAAGAAAGACTTTATGGGGACGACGTGGTGGTAGTGTCACCGGGGCAGGATGCAGCTCGTAAAAGCGCTCGTTAAGGTCTACACCGTGATTACGCGCAACCCGACATTTTCAGGACTGATCTTCATCGAGGTGGGATTTCCTGTAATCGGATAAACGATTAATTCCCGTTCCGTAAACGAGAGCCTTGGGCGCCGTTGATTTTTAACAGTCGCGACGCAAAAGGATAGCGTCCTCGTTTCCATCTCTCTTCTAAGAATTTCTCAATTTTAACTATAACGCTCTGAGGACGCGGCATAAATTGCCGTCAAGAGAACCATGGTTTCATTAACAGTCCCTTTTGATAAAGTTTATGCAAAGTAAAGAGCATTCAAGATTGGAAAATTTTTCACCAAGGTTGAAATAGAACACCGTGGAATAATCTAAAACTAAATTTTCCTCTAGCGACACATATTTACTATACGCATATTTTTCAATTTCATATTAGAATGTATATTTTTTTCATATCAATATTTCATCTGTATATATTATTTTTAATTTTAAAATTTATAATTTATTTCTATATTTCCTATTTGATTCTTTTTTAATCGCTATATATCCCTATCTATATATGAAGTTGCGGCGAATAGTTATTCATTATGTTACTCGGGAGCTATTTTGTGATAATAGGGCTCCATTCGAGTCTTTTACGGGGATCAAAATGAAGCATAAAAGGACAGCTTAGAGCACCCAACATCCAGATGTATCCGATAGGACGATAAAAACGAACGGTCTAATCCTGTGCACCGGCGGGATCTTTTATCTCCTCGCGAGGACGTCTCCATCCATTTCCATGGAAGAAGCGCCTT
The DNA here is from genome assembly GCF_013373865.1 of Monomorium pharaonis. Classification (NCBI taxonomy): domain Eukaryota; kingdom Metazoa; phylum Arthropoda; class Insecta; order Hymenoptera; family Formicidae; genus Monomorium; species Monomorium pharaonis. Next base: position 322,367 of record NC_050467.1, read on the forward strand.
ATGGAAACCCTCTGTCAAGGGATAATAAGGCCCGCATGCCAAGCACGAAGAGTATGGCATGTCGTTAAACGACCTCCTCGACTTTCCCCCGAAGAATTTTCTCTATCCCCCTTCCCTCCCGTCCCGCTCTCTCGCTCCCAGCCCCGGCTACCGTCGCGAATCCGCCAGGGGGGACAGGGGGAAGAGTGAAGAAAGGTGGTGGGTGCGGGAACACCTGTATCCCGACGAAGGATAACGATTATCACGGCAGAATGCCCCGGAATACGGCGCAGCGCAATTTTTATGAAATGTCCCGACGCGAAATTCCGCAAAAAGTCGCCGCCTCATGAAATTATATAGTGACGTTAAGTTATGCGGATCCTCCTTATCCCTCTCCTTCTCGGTTACTTCCTCGGTACGATATAGGCAACGCGATACGAAGGTATCGGCACCGATGAAACTGATACGCATATGGAGGGAAGTTGTGAGAGAATCCATTATGCATGTATCCATGATCAGAATCTTCGGAATTTTGATCTTAACAAAACCAAGAAAAAAAATGTAGAGAATATTAAATGTCTAAGAATTCAAAACTACGTGAATATAAAAAAATCATAAAGATTTTAAACGCGACATCGTCGGAGACAGCGCAAAAGCAAGATCTTGAAAAGCTAAGGAGACGTTAGATTTCAAGAACATTATTACTCGTTTCCGGGTCTACATTTCATCAATGTTGTACGCTCATTCGGGGCACTCCATATACGGCGTATCATATTCCCTCACGTCCAAAGGGAACTTGGATCCCGGTTAAGCATTCCGTCGCGAGGTACACGTCGGCTTTTATGTAGCTACACGCTACTACCCGGGCAACCCTTCGGTCTTACGAGCCCTTTCTCGTCGTCCATTACGGGAAAATGGGGCGCGCGTGCTAAGTGTCGCGCAACATTTCCCCGCTTTCCCGCTCTAATGACTTCTAGCGAGACTCCGATTCGCCCGAAGCTCGTTTAATAAATGCTTTTTGTAAGTCTATTATTAAAGGTGGACGAGATGATCGGTGTATTATTAAATCGACATTTGCATATGTTCGCGAGCGGAGCGTAGGAAGGAAAACGCGGATGTTGAATATTGAAAATTCACGAAGCGATGACTCTCCGGCAAATTTCCTAGAAGAAACTACCAAATCCACAAACTTGTTGGAAAAGTATATACGATATCTCATTAAAACTTGTACGCTTACAGACTGCTGTCTTTCTACTCTCTCGCTGCTTTATATATATATATATCTTAATATACATATATATACACTTAATATTTTCTAGGTTTCTCCTACTTCTAATCGAGAATTTCCCGAGCCGGAAGAAACGCGCTGAATTCGTCTCGCAGGCTTGCGCGAGGCACATTTGTCTCCAGAATGTGCCGCGACTCCTGAGGGATCCTTCCTCATCATCTACCGCCGACAAGTGGGTCGCACGTGCTGAATGTTACAACAAGCAACATCTCGCGGTTTTGCGCCTCGCTTGGCAATTTTGACGGACGGTTAACATTTTGCCGAATAGACCACGGTGAATATAAACTCAGTTGCCATTTCATGCCATGAAATTCCAACTTGAATGATATCTCAATAGTCGTGTAATTTTTAATTATACTACTAATTAGCTCCGCATTTTAATGAAATGTAATTAGCTTCCGCAATTAAAAAAATTCCAGTTTCTAATAAAATTTTCTACATTTACCTTTTTAAAATAGTTTCGTTCCAGCTCTCTCGTATTTCCGAGGAAATGGTTTCCGACTACAAAAGTCAATATCCGCATTAAGCAGGACGAAGAGAAGTTCGGTACGAAACCTGGGATGAATTCTGAATAGCTGACTTGTCATGTCGAAGCCACGCGAGGCGATAAACGTCATGTCAGTCAAGCGGCTGACCCCACTGGGGTCATCGTGGCGTCAAAATCGATCGATGATGGCGTTATCGAGAATGATGACGTTGACGTCAGTCTTGTCTGTCGGCGGATACGAGGCTATCGGTATCGACTAGGGGCGATGACGATGACAGGAAATAAACCAAACTTCAAACTCCGTGTGTAAAAAGAAAAGTTGCCAAACGGTGGTATAACGATTCGTCATATAATTTCAATCTTAATTTTAAGTTCGCTCAAAATCAGATATTTAAGTTCAACAACAAAGTTAAGGAAAGAATGCCGGCATGAAAATTTTCATTAAAGAAAAATCTACTCGGAAATATTCAAAGGATCCGTAGATGAAGAATGGAGCGGCGCGTATTCGCTCGAAATTGTTAATCTCATGGTTTGCGAAATACCAACTTTACAGAGTAATCATTCTTATATTAGTTCTCCTCGTACTTGAAATTTTTATTTACATTATAATAACAAACGATGTAGGAATGAATGAATTCCTACATCGTTTATTACATCCTGGAATAGATAGCAATCGCCGTTGACATAACGGCGAGTACTTTCGCGCGTTAAAAGCTCCCATGAAACCTCGGCCGCGTATCACTTTGCAATTACCTTCGTCGAAATAATAACGCACAGCAACGCGTGCCACGCTAAAACATCCATTTCCTCCCGATTTCAGGATATAATCCCTCGCCATCACGGCTTTCGCGATTAAGTAATGGACTAATGGAATGATGTAATAAAATAATGGCATGATCCGCGTTCTGCCGGTTGATTCCAACGTGTTAACGTTATAGTGATAATGGTGGAAAATATATATTACACTTTCCTAAACTGTTAATTCCTGTCAGCAAATTATCTTAAGTCTCTGGTGCTTCCTGAGTCCCCCCCCCCTTTCTCTCTCTCTCTCGCACGCAGGAATAAATCTCAAATATTTTTAATTTATCCTAATTCGCTGCTAATCTTCTACAAATCTATTTGTTTATTTTTTTATTTTTCTCTAAAAAATTTCAGAAGAATTTTTTGCCATTTTTTGAGTCTACTTCAATCACTAGTGAAATTAATACTAGTCGATTTATGTACCTATTTGTCTCTATTGTGACGTAGTTTCGATATACACGTCAAAGTATCGACAACATCTGTATTATGTGTCCGAAATCGGAAGTCGTGCTTATGACGCGTGCTGAACGTTCGTGCGGTTTCCGCGGCCGTCGCGGCATTTACGCTCCGTTTAAACCGCGCCCGCGATAACCACCTCCCGTTGTAATTTGTGGAATCATCCCTTACTTCGCACGCTCGCGACGGCTAAATGCAGCGAAACGGAAATTACCGAGAACACACCACCGCTCCAGGTATTAATGCTTTAAGACGAAACTCAGAACAACGGATGCAACGAAATTTGTCTTCTATGATTCCAGATACACATGTAAACGCATCCCGTGTCTTTATTTCAAATTTTGCAAATGGGTTACACAATCGAGATGCAATACAGATACGATAACAATAAAAAAACACTAAAATAGTTTCATGAAAAAAAATTTGGAACGCCTGCAGCTATCCATATTTAAAACGATAAACGACATATCTGTTTCCAAATGTTTGATGTCGGTTTTAACGCGCTCTGAACTTGAGCGCCACACATAAACTGCAAATACTGCAAGTACAAAAACTTTTCATACCCATCGCAGGCGAGTAAAGTTACGTAACTGTCGGAGCGATTACGCGTGACCCGGAATTAAAAAGAAGCGTGATCGTAAAAAGAGAAAACTTTTCTCCGAATGCATCAGCATTTCCCGAACGACTCATACCTGTCTCGGTTCACGTTCCACGGAGGAAGCCATATCGATCAGTAAACCGTTCTGGGAATCCCGAAAGCTGTTTGTCTTATATCTCCGTAATACGACTCGTCCGTAACCAAACAAAAGTAGTCTCGTGGTTTCGTTCGTTCGATGGCGAGGCGCGCCGGCGACGTCGTCTTGTTTTCCACAAAGCGACCATACAGAATATTACGCCCCAAATTTACCTAGATGTAGGACTAAAGGAAAAAATCTATTTTCTTATTTAAACACTGCACAAATCTAATGTTAAACCTGCATATTTCAGAAGACACATCTCTCTGCATATAATAAACACCGGTTAAAAAAAATTAAGCAAAAATTTATGCAAAAAGGGTAATTCTAGCCTGTAAAATGTCTATCTTCCAAGTTGTTATATTGACGATTAATCCTCGACTACTTGCCTTTAATATCTCTTGTAATCGTTCCCTCGCCTCCCTCTTATTACTTGCTCAATGTTATTAGAGACACGGGATATACTCGAAGCAATCCGTATACAGCTCGTCTGTGGTTTTGCTCAATCGTGGGGCTTCCGGGCGTGACTTCATATTGCGTTACACCGAGGTGAAATCTTCCCTCTAGCCGCGGATATTTGCCGTCCAATAACATCTCCGGTATTCCCGGCGCCGTCTGTTTTTCCGAAATAACGAACGGGCGTTCCCCCTCTCCCCCTACCCTACACCTCGCATCGCGGATCTCCTTTTTCATCGCTAATTACACCGGCACCGCCATTCGGCTCTCCTCTATAGGACTCGTGTTTTCGTTTGTAATTTTTCGCAATTAAGGAACATGCGAGTTTCAACGAAATTAATACCGCGTATCGTTTTTTTATACCATTTTTGTAATTACGATGTACGTACATGAAATATTAGATTAATGGCAAACATTAAAAAATTGATGAAAAATTCTGGATAATGTATTTGTAATCATATAAATTTGAGTTAAGTTTTAGCTCTATAGTATTAAAATTTATGCGTTTAACTCTCTCCCATGTTTTTTTAAAAATAATAAACATATTTTTACAATGAAAATTTATAACGAGCAAATGCAAAAAGAAAGAATCAATTTTTTGAACTTTTACAGTGACCTAATTCCCAAATGGAATCGAAAAGCATCTCTTGGTATAATATTCAATTTATGGATGCAAACAGATACGTGATCCGACTCATCCACCGTACATCGATAGTACATGGAAGCTCTCGAAATAGCGTACGTTCAGCCGAGATCGTCGGATTGACGAAAGCGGAGATCCGAAATTATGTACCGGGTGCGATCGACTCACTGAGTGCGAGTGGCTTGTCGATACGCGTTCAGCACCTATTCGGAGTTTGGCTTCCTCGCGCGGCGAGACGTGCGATCCGCTGGTTAAATTAATCATCGCGTTCGCGGATGATCGATGCGAATGGAACGGGCGAAGAGACGAGCTACTTCGGACCGCACCGAAGCGGCGTCCGTATCAATTCTCACCGATTACTCGAACGTGCGAAACTCGGCTCGCCTGGGGGTAGAATTTCCGAGGAAATTCAAGGGGTTATTATCAAAGCGATGTAGACGTGATCTGATGGCTGATTGACGATACTGCCAAATAAGTCGACATACTCCTACTCCTTTTTTTCCTAAACGTGTGTAATTCGTAGAAAACAGCGTTTTAAATTTTCGAAGGCAAAAACCTGGTCTCTTTTAATTCTCGCAATTCTCGCAGCGCCGTGTAAACGCCGCGATATTTAAATGCGCGTGAGACGCGCGTATTTTAATTATATTCGTACAAGCAAAGACTTTTACTCACGTATTTTAGTCTCGGCCCTTGAGAAATACTACACTTCCTCTTGCCTTCGCATATGGAAATCTCGCGAAAAGCTGTGGCGACCAAAATTTCGTTGCGAGAGCAAAATCTTGGCGCCCGCAATTCCGGTGCTCGTGCTCTTGCGATTTTAACCACGAAATAAAGATCTCGTCCCAAGGAACGTGGCTCTCCCACGCTTTGCCGTAATGTCCCTGATTTATGTGTCGGTCCCCGGCGCCGCGTAAAGAAGTTAATTACAAACGGCTCGAGCGTTTTAAAACGCAGTTACCTGCCATTTCGCTATCTCAGCGCACCAGTTCCCAGCTCTTAAAGCAGAATCCACGCGGACGAGAAAATCCTCTTTTAGCTTTACTCCAAAAATTGATTATTACGTAAATATGTATCAAGTCTCTCTCCGAAACAATGCATGTGCACCACATGCATGCAGTAATATGCGCACAACGATGACAATAACGCGAAAATGGACGAGAATTCAATTCGTGCGCGTGATGACAATACTAGATTCGAATTTCGCCGAAACTCGCCGTTTATGACGGTACACGCAGCCGAATATCTCGCGGCGTTCCGATTCTAGAGTTTGTTTGTTTGTGAAACGACGCCGGAGGAATAAAGTCGCCGACCGCCCCCGTCGTTTTGTCGATAGGCGAGGGCGGTTGCCGGGTGTTCAATCATGAAATCGTAAATGTCGAGCAATCCGAGCATGACCGATCGATCGCCGCTTTCCACCGCTCGCAATTATTATCGCGGGCCGACGAATGACCCGAATAAATTATCCCGTTTCGCATTTCCATCCCCCGTCGTGATAAATTCCGTGGCTAATCATCCCTGACATCGTGCATTACTCTTTTCGCGCTCCGATCTCTCTCTATACTAGGTATTTTGATAATCGGAAAAGTCCATCCGTTTTACTGTTTAATAAATTTCCAATGAACAGGAATTAACCAAACCTTTTAAAAGAAAATTCGGCCAAGAAAAAAGATGCGGGCAAACAATGTTTTCGCTTTCTAAAAAAAAACCCTAACCTTTTTCGCAAGAATCCCGCAACGGTCCCTATTTCTGGCAGCGCGGAATATTTATTCGGGCCACGGCCGTAAATCAAAGTGCCTAATTTTTTATTTCGTGCAATCGCGAGTCGCGAGTCGCGAATCGCGAGCCGAACAGTCGTAAATACTTCCGGCACGGCAAATATGGCGGATTTATCACTGTAATTTCACGTAAACACGACAGTCGGTGCTATTAATTATACCCACTGCATGTTTGATCAAACGATGCGCGCGCGTCGCGCTACGATTCGCTAATCGGCAAACAAGCGAAAAGATTTACTACATGGATTATCGATATCCTCTCCCTCTTCCTCTCCCTCGCCCTCCCGCGATGTATTCGCGACGCGATCGACCGTGGGCGTCCGAGAAAACCTCTTAATTAAAGTATGAGAGAGCAGTCTATCTCGAAGTTGGAAGAAAATAAATCGAGCCTAATCCTACTCGGTCCAGCTATTTTTGTGCCGATGGATGAAATGTAGCGATAATCGTTTGGAGAATAAAAACAAAACTGTAACGCGCGAATATAGTTTCCTTGCGATGCAATTATCGTTACGTTCATGCAGTTCCTTCAAGTTGTGAAACCTGCGAAATGTAAAGTAGATCTAGAAAACGGTTCACGTCTTCAGAGGGTGCTCACAATTTTAAAAGAGCTGTACTCGTAAAGATTCTTTGACTTCCAACGTTATTAATCCTCGAGCGAAATTCTCGAATACAAATTACTCGAGAAAAATAACCGAGGCAGAAACTTCGAGTAGAACTCTTTTTGCCACTCCTGTCTCGACTCGAAAGTTTACACCGGTCGGAAAAACAGCCATTAAAGTCAGCGTGAAAGAAATTAAAGATACTTTTGCATTGGGGAGCCATCGCGCGTTCCCACGCGAGCTTTTGCGCGAGCACTAAGAGCCGCTTGGTCGAGTTAACTTAACTCGCGTGGATGTAAACCGCATTATATCGCGACTAGAGAGAGAGAGAGAGAGAGAGAGAGAGAGAGAGAGAGAGAGAGAGAGAGAGAGAGAGAGAGAGATCCAAGGAGATCCCCGCGGCCGGCGATCCACTTGCAAAAACGCATTTTGCAAAGGATGCATTCTCAACTCAGATTTCATAATCCACACGAGTGTCCATGTCGCGATATGCATACGTTACCTTTAAACAGCGTATGAATAATAAAAAAAAAAAAAACATTGTTCGAAAAACGTATTCGTAGGCAAAGCATCTCTCTGCGAGAACGAATCGAAGATTAATGACAAAGCAGATTAAATCGCGCCAGTTTTTCAGTTTGCAGTTTGCAATGTTATTCCGAACGGTCCACTGAGCGATGCAAGTACCATGCAGACCTGGGCTTACGGTGGAAAAAGCGAAATGGATTCACTTCTACTTCCGACTGCGGCAACCGGTAAAACCCTGAGCATATATCTATGACATGCGTTGCAAATGGTATAACCACAAAAGTGGGCAGTGGGTTCATTATTCAGCTTTCGCGAAAATAAAGCGAAATCTACATAATTAAAATTAACTTTCTCTCCGCTTTCTGTTTGTTAACCACGTCGCGCAAAACCGGGCCGGATTTTTAACAAATTTCCCGAGTATATTTGAGAAGGGCTGTTTTTTAAAATATTAAGCTACACGGTAGTACGCTAGATTTATTTTTCTCTGTGTACACTTTAATTACATTTTTTTTCCTTCTTTTCATATCGTATCAGATGGTAGACCGTCGTCATTTTGCACTATGTCTTTCGAGTCAACAAATACACGTAGCATTTCATCTACTGGAATTGCTCGATCAATTTGGGAGAGATAAATTTTTTTCCAAATGAGAATTTTTTTATTCTCCTGAGGATATCTCGACTGTCAAAGGGCCACCGAGGGGTCTTTTCAGAATTCCACCCTCGCAAATTTCACCCTCGTTCACTATCGTCTACACGTTTGGACGTCTGCACGCGACTATCCGAGCTTGTATCGTTCAGGTTCACGTTGGTACCTTATAGAAACGAACGTAAAGAGAAGAAAACGTCGAGCGGTAGGAATCGCTTTTATTTTGTCTCTTTTCCTCTCCCCGCGAAACTCACAACGCTCTGTAAATACAACGAAACAGCGTCATATTGTGCCACCGGTAATGGCCGCTGCTTGTTTATCGCGATGCTCGTATTCAATGGTCGACGAAATATACTGGGTGTCCCACCGTATTTTCTCCTGACCATGCACATTTTTCGAGAAACGCCGAATCTCGAAAATTCGACGCAAATTTCAAAGAAATTATTTCGACTCGTGCACGACAATACCTTCGACTGTTATATAAGGAAAATTTATAAAACCATCAAGAGTAGATTTTTCCTCATTTTCAAACAACGATTATGTTCAAACAACATCTATTTTGATATTAAAGCAGAATGTTAAGTGTACATGTGCGTTTTTCGCTGTAAAAGCGCATTCCTTTCCCAATTTATTCGCATTGTTGCGCTCTCGCGCCAGGAAGTATTCCACGTCATCTTAGCGAAGCATATTTCAATTCCGAGTCGCGAGAGCGCGTTTCCGCATTTTTACGCCGACAGATGCAAAATTCTGTACAAAATTGCGCGCATGTGCTCTTCTCGCGGCGGCGAAAACTTTTTGCCGTTTCGCTGCTGCAATAAGACACGCGTCTATAAGCGGAAGGCAAGCATAAAGACGAGTAGTGGATATTAATATTTGACGGGCCAGGAAGAGTACGAGTGCAGTTTGCTTCGTATTGAGAAAATGCGTTACAGAACGTAGAAAATCCCCGGCAGCTCCTTGAAGTTTATTGTTTCATAAGTTTCGCGAGACAAAATGGGCGGTATAAAGAGAAGGAGCAAAAGAGAGAGATAGGAATTCTACTTATTATTCTGAGGTGAATCCTGTTGAGAAGCAAATATAATAACATTACGTAAATAATACAAATGTAAAAACTGTACAATATATCAAGAATTCTCATTATTGTTAAATAAATTTATAATAAGATTTTAATTTTAAATAAAGAGAACGTTGTACCACTTGACCTAAAAGCCTCCATAATCTGTAATCTATTAAAAATAACACGAAAATCTATATTATTTAACAAAAGATAAATTGTAATTTATAGCGTAAAGCAAAAATTAAATTTATCAGGAGATATAAAAACTTTTGAACTCAAAACTCCCAGAATCTAAGGATCTAATAAATCTCACGTGGTAATAAAAGATTTAAGACACTTTGTCATGACGTATCCTAACAAATCTCATAGTTCAAAAATTCTAAGCCTCCAATTTACGATTACTTGTGCAATATTCAAGCGAATTTATGCGAGGATCTCGTGAAGCAGTGATTTCTTGCGTGTCGAACCTCTCGAATTCCCGGCGTCTGTCGTCCATTTCGCTTTGTATTCCGCTTCCGTGGAACGTTTCTCAAGAAACGGGAATCATTCATACGTTCAACAACTTTGTTCATCGCGATATATGTATGTCGACATGAAATAAAGATCCAAGACACGTTGGATAACGTGCCAAGATTCTTCCTCAATATATGGGGAATATATCTGGGATAAAAGTGGCGCGAAGGTTAACGCAGGCACATTGACAAAACGTTAGAGATTCGAGTCGAAACAACAATGTTGACGGATTGCATTTACTTGATTCTACACAGGTTCAAACAGGTTCGCTACTCACGGACGAATTTCATTTGTGGAAACTTTCAACTATCGGCCATCTTTGTTCGAGCAATATTGACGAACTTTGGCCGAAGTTCGAACTTTGACCGACGACTCGACAAGCTTGGTCTCGACTATTGACATATTCCCAATGTTATGCTACTTCCGAAGAAACCGCTAACGAGCATTTAGCATGACATTGATTCAAAGATCGCGCTCTAGTTGAAATGCTATGCCCCTGCAAATCCTGTATTGAAACTCTTAAATCCTTTCTCTTCATTTAGATTGCAAAATACTCTTTCTCTTTCTGTTTAACTACTGCTCTTAATTGTGTAACTTAGAGTAAATTTATTTCCTCAAAACCGACTAATCAATAATGCATCGGTATGTGACGATTGTGAAGTGGACAAATGGCGAAACGGCGGAATGTGATGTACTGGTTGACGTCGAAAAGTGAACGACCGCAGCGTTTGCGGACTTCGCCGTTGTAACGGGGGATACAGGATGAAATACTGTTGATGGTCGGTATTTTCACGCGGTCGAAACAATTCATCGCCATTGCCATCGATAACAAGAGTCTACTACATCTCGGATCTATCGTATTATTTCTTGATGAAACACTCAAGATGTGTAGAATGGAAACGAAAAAAAAAATGATGAACAACTTTCACAAAAAAAATTAATTTTAAATGCGACGGCAAGACCTCGTCGTGAAAAATTAATGTCATAATTCTATGTTACTCGGATACTTCTGACGCACGCTGGACGAGAGAATTACGCATTTTGAAGAGCGTAAAATTCGCCTGACACCCATAACCGATACAAACGTAGTTTTTTATGATGTGGTAAATTGATATTTTTTTGTTTCGCTGCGTTTTAGCCAATCACTCTGCCAACTTCTCTGTATTGGAATTTCACGAAGGACGAATTGTGGAAATTTGGCGCGAAGCACGAAACTCCACTACTAAATTGTTCGACGTTAACGTACCCAAGGAATTCCATTTATTTTCTTGTCTCACGTCGATAGAAGATCGCGTTTAATCTTAACGACAGAAGTATAACCCTATCTCTTCCTTCGTCTTTTTCGAGACTATCTGTATAAGCTTCCGAGCTTAAAAAAAATGTAGATTCCATAAGTTTAGACATCATAATTTTCTAAATTTTTAACACTTAATTTAGTGTTCTCCTTTTTGTTTTTCATTCTGCAAGAAGAAAACAAGAATTTTCAAGATGCAGTTAAATATTTACGTGAAAAACCCGTCGTTTAAAGTAAACAATAGCACTCGTAGGAACAATTATACGCGTTGGGCAAATGTTTACTTTACTAACAACTCTCTTTCATTTCCAAATAAATACTAGAGTTTGTTAATTATCGTTTATATTGACTAAACACAATACTTTGATAATTTAAGCATTATAAAGTGGACAGCTATAATAAAAGAAGTAATTTGCCCGCATGCAATCTTTATCGAAACAAATTTGTTACTAATCTCAAAATAAACAATAAGAATATACATAAAAATTATTTAATTACAACCGTAAAAGAAGAGAAGGAGAAGCAATTACATCGCGCTTATTACACGAACGATGCAAATATGGTGTCGATTGTTTAGAGAAGTGCGGGCGACCCGGTAGTCCCTGTACATAATCGCGCGAGTAATCAGAATTAATGAATTCCCGGCGATGGCCGGAACTATACCGGGCGTTGTAATTGGCCCAAATCTCCTTACGCGTCTGATACGTATTTCAATTTTCCGGACCTTGCGCTGGCCAGGCAGGGAAGAGGGGTGGCAGACACGATAACAGGATGAAACCTCCCTCCCTCCCTCCCTCCTTCTCGGCCGGTCAGCCCGAGCTGATGTAGCGAGCGGGCCATACACGACGTAAATTGCAAATTAGCTTAAGCCGGTTTTGATGGGGTTCACGGTGGCCGCCTACGAAGGGTCCAAAGAAATGTGCGCGCACACGTGTACATTGCATAATCCACGGACAGCTGTGAAATATGCGCGCGACAGGATTCTAGCCTTGGAGCAATTTGCATTTGATTTGGTCCGGGCGACCACTTAACGGTTCAGGTGAATTTCATTCCGAAAGGGGTAAATGGGAGAGTCTTGTGTTTCGATTAAACCGGCAGTGGAGCCTTCGACAAACTTGAACGTTGTAAACTTGAGGGGCAATCCGCTTTTAATAAATACCTCGGGAGGTCTCGACCAACTCGCGAGCGAGGCGGAAATGCTATTTGGATCTTCATTCAATTTCTAGTGGACTTTTTACCGTAACAGAATTTTAATACGACGCTCTAACGTCCGACGAATAAAAAAGTTCTGAATAAAGATGACTCGTTATTAAATTTCTGCTCTGGGAAAATTGACTCGAACATTCCACCGCGTAGAATGCGTAATCGCGAGAAATTGCGCGATGCACGAGACACCCTCTATGCAAAATGTACACACGTTCTGCATCGCGTGCGGCAGCTCAGTAAAACAATGGAAACCACTGTAACCAGAACGACGATCCGCGGCAGAGCGCTATTAAACGCTCAAGTGATTCTAGATGCGCGTGACGTGACGGAAAATCATCCTCTAAGCAGGAAACAGTATTAAAAACGAATATGTCTTCTCTCTCGAGCGGTAGCTAGAGTTTATTATTTCAGCGCGCGATAACAAGACAGGAGTACTGTCTGAATAACTAAGTGGCCGCAGTGTTAAATAACTTTTCATGGTTTTTATGGTTGAATTTTTTGTCAAAGACATTTTTCTCTTTTGGAGAAAAAAAACTCATATTTCACTCATACACATGCACAAACGTTTCAATATATTTGGTCGATGCGTCACGGCATTGTTTCGCAGAAAGAATGGTTGCGCAATCGAAGAGTATATCGACGAAAGGAATGGTAGCAGTTCTGGGTCACCATGCAGCTAGAGACACACATAACACGGGTTCGCTGTACTTCAGATATGCCATTATAGCAAAACTCTTTTCGAGACTATCTCACATCTTAGATATGCAAACTGACTTAAATGCTTATCTCTCTCTCTCTCTCTTTCTCTCTCTCTCTCTTGCAGAACGAAAGCAAATGCTGCAACAGAGAAATTTTCGCACAAACTGTCGGATCGTGTGTGTGGGCCAACGACGTCGAGCATCCCGACGCGGCGCGATAAAGACAATGGAAGACGCGGCAGGCGTCGCGACGCCGTTAGTCAACGTGCTAAAACCGGAACGAAGATCTATGTTCGTGTCGGCACGCTATTAAATGATCTCTCTCTTGCTCTCCACAGTCGCGGCAACACTCGAGATCGACAATAGCACAGTCGAAAAGGATTCTCCGCGAAAAGGATTGGCGATTCAAAGAGACAGAGACAGAAAGAGAGAGAGAGAGAGAGAGAAAGAGAGAGAGAGAGAGAGAGAGAGAGAGAGAGAGAATGGGAGGAAATGGGAGAGGGAGGTGGGAAGGGTCAGGGTTCGTCGCTATCGTGCCTTCGTATTATGCGGAATTTCGGCGATTCACCAACGGTGGCCTAGTATGCCGGCCCACAAATCCTCGCCCTTGCAGAAACGACTATTTAAACGCCGGCTTCGTTTCTGAGAGGTCACGGGTGCATCTCGTAAATCCTTCGTCGAAACCAACCCCCTCGCAAAGAGCCCAAAGAAGAATACGGTTTATCGGTGTACGGAGCTAAGCGATATCTAAAGAATGTGCGAGGCGGATAAACACGGAGCTTAATACAATATTTGCACCTTTCACCCTCCCTCCTCCCCCCACGATTGCATATCTAAAGAGATGCATATCTAAATCTTCAAAATGTGAAGAGCTACAAGCATCATATTTTTCATTTAACATATCACAACTTGACGCTCGTTGGTTAAAGCGTTTTCGACCGGCCTGGATTAATCGCTCCGGGAGTGATTAATGACGTCATAACGGTCAATCACAGCTATTCTTCTAAAGAAGGGAATAATTGTGATTGGCCAGTTCTAGAGGAAAAGAATCTGAGACGGGTTAACCCAGCACCGTCAAAAACGCCATTAGATTAAGTCCTTGCATTTTCAAGTTACAGCCAGTTCGAGATAGAGGGAAGTGGCGCAGTTTCTGCCTTCGTCGGTGTATTAAACGCGCGCGTTGTTTACGCCGGAGTTACGATAAAATTAATCCTTTCTGTGCGAATACGTAAGCCGATACTTAGTCGTGAAATACAGGCGGCGCTCCGCGTAAAGCGCTAAAATATACCGTGTAATTCCGCCAAGAAAGAGAACTGCTATGTATGAAATTGAAACGAAGTTTTCATTTCTGGAAGCGAGCCTGTACCTCGTAAATCCTCCACCGTGAGGATGAGGATGAAGGTGGGGAGAGGAGGGGGAGGAGAGTAGAAAAGGTAAGAGGGAGGGAGACAGACACGTCCGTCCCAGAATTAATAGCGCGTTATACTCGGTTAGTGTGATAAAATTAATTCTCGCGAGCCAACTATGCGCACTAACGCCGACATTAACATGCGCAAAGTACAGCTCAGCTTTACTTCGCTGTATCTTAATTTTCATCAATATTGCCTTACTAAATAATTATTAAAAACCCGGAGAGAGAGAGAGAGAGAGAGAGAGAGAGAGAGAGAGAGAGAGAAGGGGGGGGCGAAGGAGAAGCAAAAGAGGATTTTGATACCGGAATATCGCGTTGCAAGAGAGGTCCAGAATACACGAAGATCTTGAGAGCTAATGCGGTTTAAAAATTCAAGAATCTATTTCCTCAATTTTTTTTCGGCGATCAGGGAAATACATCTCGATATTCGTACTGGATGTACTCGTAAGATTCGAACACGCGGGATCGCCTCGGAGCGATTGAGCGCGTGACGCGAATTCCAATTTCCGCGGCCTCGTTATTACGCGCGACGACGCCCGTGTTATTAAATGATTACTCCGTCTTGATTACCACCGGCGTCCTACGCCTCTTATACAACGGCGACGCGCGACGGATGCTGTCGTCGCCGATTCGGACTTTGATCTCGCGGCTCCATGAATATTGCCGGATGTAAATGACTCTCATCGATGAAGTCGGATCGACACGCTCGATTGCGATATCGCTCGGAGAAAGCTGAATGCAGGAGTGGTAGGGAAGGGGGAGAAGAGAGGGTAGGTAGGTAAGTATTCTAAGCGGACGCGATGGAACAGGAAAAAGGATCGACGCGACGCCCCAGCGGGAAACGCGACGAAGAGGGAACAAGAAAAGGGGAGGGACGGCGGGGGAATACATCGCCGTGCAATCTCGGCGACGTCGAACGACCGGAAATGAAGACCGCGAATCCGCCGAGAAGGGGATGTGGGTGCCATCAAGGATGGTTCGCCGTTTAATAGCGAGCTCGGGATGCAGCTCGGCACGCGGCGCCGCTTAATTCGCGCGTAAAATGGATTACGCGCTCGGATTCGCGAGACGAAGCTCGCTATCGGGAAAGACGCGGATGAAAGACTTCAGGGTGACGGGATTTTCAGAGTTTCAGGATTTCAGGATTCTTCGAGTCTAAGTGCTTTCTCAGGATCTGAGAGACACAGCGTTTCTTGAATTGTCATACCGTTAAATACTGAAATACTTTAAATTACTTTAAATAAAACTCGAAATGCTTTCAAAGCTGTGCTTTGCATTCTTCGAGCATTGTGTATTATATATTATATTGCTAGGTAATTTATCAAATAAACGAATTACTCTTACAACATTGCGCGTTTCCGTGTTGTAAACGAAAATAGCAGGTTTATACTATATAAACGTTGCGATCACAAAATTCTATTAGTATAAAAACATCGACGAACACCGAATTCGCATTTCGCGAAAGCAATTCCGAAGATGCGACAATAGCGAATGGTTCATAAATCCGGGAGGACTTATCGCGGAGGAATTGTGCGCCGAACGGACATGGCGAGCATTGAATTAGGCGCTGCAATTTCAAAGTCGTTCGAGGGAGGAGACCATTAACATGGTTGGACCGCAGCCAGACCGTTGAATTCGCTCCAAGAGTCTCGGATGACGAGACGGCCTGACGTTTCCTCGCTTCGCGAGGACCGTTTGAGGATCCTTAAGAGTGGCCGATGTTGCCAAGAGTCGTGACGAGCAGGCAAGGACGATAACGTCCACGAGAGAGGGACCTTCTCCCTTCGAGCTCTCCTTCTGTCTTTTTGGATTTTCCGTCCGACCCGCGATCGGATTTGCGACGCGACGGAGACTGGAAATTCTTATTTCCCGGTATTTGTCAGAGATGTGAAAATTTTCTCTTTATCAAAGAAACTATTTTTCAATAGCAACCTGATATCGTCTTTTACGATTACATATTATTTACATCGCACATTACGAAGCAGAAGATGCACGGTAAAATTAGTCGTCAGACTTAAAACGCTATCACGCTTAAATAACTCTTGCTCTCTCGTAATAAAAAATTGTGCCATTCGAGCTGGTTTTTACATTCGACTATTCGACTATTCATGTCGGCAAACGGAGTCAAGTCGACGTTTTCGCATTTCCATGATACAGCAGACGCGATAATCACGATGAGAGAGCAGTCATACGAATGCCATGAAATTCTCGGTCTCATCAACGGGACATTGCCGCCCTGTCGAATCGACTGGGTTGAGGCAGCCGCTGTGCTTCATCTCGATGATGGATCAAAGCAATCCCCGCACTTCATTCGCGATCCCAATGCCAGACATTATGCCGTTCGTTCGCGTACTAATGCCGATAATAACAGTTGGTCGTATCGACGGCTGGATTCGATGGATACGCAATTACTCGTGGAAAAGCCGGGAAAATATCGCGGGTCATCGGATTAATTTCTCACGAAGAGAACAGCGACGATAATTAAAACGTCCGGTTATTAATTGCCGCCGTGCCGTGGAAATAAGTTGCCTTTACGATGCGAGAAGGTAAATTTTATTGATCGATGTTAAACACGAGGACGCTCTCGTATGTCACTTGAAATTTTTATATTATGCATAAAGATTTCTATTTTTAGAATTTTGATGTTGATTAACTTTTCAGCAAAGAGTTATACAGTTGCCAATACGTTTCCAAAAATGTTGAAATCAATCCTTTAAGAACGAACATTGTGAGATAGTAATTTTATGCGTCTTATACATCACTATTCCATCCTAAAGAGATTAAACATAAGAGATTAAAACCTGAAAATATATACAAGACACATTTTTGTTATATAAACATCCTTTTTTTATTTCAATCAAAGTCACAATTTAAATTTTCTCTAATAATTTTTAATATAAATTTCGGATACTTCCTTAAAAAATCTAAATAATATTCTTGACACTCACTAATAAAATGAAATCATTCTCGATTTTTCATTTTCCGTAAAAATTTTGTACATTTCTAAAATTTTTCAAAAATACAATACTTATTAAAATTTTTACGCTCATATTAGAAATAGTACAATTTACATTAATTTTGATATTATTAAAATTATAATTATTTTTCGTAAAACTGCAAAATATTATTCCATACTTTGAATCTCTATTGTCATAATTATCATCAGAATTATTTTTGAATTTTAAACACGCACACGCACACGCGCGCGCTCTCTCTTTTCAGAAAATAACCAAAAGAACTAAATTATGCCAAAATTTTATGAATAAAATGTTTATTTTTAGATCAGAATCTCGACAAATATTCAGTTATACATTTATTTTATAGAAATAAGAATCCGTGATTTCTGAAACTCCTTATACGTAAAAATTTTTCCTGCGATCTCGTGACGAAAATTATCAAGGATTTGCGACCTTCGATAATCCGTCGCTCTCTTCTTCCGGCGGAGAGAATTGAAGCAAAAGAACGCTCTTAACTAGAATGAGTAAACTTCGATCTAGCCTATCGTCTAACATAATAATCGATACTGCCGTGGCAGCGGAACGTATCTGGAATTTCAACGAAAAAGAACTCGAGTCAGCAGACGTCGAACAGATAAAACGCGGATACAGAATCCTTTCCCACCCTCGCGATATTTTCATTCCCGTCGGATATTTTCGCGGCAAATTGACTGCACTGCTGTTTATTCGACATCGACCGGGTTTTGCCGATTTGCCGCAATTCCGGATGCGAGCGATGCGAGGCCACCGACGCAGGGCAGTGCGTGTCGACACTATGGATGCTGTCGATGCGCGCGATTGACGCGAATCCGATGAATTTAGATTTTTATGTATATACAAAGCGAGAGAAAAGTGAGAGAGAAAGAGAGCAACTTCCGCGGTTCACCACATAATACATTTGTTTGACAATGGAGCGTTGCAAAAACTGTTTTTATTTAAAAAAAGGAATACCAATTGAGGATTTACATCAAAATATCGTTGTGAAAATATTAGAGCATTATTTGAATAGCATAAATGTAACTGCAGCACTTTAACAAACGTAAAAGCGCAATTTATTTTATTTTATTTTTTTTTTTTCATGTTGTATGTTCGTGATACAAGATGCGGTATATTGTCACATAATATACGGTACAAATTCTGTCCCTAATCACCATGAGACACGTGCAGCGATTCGTTTCGCTCACGAAGCAAATCTTTCGCGGGATAAGATATTCGGATCCACGACGAGTGACATCGTTCCGTCGCTCTTATCGTCTTGTTTCCGGTCGATCGGTGCTCGAGGACTCGATTACGCCGGGCGACGGGCGCCACCGCAATCGTCCGTGAAGCGATTTTTTACGAAGTAATTCCTACGGCGAAACCATCGCATCGGTGCCGAGGCGAAACGGCCAATTCGAGGCTGTTTTATCCGTCGATTCGAAAACGCTCGATCGCGCGCGGTGAGCGATAAAAAAAAAGATATTCGATGGCAGCCGCTTTATTGGACTGCGCTCGATTTAGAGTCGAGTCAGGATGGATCGTTGTAAATCACGTGTGTGCACGTGTGTGCGCCGATAATGGCGTTCGCGTGGATCCGGCGAAAAGTGGAGCCGAACCTTTAATCTCAGCTTTAGTTAAGTGAGTGTAAATGGCTCATTAACTTCATGATTTTTTATATCTCCCGGAATAAATTACCACTTACTAGTTTTACCTGTTGGAAAACGGCAATTGTGCGCGACATGTAAATTTAAGACAAATAATATTTTTAGCAACGAACACAAGGGAATTTAAACGCATTAGTACGAAGCGAAGGGAAAATTAAAAATTTCCAACAAATTACAACCTTTCATCAGAACACTACCTGTCATGTTTTCCAGCTTAAATCACTCAGTTGCTTGCATAATTGAATAACGCAGTTTTTTACAAAACTTAATTAGACATGACAATAGCAGAGCCAATAAATATTTTGCGTAAGTTAAATCAATAAAGCAGTTACATGTTCGGTAAATGTATTTTCTCCAAATTGATTAATCGTGACAGGTAGCGCGATAGATATATTTTCAACCCGTCGAACATTTTCGCGGCGATTGGCTGCACCAACGAATACTTTACTTAAGCTAATTAAATTCTCATAGTAGCCACGTCAATAATAATCCAATTACCGCTCCTATTTCCTTTATTAAAATTGAAAATCCAATACTGCAATTGTGTTTTGAAGCCCGCGTTTATTAAGCCGGATTTACACAATTCACACCTAATGATCGGTCAGAAATGCCCCAAGTAAATAGAATAGTTCTTCGGACCCTGCTTACTAAAGGAAAAGCGAAGACTCTGTGACAGAATTTATAAATAGCTCTTTTTACTTTTCCTTCAAATGTCTCAAAAGTACAAGTTGAAGATTGAGCAGTGTAAATTCGCTTTTACGTTTCCCCGATATTTTGGCAGGACACTCGGCAGCAGATGAGCCGGCCGCACGCATAGAGGATTAAATCCCGGGGAGACACTCGCGTCGCAGCGTGCGTTTCATCGATACGTGCGAGCATTTGCGAAATAAACGGCCGAAAACGGACGGCCGCCGACAAATCACCCAGACAAATTTATGCCCGACGACAGGGGCGGATGAAAACGGTTCGCGGACGCGGGGCTTTAAGCGGCGGGCACAGTCGCCCTACCCGAATCACTATAACTTCGAATATGAAACACGATCGGGGAAAAACGCGCACGCGAGAGAGAGAGAGAGAGAAAAAACAAGAAGCGGGTTTGACGGCATCGGCGAATGAGCCGCCAATCGATGAAAGTTTAATTGCTTGGCATCGGAACGCGGATATTGCTTACAAACTCCCGCGCTACCACGCGTAAATTTCTAATTTTCCCTGACGATCGATCGATCGAGCGAGCTTCTTGCGCAACGGCAAAAAGGACGAGCTATTAGCCGGAGCGCCGCCAGGATTAATTTCCCCTTTAAAAAAAAAAACGATATCGAGCTTATTTTTTGCGCAAATTAAATTTCTAAAATCAAAACGGGTTTTATCGACGACATCACACGAAACAAATCTCCTTAGGTTTTCTCTTTTAAAATCGAAAAGCCCCGGGCTCTCGAAAACTGCGATAACAAGCGTATCGGAAAACGATCGCGTGAGATTGACAACCATTAATTTTGTCTTTCGCGAGATACGATATATTCGAGTCTCGGAAATGTTTCGTACTAAGATATCCTATTTCGAGACTCAGATCATAAATATTTAAATAATTCACACAATTTTGTGTATGTGTATTCGGATAAAATAATTGCAAAGAACAAATTACAACAATAAGCTGCTTACCAGTGAAAAAGTGTGTATGCATGCACGTACTATGCACCTTTCCTCGCTGATAAGTACATAGTTTGCTGTGACAATTATTTTTCTGATAATCAACATATCTGTTACATGTCACTGCATTAAACAGTTAATCAAAGTTTCATAATGAGAATAAATCCGCTCAGAATCAGAAATATTACAAAAGCAAGATAATTAAGATAACAGAACTCATTTACATACTAAATTCAGCTCATCCCGGCGAGATATAATTCGCTGGGGCGGAATGATTGTGATTTAAATATTCCCATCTACGAGAGCCGTTATTCGAGCTTGTCTGTGAAAAATAATCGCGGATGCCCCATCGGAACCCCTGGAAGCTGTCTAACTAACGCTACATTCCCCCAAGACGCCTCTGGCTACACCGATCTTGTTATCCTGGGAACATCCGGCGAAAAAGGTATCCGCGATAGATTCGTTTTTCGACCACCGTTACGATTTATGAAAATCCGAAAATTTCGACGCAACCCCGCTATTTAATCTGAAATTCAATCGACGAAATATTACGGCAATAATTTGGTTTGCTAAATTTCATTAAATATCTGATTGCCACTTGAACATAGCTTAATATAACGATTTCACGAGCGTTCAATTCAATTTCGCAGCGTACGTCGTTTGCCAAAAATAAAGTAAATTTTTTTCTATAAAGATAAAAGAACATTTTATAAAACGCAGTGCGCGAATCGCAGGTCGCAAATACGGACGTGACAGCTAATAAGGGCGTTAATAATATCACCGACGGGCTTTTGATTAGCTGTCGAATCCGCGTGTGTGACCTGCAGCTCGTGTTCTACGTACGAGATCTCAAAATCTCAAATGTTCGAATCTCGTACGTGTTTCGGCGATGCGCGTTTCTTGAAAGCCTCCCATTGTTTTCACATTTTCTATGAATTTTTCAGTCGCGGAGACAGCTATGAATTCATGATCATTTCTTCAAAATCGCATTCAGCATACCGCTTTGATTTCAAGTGCTTTTCGTCACTTCCCCCCCCCCCCCAAGTAAAATGTCATAAAAATTGAAATCTCGAAAGCGACACTCGAGTCTCACACGCATCTCGCAGCTAGAACTTTTTTCTCAAAGCAAAACAAATCAACTGCTATTTTTTTTCTTATAATTTTTGTCTCTTTCAATTATTTTCACATTTTTTGTCTCAATTCTTCCAATTGAGTCGTTTATCCACGATCGCGCATGTTTCCATTGAAAGTTGTCAGAATTGTCGAATCGAGAACAACTAGGTGATCGCCCCGAGTATTTTCCAGTCCGCGCATCGTCTTATAAAATTCATAAATGTTGCAACAGTCATCATAATTCGTTCAATCGTTTGCATGCGCCGATCAAATAATATTAATGGCGCAAGTGCGTAAACAGAGTCATTCGAGTGATGCGAATCGTAAAAAATGAGAACGTGAGGATACACAGCAAGGGTACATGTTACAACAAGAAGGAAAGATAAGGGTACACAGTCTCTCTTTTATTTTATTGCATTACCGTTCGTGCACGCGCAACGCTAAAGATATTGACAGTCAATCGTATTTACAATTCTAACACACGAGCACGTGCGTTTAAACAAACTATGCTAATTATTGTTAGTGACATTTCCGCTGACTTTCGCCTCATTAATATTCAGTGGAACCGATCAAATCTGCAACGGACGCATTTTGACATGTAAAAATTAGCATTAACATTATTTACCAGCAGATGTTATTCAATAACGATTAAAATTTGCATTTTGCAAATCGCGGTCGTGAGCACACTCGCGGCATTAGCTGACATTAGCACGTAGTAATAGCCGATTAATCGTTTGATGCACGAATAAATTCGTTGAGAATGCATCGTTAATGACGATAATACGTTCATCGTAATTAACACTCGAGAATTCCCTTAGTTTCAACAAACAGAATGAAATATTCAAAGTCGTTGTGAGGCGACTGACGTTTTTAACATCAAATAAATTTTACTCAGCGCGAAGAGTCCACTTTTTTATCTCCGTAGTATTTTCCGCTTCGAGTCTAATGCTCATTTCGCATATATGCATAGCGATGAACCTTCCATCCGATTTTTTTTATGTAAATAAAACACCATTACCGCATACACAACGCATGCGGCAGCCAACCGTCGAAATGGCTGGCTTGCACGTCGATCCATTATGAACCGTAACGGACGAAAGTGCATTTTTTAGCGAATTAATCGGAAAAGTACACGTCGAGATTTCGCGCGCTGTCGGAATCAGAGCGGTCGCTTTCCGACGAATTAATCGGAAAAACACACGACGGGATTTTGCTCGCGCTGTCGGGATCAGAAAGCCCGCGCGGCTTTCGCGAGAATCGTTTACCGGAAGCCACGTTTCCGCCATCAGTCATGCACACGGCTCTATTATTTTGTGATCGACATTTTGCCGGTTAGGGAAAACTGACTGAATTCTGGCGCGAGAGCCACTCGGCAATGTTTTCATTCCAATCGGGATTTGTACGAAAGCTCAAATTACGTATTTAACGTTAAAATCGGACTTGCCCATCTATTGAATCGACAGCGAAAATTTGACGCGAAATGTATCACGGGAGAACGTGATGCATATCAAACGAAGACAAGTAAAAGGGCGTGTTATAAGAACGATTAGGGGCGGGCTACATGGAAATGCCTCCAGTCGTCGATATGTCGTCGAGTTTACATGCATGCTGGGGGATCCGGGAATATTATGGATGGGGCAAATAATCGGCTTTGCGGCACCTGGGAAACTCCCTTAACTCTCGGAAGAGATACGTATCGATAGGTCGCCCGGAGCCCTGCTGCTCGTGTCACAGGATAATATTGAACTTTGCTCCAGGTACAGAAATATCTTCCTTCCAAAACATATTCTGAGGGGTGAATACACATTTCGTAAATTAATCTTGGTAAATTAATCGATGCTACATTATTAAAACAGTTTAAAAGGTAAAAAAAAAAACTTAAAAGATTTAAAACAAAAAGTTTCAACTTAATGTCTCCGAAATTGTTTAAGGTCGCAATTTTACAGAAAATAATCCGAAACATAAAGACGAGTCCCAGCTGCGAGCTTAAACTAGCAGAGAACGCGTGCGGGACATCCCCCGGGAGGACGACAAAGATTCCTCTGTATCGAGAAGGTGGCTAACTTCCCTTAGAGCGAGAGCCTTTTTCGGAGCGCGTGACCGGGATAGGAAAGATTTCGTCTCGCTGCAAGACCATTCCGGATTCGTCCGAGTTCCAGAAGCGTCACGGCGAGTTGATCTCCGCGAACAGTTTCACCATTGTTCGGGCATTGTTCCAGTCCCGAAACTAGAAACGACCACAACGAGGTTGCGACTCTCGAAAACCCTGGGACGACAGCCCGTTGTATCCTTCCTCCCCCGTGGAATTTCTCAGTGCCGCCACTGGGCAGTCAATTGATAATCGTCTCGGCCGCCGATCGTTATCGTGTTTCAGAGTTATCGCCGACACTGACCTGCTCGTAAAGATCCCTTTACAGAGCGCATTTATATTTATGACGTCGTTACGGCGTCGGTTTAAAATCGACCCTGCATCTGTTACACAATGAAATACGCCACGATAACCAATGCGAGCCCGTTGCGCGTGACCTGCCGAATTTAATGGACTTTCATCGAAATTTATTTATTACAGAAAATAACACAATTCTACAACAAGAAAATACTGTAGTAAATATCGCAATCAAATTTTTGTTTTCATGAAATTCAGTGGCATTATGACAGACGTAACAATATTCAAAATTATTACATATGTTTCATATTTTACGGAAACAACAATATTCAAAAATATCGTATTTTTTATATTTTCCAAAAAAAAACATTTTAATTATTTGAATATTCTCGTATGCAATTTTATCTTCATGTTATAGATTTTTTAATGGTCACAAATTTAAAATATATATATATCAAAAATTGCCACGTTTGAAATATACATTTAAAACTTGCACGAGTATTTATTCTATAAACAAGAGATTATATGTATATATGATCTGCTTCCTCCATATCTTGATCCATGATTAATGCCAATGTTTCGTGAACGTTGTAGTTCATTTCATTATGGCGAAAAGCAATCTGATACGTTCAAAATAAAATGTTTATTTAATTTATATAAAATATCTTCTTCATAAAAACTATGTATTTGTGTATAAAAAATTTTAAAAAAAGTTATGTCAACGATGGTCGACAGTGAAACGTTAATTTCCTGCATCAAATAAAGCGCAAATGGAATGTGGTCAGAAATGCGAAAAGCTCAGGAATCTTCATGATCAAGAATTTGTTTGATCTCTAATCAGTTGGTTAAAACAGCTATGATTGTTATTAAACTAATTGTAAGTTCAGATCGAGCGGGGCGTCGAGGTATATCCGACGGTACAGGTGAGATTCAGTCAATCGGAGTGAATAAATTGTTGAAATGCATTTTGCACAATGAAACGTGGCGTGAACCCTTGGGATTAAACGAAGCGAATCGATCCAAAACAGGCTGGTTTAACATCAACACACACTGAAGCCTATAATTCGCCAAAGAAAAATCGCTTGTCATACATCTCACGCATTTCCTTTAACTTATTAACAATAATTTCTATTAAAAGATTATTAACCTCCAATTATTATAAGGTCAAATTAAATTGCACGTCTATCTGAGAAACGATTAAAGAATCTTGATTGCAACTGATGCATATATTTTCACACAGATTGATAGCCCGTGCAGAACTGTATGCACACATTCGCCGAAACTGTTTTATACTTATGGGTTACATGTAATCTCGATTAGCAGAAACCGAGGAAATCGCACAGAACAATCGCTGCTTGCTGGTGCAACATGCCTGTACCGAAACAATAGGACTGTTTCAGACCGTTACTCAGTTATCCGTGATTTCAGTAAATCTCTACTAAATAGAATCCCAGAATGCAATGTGCACGGAAACGTCTCCGATGTTCCTGAATGCTCACCCGATCGTATTTGCTAAGATTCCGCGACATATACAGGATGCTTCAGAATCCAACAATACCGGAATACAAGAAACTTACATACTTGAAAATCCGAAGGACTCGAGTAGAAGTTGATCTAATTTCAAAATTCGCTTATAATATAAACATTGCCGATATTCTCTCTCCTGACAATAATGTAATAAAATTTCTAAAAATTCGTCCCCTTGTGTATGTACGCACGGCATCCTTTACAGATTCAACCGATAAGCGACACAATTATCGATTCTGCGCGCCAATTTCGCGCTGAAAACAGGCCGAGCACCAACTTTTCCTATCTACATCCGTTTAATCGATTATCCTGAAAACCACCACTCTCGAGATGCCTCGCGTGAGATAATTTATTTCATACATCTGGGTCATCAACCTTCGGAGAATCCGCGTTGAAACTCAACTACTACTACCACCCGCTTGCTTCGCTGATTGCCCCGAACATTTGAAACGATAAAAACAAAAATTAAAGAGCGCTCTAGTGATGTTTCAGTTCTAAAAATATCTCACTCAGAAAGCAATATCTACTAAATTTTTCCAAACTAAATTTTTAGTTTTCTTTTTTTTTGTTTTCCTACAAATCTTGCATCTTCTTCAGAAATAGAGCGTCAAAAGCTTTTGTTGCGAAATAAACTGAACGTATATACTAGTCTAACATTATATCTAAAAAGCATTCGCAGTAAATCGTTCAAAGCTTTCGAGTGCAAAACCTTTAAAACGGCTTTATAGCGAGCGCCAAATCGAAGTTTAACGGGAGAACGTCGTCATTCGCGGCTAATAGGGCTTCTAGCACGAGTTCCTATGAATCGATACGTGCCCGGAAGTGGTACGCTGTTTATCGTCAGGCGTTTGTACGTTATCGGCAAATTTGGCGGAGTATCTGTTTCACGTCTGTTAAATGGAGTCCTGGGTCGCGCTGTGCTCCGAAACGTCTCAATGCGCTCGATCACGACTCGCGCGCGCGTGCACTCCGCTCTGAACTACACAAGATATACAGGATTTACAGCAACTTCGGAATAGCTTCTCTCACGAAAATCGCCGCGGCGCACCACGAACGTCGCTGCCAGAGAGCATCAACGACCCGTCAGTCCAAATCCCACCTATTATTCATACAATTTTGTGCACCTTAGTTTCGAAAGTCTTAAAGTCTTAACGTTTTTCTATACGAATTTTCGTACCTACTTCGGAATATTCGCCTCTTTACAATTCTAGGATGTCAAATTTAGAGGCAGGCCGCTCTGAATATTTCAGGTATCTCGGATTCGCGCGCGCATCTTGAATTGTAAAATTTCAAAATCTCTCTGGATTTCCCGCGGTAGTTTCGAACACGGAGTGGCTTAGGCTTTTTCGCAGCCGAATACAACAGAAGAGCCACTGGTAACACTGGGTCAAACTATAGTCTGTTGAGACGACTAATATTCAAAAGCCGCGAGATATACGTGCTTTAGGGGCCGGCATTAATCTTCACCGGGAACTTTACAGAGGCTCCGCGATCGCGCTATTATCGTGCCTTAGTTGGAACATTCAGTACGTAAGCAATAGCGTCGTTCTATACACAGGCGGCAGCCCATTTTACACGGGTCGCCGAACCCCACGAATTATTGGCCAGTTCCCAGTCAATAAGGACACGTCGGACGTTATCGCATGCAGGACTACCAAAGTATATCAGCACACAGACGCGCTCTATACACGTATGTACCGGCATAGATCGGCAAGAAATCGTTTTCTCCCTCACTTACGTCACTTTACGACGCACGATCAATGCAAAATAAATTCTACATATAAATACCACTCGATATATAATTATTTGAAGATTAACGGAGCGCCATTGTATGGATAGCTATTATTTTCCTACCGTAAAAATCGATCGGTTATTTAAAAGCGAGTTAATCTGACAGTTCTGCAGTAAATCTTTATACATCCGTAATAATAATAATAGAAACTAAATTGCGGCGCGTTATTCTCGCGGATAGAAATTACTTTTCTCTCACTGGATTTATTTTTCAGAAAAAAAAAATTCTCCGCGGGACTTTTCGCGAGCTCGTATTTATGCGGAAACATTTAATATTAGTAACACTTGTCTACCTGAAAGCCACGTTTTTTCGCAATTTCCACGTAATGCATCCTTGATTACATCGCGAGGCGAAGAGATTTCTCTTTGCCCGGCAACTTCTGCTGCCTCGTGCTGCAACGTTATTGTCGTCATCGTATCCGGTGGTCGCACCGCGTGGGATTGAAATACGTCAGAATAATCGAATATTAATCGCCGCACATTAAGCGAAACGCGCGATTTTAATCACGTCCGTAAGGTAAATATTAAAATGTGCAAATACGTACCAACGCGTTCGCTCTTTCCCTTTCCCTCTCATTACGGATGCGTCGTTTTATCGGCGGATTTCCGCGCGTGGAATATATCGAGCGGGCGGAAATAGAGATAACGCGCCCCCTCGAGACGTTATAATCTCATAATCCCGCGATACAGGAGTCCCGCCGGTGTCCCTGCGATACTTAACACGCTGAAATATCAGCCGTTCGATTTTTCACCTTCTTTCTCTTATTCCCTCTGTCTAGATTTCCAGACTCTTGACCCTTTTGAGCCACGGCAACGGAAAGCGAAATGGAAGTGTGAGTAGTGTTTGCGCGCTACTTGCTCTTGCGCGCGCCGACTGTTTCCACTGCAGTGCAAATTATTTCGCGACTAATTACCTAGGCGCACCTGCAAATTACTACAACTGCGACGAATGCGCGCGGATATATATTCGCCCATAGGGAAGCGCATATATCTGGTGGCGAGGAAAAATGGTAGGCGCGACGCGAGATATATACGAACTAATGCACGTGCACCTCCTAGCGTGCTGCTACTTATGCGGGGCTGTTTTGCAATTTAGAGGAGCATCAAGTGCGGTGATTTTCATACCGCGGTCGGTAATTCGTGGAGAGGCGTTGCTCAAAGAAATACTTCGAGCGGAGATACGGGGATGGAATATTTTAAGGGTGAAATCCGCGCGAAGTGTGCATATGCAAATGATTTTTCATTCCACAGAGTGGACGCCTCTTAAGAATTTTTTCTAAAACTTGAAAGCATAAAAACTCGCGAATTGCGATGACAATGCCTCGCTCGGGGAGCGAAAGTGTACGGCAATCAAGTATTTCCTCGAGAGCTCGATTTCTTGCATAAACGCGTTTGTGGTTACGATATAATCAATACGAGAATTTTTTTATTAAATCGTAATATTTATCCCAAGAGAGATAAAAAGACGTAATATTTTCTGTAATATTAATTTTGACGGCAATATATAGCTACAGTTATATACAACATATTTTATCACGCAATCACGCTCGATACATTACCCCCCCTCCTCCTCCCTTTATCCCCCATCCAAGCTTCATTTTCTCGCATGTCTCTCGTACGACGCGCTTTTTGTTATTTCCCCTTATCGGTGCGCAAGGTAATCCCCCGCCGCCATCTTTCCACCTCAAACGATCCTCCTTTACGGAGTAAAGCGGCGGTTACTTTCATTCCAGTGGTGTTAAGTAAAGTGGACTATCCGTTCCGATCGTCGGGAAGGTTTAAGAAGCTCGCAAGAAAATTTCACCAATTACTTCCGCGGGGCGATTTTCTTTGTACAGAAAAACGACTGCCAATATATGTACTTAATGTCATAAGAAAAAAAAAACGCATTCTCATGGAAAATCCGTGGATTGAAAGCTTCAAGAAATTTCGAGGATCAAAGATCCAAAAACTAGCAACTCAAAAAGGATTTTCTCGCCAAACTACCTTGACGAGATTGATGTCTTTCCGACACACGATCGCCGGAACGTTATTAATGCACGCAATAAGCGACGTCAGAGAAAAATATGGAACCCGCGCAGCGTATCGCTGATTTTACCAGGAACATACATTTTTCGCGAATTTCCATTTCCCCGTAGCCGCAGCGATCGATACGCCTCGAACTCGGTCGTATAGAATTATTTACGCAGTCACGTGCTCAGAATAATTTATTATCAAAGGCAGCTCACATCAGTGGTCAATCGACATAATCTGAATCTCAAAATCAAAACTCGGAATGACACATACGAGTTTACTCAACAAGAATAAAACATCTTCTTTAAAAGGTATAATTAAAGACACGCGTTATATGCAATTATATTATTTTTTATGTTAAAAGAGAAAATTATTATGCAAAAAATATAACATTTGAGAAATTAGTGAAAATATTTCTAGATAAAAATCTGCGGTTTATATTTCATTTTACATATATGCACACATTATATTTTTCCTCGCGCGATAATAAAAGTAGTTTATTTTTACGTTCGGTGACAAAATCATGAACATCGACTTTGCTCGACGACTAATTAACGATTAAAACTTGTCTTTACAATTTAAACACTGCGCTTCCCAAGAATAATCTAGCCGAAGCGTCAATTCATTTTTAAGATCGAGCACGGTGCCAGGGACACCTGTATTCTTAATTAACATCGATAATCTCTTTCTCTTCTCTCAAAGCGCCTTATGAAGGATCTTTTTTGCAAGATCTCGGAACTGGGGAAAGTATTTAAAGTTTCGTCGTCGTAAAGTGTCACCGGCCGTGAAAAAAGACCGTCGGATTGGAATCGGTCGTTTTTACGAGGCGACTTTTATCTTTCGATTATTCCTCGACGAGAGCGGTCGATTGCACGCCCTTCCACCAGGAAACTCGCATATATCGCAAATCGAGAGTGCTCAAATTTTTACCGAGTATCGATATTCTTTATCCGACATTTAGTAGTATCATTTTTTCGCGTTAAATTGTCTCAATTAAATTACAAACAACATGGAAACTGTACGATACCCCAAAAAAAGTCACCGTATTTTATCACCAAGTGTATCGAGTATATCAAAAAGCTCGCATCGCTCTTTCAGCCGGGCATGTATCGCCCAAGTTCGTAGAAGAGTAAACAACGCAAACTTTCATCTCGTATAGCACCAAAATGTTGATACTATCAAATTATCATAAGCTAACCCTAGGTGGCAAAGGTGGACATGTGCGGAACCGATCATTATGCGAACTATCCCGAGATTCGCGTTCGTAATTGTGCGCCTGATAACGGCTATTTTGTGTCTCCTGAGAGAAGATACTCGAAGCACTCGTAATATTGGACGGATTATTGGATTACGTAGTCGTAAACCCGTAAAGGACGTCGCGTTCCCCGAGGGATTTCGCCGATGGAAATAATTCTCTCCCTTCGAGAAATTATTTCATCGTTAATTTACCATTTCCATGCATCTTTTAATTTCTCTTAACAGATAGCTATTATGTAAGCAACTGTACACATGCACATTTATTGAGTCAAGATGCTGAAAAAGCTTTCGACTTTACTCTCTTTGACGCGAAAAGCTTGCATCACCAGCAAGAGCAAATCGCTCTTTCAGTCGAAGAGCATTATGTATTCGCTTAAGTTCACAGAAAAGTAGACAATGGGCTAAATTCATGCGGACTTCCATCTCGATTGGAATCGCTCAACATCAGAAAATTGGAGTCGCGCAACTTTTCATGGAACGCTGCTCCAAAAACGGGAAATCACGACTGCGACAGTTTTCGCAACGAAAAATCAAATAAGCGTCGATTCAAAATTCGCGTGTCGTGATTAATTGGATGGCTGGGCTGCAGTGGACAAAAACACTATTTTTCCTCGCAATTCGAGTACCGAATGAAGTTAGCCAGTTACCCAACTGCACCGCCGCTGCAATAAAATGCAGCGTTTTCGCAGAAGTTTTATTCATTTTTTGTAACAATTATTCAGTAAACTTTTTCTACCTCAAGTCCAGTTGGCTGCTCCGCTGTTTCGAAACATTTTTCATGAACACGGTTTGCAACTCATTGTTACGCATTGATCAATTATACACCGATTTGTTTCGACAATTCGTGCCAGCAGAAAAAAACATATGCTAAGAACACGATTCGATGCAATAATTAAATATTCCTACCGACGGAAGATGAATGCCATAAAACCATAAATGATAGACAAAGAAGGATCGCGCGCGTATATCAAGGAATATTTAATGGTCTTCTCTTTTGGAAAGAGGCAAAGGACGGAAGCGATTTCCATTGGACAAAAGGGCAGCAAATATTATGTCTCGCGCGGGTCGCCGGATCGCTTTATGCTCTCTTTGATGGAAGACACGAAAGAAGTTTGCTCTCAAAGCCTCCCTTGTAAACATTGTTACTTTGCGAGCAAGTGAAAATCGCGCGACCAAATGGGCGGATGAGCACGCGCGCGCGCAAAAGAAATAATGGCGGATCTCGGTGGACCAACAGTAAAGACGCTAAAGACACACTTGGCCGGGAAAAAATCTCAATTTTCCGGTTGAATATTCTGCCGCAATGGCAGTTCAATTGCAACTTGCTATAAAATCGTAGTATAAGTTTTTAGGGAACTTCTCTTATAATATTACTACATTAATTACTTTTACTATAATTCATAAACGTCACTTTTAAAACACAATTCTAGGCTAAAGTATAGAGATAAAGATACTTCTCAAGCTTTATATACAAAAGATAAAGATAATTAAAATAATGTTACTTTGTTTACGAAAGACAATTTCATTATACGCGACGATTAAATGGTAATTAGAAAGAATATTATCAACTATTCTCTGACCAGCTTAACAACATTAGTAAGAATATATCACATATATCACTTTGAAAAAGTAAATTAATTCTCTCTCTCTCTCTCTCTCTCTCTCTCTCTCTCTCTCTCTCTCTCTCTCTCTCTCTCTCTCTTCCTTTCTCCCAAGATAGTAAAACTTTTATAAAATTTGCTACTCGCTGTTCTCAAAAGTATGGAAATGGAGAACTTAGGTTTCAGATTTTATATCCAGCTCGTAGTCAGACTCTTACTTTGCCGCTTTTGCCCCGATTTCTCCTCGAGAGTTTCCTTCATTTTTTTTCTCGAGAGAATCCGGGATTTCCGTTCCGGATCGATCAAAACGCTTTAAGGAAAGGGGTAACCTGATACTCGTCATTACCACCGTTCTAAGATTTCAAGAAGCGTACTGAATCGAGACGGAAGAAAGCGATGGACGTATCGAGTATCGCGAGTCTCACCAGGAAAGAAATGGCAGAGGAAAGCGAGGAGAGGCACGAGTGAGCAGGGGGCACCCTGCCAGTTTATCTTTTGGATTCTCGTAAAGGAGTTTAAGTCCGCATTTATAGCCGTCCCGTTATCGTCCTACTGAGAGGAAAATATATCATTTGATTTATGTGCCCGTGACAACCCGACTGCAAAGTTGATGCGCCAAAGTGCATCGATAATGGTGCGACCTATAATGGTGGAAAGATCGCGAGATGCATTATCCAATGTGTGTCGCGACACATGACGCACAAATCGTTTTATTTCGGTTCGTAACAATTAGACCTATATATATATACTGTTACAATTTATATGGTTCATAAATATAAATATAAATTTATAATCTTTATTGTTTATATTTATATTTATAATTACGTATTTTGCAACTTTAATATAAAGTAATACATAACTATGTCGATATTTTAATTCTAATGTTTAATTATTGTTAAAATATTACGCACAGATAAATATTAATTTAAAATTACTATTACATGATTTTTATTACAGTGTCTTCAGAATTATTACGTTATGGCGCATTAACAACATGTTATAAAATACAATTGTGTGCGTGCAAAATCGTTTCTTTTTTTCTTCTCTCGCAAAATTACGCGCATGAGATCTCTTTTAGATGAACACGGAGAAGAGTAACGTCACACGAACATCTCCTAAATTGAATATCGGACCGGCAATCGCATGCGAGACACTATCTTTCGCCGAAATATTTGTAGCCAGGGACGAAGGAGGTAACCCTCGTATCCTAATCCTTTGAGACAGCCACAGCGTGGCCTCGAGGGGAGATAAACGAGATCCTATCGATGTGAAATAGCGGAACGCTCGGCGGCGACCTTCCGAGAGAAATCGTATTGTTGGGATATCCGCCATTACAGGAAACGTGCGTTTAGTAACCGTAACAATAGCGGTTGTAACCCCGCGCGAAGCGTTCGCACGATAAACGATGAGCTAAAAATATGTCTTCCCTTTATACGGCCATTACGGAGTATCGCCCGGTAACTTCGCGTGTACCTGTCTCCCTGCTGATCCTCGGGATCCTAATTAAATTCGAATGACAATTGAATACAAAACAATGGCAAACAATTCGTTCTTTTCTTTTCGCTTTCTGTCGCCGTTTATCTTCAAAATAATTTCAATATCCGACGAATTAATTATGCCAAAAAGAAGAAACTTTTCCTACCCCGCCGCCACTTCTCAACGCAGTCGCCAATTAATACTGGCGAACTGTAATTGATAGCAGGCCGCACACTAATGAATGAGCTTCGTTAAAAATGGTATTGTACTGAAAGTTCCTAACTAATTAAAAGCCACCTTTATGCGCGTGTAATTGTTCCGACTTCACGCAGTGATATGAATACAATTGAGAAGTGCCAAGAAATAAAAGTTGAGACAAAATGCACGAATGTGCGTTGCATTTCAAACGCTGACCAAATTGCTGCTCTCTCTCTCTCTCTCTCTCTCTCTCCTCTCTCTCCTCTCTCTCTCTCTCTCTCTCTCTCTCTCTCTCTCTCCCTCTCCCTTCTCGTCTCACTTCTCTCTCCCTCTCCTCCTCTCTCTCCTCTCCTCCCTCTCTCTCTCGTCTCTCTCTCTGATGCTCTGCTCTCTCTCTGCTCTCTCTCTCTCTCTCTCTCTACTCTCTCTCTATCTCGCTCCCCCCCTCCCTCCTCCCCTCCCTCCCTCCCTCCCGTCCCTCCCTCCTCCCCTCCCTGTCCCTCCCTCCCTCCCTCCCTCCTCCATCCCTCCTCCCTCTCTCTCTCTCTCTCTCTCTCTTCTCTCATCTCTCGTCGTCGATCGCGGGTCTGCCTCTTGACGGAATTCTGGGTCGGGGTCGTCCAGCTATGCTCTAAAAAATCAGGTTCATCTCTCGGGAGTAATCTCGGTCTCAGTCTCTCTCTGCCGTTATTTTCAGTCTCGTCTGTCTCCTCTCTCCTCCTTCGTCCCAGCTCTCTCTCATAGAGGAGAGGAAGTTTGACTCCTCTCACTCTTCTCTCTCTCTCTCTCTCTCTCTCTCTCTCTCTCTCTCTCCCTCTCTCTCTCTCTCTCATATCAAATGATAATAATTGATTCTCGTTAAAACTCATTAATTAAAATGTATACATACATATATCATTTTCTCAACGTTTCCGGGCTCATATATAAACATTATTATTATTCTCTTCCCATCGCTATACGAGCTACCGGAACATCCGGTACGTAATCCTAAGAATTGATGGTCAATGTAATGCAAACATATGACGAATGAAAAGGACTATATTGTCCATGGCGGGGAATCAGCCTTAGCACATGTTTCACAATGCGTCAAATTGCGTGTGCCTTTGAACAGCTCGTCACGCATGTTGCGTCGCGTTTCGATTGTTCGATACGGGAAGCGGACCGCATTTCCGTCACCTGCCTCGAACTTTCCGGCCAATTCCCGACCTCTTTCGACCTGCTGGTTGAACAGAAATTACCAGACTCTGGAATTATTACGCGCGATAGAAACAAGGAATTACGCTATTCTTTGAAATAATTTCTCTCCTTTAGGATGCACTAAATTAAAAAAAAAAAAGTAAAATAGTTTTGCATGAACATCAACTTTAGAGAATCCAACGTTAATTAAGATTTGCCTTCATTGACCATGCTAGAAACAACTTTTATGCATAATGACGAAATCAGCGACAATTGTGTCATAATACACGAGAGTTTATTCGTGCTATAAAATTTGCGTAAAAATGGAATATAGTCGGGACTTTGAAGGTTGCCATATCATCGACGAAAAATCCCGGCCGTATGAAGGAAATTCTTGGCAATGCGTGTAACAATGCAATTTATATGCGTCCTGCAGAATTTACATGTGAAAGAAGCGCGGCGTAACAACAGATATTTACGTCGCGCCGGTATTTTTCGCGGTTTCTACACGGGGTGTCCCGGAAAATATCGCGACGATGTTGCCGCGCCGGCCGACAAATGGATTTCCATCTGCCCGTTTCGATCTTTCGATGTCTTTCCGCAGACTCCGCGCGTATCCAACCTTAAAAGGGAATAGCTGTTCCGAAAGTTGTACAACTTTCGTTATCTTCGTTTAGAATTTCGAAACCGAGAAAGTTGGAAAAGTTACCGAATGAACGAGTTGAAAGGCAAAGATCCGATAAACGAAGTATTATGTTACGCGCGATGTAATCATACCTATAATTCGTTGTGATGTACCTGTTAGTATATTAATACTAATAGATACGCGGTTGCTCTTCAAACGAGCAGTGAAATTTAATACTAACCTAGTCCAGCGAACAGTTGATTAGTTATCGTTCTAGAATTAATGGTTATTGTTTATGCTAATTATTACCGCGCTGTCAGTAATAATTACTGTGTTCGGATACATTTTCTCTACGGTTTAATCTCGGCTGGATCAGATAGGATTTCTATATTGTTCTGGTATTATATTTTCAATTTGTTATTCCTCTCTCACGCGCGACAGTTATTCCTACAATTATTTCTAAATATCTTTCGAAAATCGATAGTTTCCCCTTTCTATCTTTTTGCTCCTCCTCCCCCCACTGACCCCATCAATTTTTTTGCCTAACAAGCTCAAGCGGAAAAAAAAAGAGAAGAAACAGTTATATCCGACGGCTTTTTGCCAGGAGGGTTGGAATGTACTAAGAAATCGATAAATTCTGTTTACTCAGCCAGCTGCGCGTGTCAAAATCCGCCGGAAATTCAAGCGGAAAAAGTCGACACCCCACAGCCGAGTCGCCGGCCCGAAAAACCAGACCACCACTTGGTCGATAACCCCGCTCGCAGTCGGTCTGCCTCGGGTTACTAAGGGTTACAAACCCTCAGTTTTCACTCCCGAGCTAAAACAATTACATAAGTAACACGTCGGATTGAGCGTCCTAATATTAAAAACCTCCGAACAAAATGGAACAATTCCAATACGCTAAAATTAATGAGAAACAACAACATAGGACATGCAAATAATTTCATGGCTCATCACGTGAGTTTAATAAAATAAGCTGTAATAGAGTAATATTCCATTTATTTTTATTTTTGGTTTTTATATATTCTGGACATTGATTCACTGAGTTGTTTTTCGACGTGTTACATAGCCGATACAAAATTTCGATATTAAGTTCCAATATTCATTTCAATATTCATTGTTAAAAATTCGAGTATTATGATTGCAAAACGTACATAACCGCAACTGGCATTAAAAATGCTGACATATTGAAAATATTACTATATAAAAACTAATTTTATAAAATGTTTAAGTTTAAAAAACTCAATGAATAAATTTTAAATGTTCGACGAATATTGATTAATATTGTCGCGCTATGACGAGTTTCATGTTGACGATTTGTGTAAAATGATTTCAAAAAGTTACTTTCGGTTATGTATAGAAGTTCGCTGAGAGCCGTAGAATACTTTTCAGAGGCTATCGAGCGAAATTCCTCGACATGCGTCACGTTTTGCGCGAAAGTGGAAAGTTTTCCACGTGACTATGAATTGCAGAAGTTTTCGCGATGGATTACTCGCCGATAGTGTCATCTGCATGTGAATGACAAAGGTGGATTAAGTTCCGTTATATATCACACACGATTCACGCGCCGGCCCACACCCACGTGATCGCGCTCTGAGGAAAGATCCCCTTCAATTTCAATCCTCTTAAATTCTAGGAAATCTCGATCGTTCATATTCCAGCTTCCTTGAATTCGAGCCTAGAGATCCTAGGCTTTCGTGAAAATTTAAAGTTCCGCGAATAATCGGCGCGCAAACAGCAGCAGGATCCCGCGGATCTCAGGTTCCACAGATTCCTTCCTCGAATCCTACGTTCCGCAAAACCTTTACAGATTTTACTTGCCGTCGCTATCTTGCTCGTCACGTATATTAGATTCCGCGAATCGTAGCTTCGGCGGAGAATCTAACATCCGCGGCTATTCCCTTCTACAAATCGCAAGTTACAATACGGGCGCGCGCGAGAGAAAATCTGAACGGTAAAACCTATCCATAACTCCCCCATCTATAGCTTTTATCTTCTGCGGTTCCAACATCGCGCTCCTAAATTTCACGAATCCCCGGATACCACACAGCTTCCGCGTATCCTGGCTCGCGCATATTCGACTTTTCACGGAGATGCTATTACTGGTGGAACATTCGACGATGAAAAAAAAAGGCAGTCAGCCGCAGAGACGAAAAGAGTGGGCACCGAATCGGATCCTTCCTCCTGCTTCTCTTCTAATTACCTCAATCGGCATTGCCGGTGAAGCCATTAATTTTGTTTAATCGACTGCTCTTCTTCTCGTTGCCAACAGGGGAGCTCCTGTCCAAGAGGAAAGAAACTCCGAACGAAGGCAACGTAGAGGGCGAGAGGGGACGAAGACATGCAATGACCTGGTTGCGGAATAGTATCGCGTGACTTCCGCGCGGCGCGAGATGATGAATTCGGCGAGACGGGGGTAAACGACGTGCGGGATGGGAAGGGAGGGGGCTCCGCCGACTCGTAATTTCGCGCGGAAACGCGATGAAAAAGCCAGCAGGCGCTTATGCCGATTAATAAGCGTGATACAACAGAAATTGCGGTCGCGACGCGCGGCAGTGATTACGTTACGACATGACAAGCAAGAAGCGACGAACTGCCTGCAGTGATTACGAGAGGCGAATTCTGACAGCGCAGAGTGTGCCGTTGCCGTTCGTCGAGTAATGGTGACGCTTATCGATTAAAATAGCGAGATTGATTGTCACGATTAAACATTAATTCCGGCTTTAATCGTCTCGCGACGTAAGACGGATCGCGCCGGCAGATTAACACTCTTGCCAATCCCAGCGAATAATGGGATAAAGGATTCGGAGTGGACGATTACAACGGGAGCGCAAATCTCGGTCTCGAAAACGTGAACTGTTATCGTGCCCTCGCGGCATTACCGTTAGTTTCGACAAAACGGACTAACTACAAATTTGGCCTACTCGATTCATTACGAATGTAACAGAGACCACAGAGTCGCCGCATAATGGTACGCACGCCATTTTACATGAGAGAGAGAGAGAGAGAGAGAGAGAGACGAAGTCGAGCATGTCTAAGTGGATACAGCAAATTCTAGCTGAATTATTGCGCTGGCACTTCCTCGCCTGGGGGTCCGTACGGTTTTACCGGTCCTATCGCAATTAAATTTACGGCACTCTTTAAATTCGCTCGTGAACCAGCATTTTAATTTGCGCTACCTTTTTCCAAAGCCAAAGCTACAATTAAATCTACGCCCCCTCTTCCGATTCGCGATTAAATTCATACATTCTAAATACGCGATTAAATTCATACCTATCTTGCCCGCGCCACGAGACTCCCGCGCCGCACTTTTATAATTTCTACTCAAACTCGTTATTAAATTCGCATTACCTTTTTAAATTTCTTAACCGAGTTTACAGCACTCTTTAAACTTTCTGGCCAAACTCACAATTAAGTTTACACGTCTCTCCTCAAATTCCCAAATCAAATAAGAGGAACCCGTTAAACAGGTTTATGCTACTTTTTCAATCTCCGCGAGTAAATTTACATCATTGAGTGGGAGTGTTCCAATCTTGGAAATTGATCGCGGCATTCTTCACACCGAACAATCGGAACGATGATTTCGCAGAGGATGCGAGATCCTCTCGTACTTTCCACAGAATATTTGCTCTCTCCGATGGTTCGGATCACGCGAATTGATCGCGATCGGTCCACTTACCGTCACGAGACGCCGTTCGCCATGACCGCGGATATCCTCAAAGAGGACGTAGCATCTTCCAGTATCCCTCAGGATTCCTCGCACCAGACAGGAGGCACAAGATCTACATCCTTCCACGCACTGCCGGCTTTTGATTCACTCCAAGTTTTTCTCTGGAGCACACGCGAAAACAATCACCCCCTTGTACGTCCGGGTGTACCGTTTTCCGAGGTCACAAAGAAAAAAAAGAACAGGGTCACGTGCATGGGAGGACCTCACGATCGTGATCGGCGGAACGCGAGAGAAAGACGGAGAGCGGCAGAAACGATAACGAGAAGACGAAGAGGAGGAGGGACCGTGAAAAAAGAAATCGCCCGGACGACAGAAATCCCAAGCTCAGCGTTCGCACAGCGACTGGCGCCCGACACCTCCACCCTTCCGACAACACCCCAACCACCC